>NC_140085.1:213787596-214353799 GCF_964237585.1 Gallinula chloropus | reverse complement strand
TTATATGCTCAGTAGATATCCCCCCATCTGTTGACAAAAATAAAATTATAGAAAATGTTGGACTGAAATCAGATGTTTTTAATAACCAGCTTTCTCCCCCCCCACACAATAAAACAAATTCAGGATAAGAAATGAGATGTAAAATGCACAACAGTTCACACAAAACATTTTCCTAAGCTTCGTGGGAGATTCTGGAATTTTCTCTGTGGAGTTTCTCCAGGTATTTCAGGCAGGTGTTTGTGCTATATGTAAGGCCCTTCTGCTGTAATGAATTTCATTTTGTGGGAACCTACTTAACTCACCCTGCTTAGTTAAATTATTTAACAAATTAATTCTGCTTTGTCTCTGTTTGCTGCATCTGTGCTCCATAGCTAAGGAATAGAAATGGGATACTACTGGAGCTGTATGCTTCATTAGCCAATAGAGTTTAAAAGGCAGCTACAAATACAGAAAATACATGTTCTTTTCTGACTTCACATTAGAGAATGGTGCTTCTTTTTTGTCCTTTCATATACCTCCTGTCTTCATATCAACGACCTTTTGGAATATGCTGAGGCTTCTGTCCTGCCTATGTTTCCCTTCCTCTGCCCAGATGATGGCTAAACTCTTGCTGTGGATGCAGAACACCCAAGTCTGTTAATAAAGGGATTACCTTAGATGAACATTTTGCATTGCCAGAAATTGCACAAGGGAAGGAAACATCTCTGGGTCCAAACATGCTCTTCAATTTCTTCACTCGAAATTCACTGGGGAATTTTTCTGGCTGTCACTGGTATCTGGGAGACAATTCTTCACCTGATCCCCAGATATTTTCCTGGCTCCTGCACTTTTTATGGAGGTGTGCTGACCTCTTTGTTGATTAGGCCTGGAGGTTGGTGTCCCTGCCTGTGGCAGGGGGGTTGGAGTTCTATGATCCTTGGGGTCCCTTCCAACCCAGACCATTCTATGATTCTATGATTATCTTCAGTCAGGGCTTTGACAAATTTGGCACTTACTCTCGTAGCCCTGACCCTGTGGTTTAAGATTTGCTTTTGCCTTGTGTAAGGAATTAATTGTTGCAAGCAGGTCACATGAAATAACTCTGAATTCAAACCAGGATACAGTAAAATGCAAATCCATTTATTAATTTAAAACATGCTAACAGAAATCACAGTTACAGGTGCATAGAAAGAAACTGAGGAGAAAGACAATCATGCTGAAACTACTGCCACCAAGACCCAACCAGAGAAGCCCCACTCCTTGCATTTGGCTGTCTTGCAGTAGACACTTCCCTGATGTATTTCTCTGGACACAACCTGCGCCTCAGGTGATCCTCCCCAGGGGCAACTTTCTCTAGGCAGAGCATGCCAGGAATCTCATCCCTCTCCTGGGATCCTTTGTATTCCTCTTCCCTTCCACCTCCCACCTCTCTACACATTATTTCCTTCTACCTTGTTCCAGGGATACCTCAATAACACGGCTCAGGGAGAGGGTGGTTGGACAGTATGGCTAAGCTTTAATCCATCCAATGAACTGATTCAGCCAAGAGTGAAGCTAGTGGGGAATAAAAAAGGGGGAAAAGGTACCTCTTTCCAGCCTGATCCACTTCCTGACCCACTTTACCTGGCAGATGGGAGAAGAAGCCATACCCACAGGACAGGGAGAATCCCTTTGGCTGGACAAAATGGAACAGAGGGGCTGGATAGCCAGCACCAGTTGAAATGCCTTAACTACACCCTGACTTGTGTAGATGGGAAGTATTTACATCCGAGCCAGCCACCCCCAGGTGCACTTGTTGCCAGTGGGGAGAAATAAGTATGTCTTACTGCAGGAAGATACCCAAGACGTGTCTCAATAGTTCATAAAACTCTCTCCATGAGTGCCTGTTTGCATCTTTCCACTAACAATAAAGGTATGCTGGGGTGACAGGGATGGATTTGGATCTCTGATCCAAATAACAGTTTGAATATCTGATCCAGCTGAAACATTGGGTGAAACGAATCCTGGATTTAGTGGGCACATTTCTGTGCTGAACATGTCTATGAGATGGGGCTTGAAACCTGTCTGTGTATTGGCAAACAGCTAAATGACACAAACGTATGTACAGGCTCCTTACTCAGCTTGCCTCAATGGAAATCAGTTCATCTGGGGACACACTAGACTAGAATCAGTAAGCTTTGAGGCTCAGTCTTCAGGAGATGTTTTTACAAGATGTTACACTTCAAATGCTAATGAATCAGAGATTTAATTCAGCGGGTCGCACCAGACTTTTGTTAGAAATTCAGGCTTCAGCGTAGTTCTCTTCTCCCCTGGAAGACAGAGAGAAAACTATGATAAATTAAGTGTCAAGTGTGATACACAGATAAATGTTACCATGAAGTGTGTTTCTCTAGAATTTAACCAGGCCTGTAAGCCAGTGTATCCCTGTAACCTAGATTTAGTACTGGTACAGTGAATTAAAGATATCTTCCTTCTGCATCTAAACACCTCTGTCTTCTATTGAATGAGACCTGTGTGAGTATAATTTTTTTAAACCTATATAACAATTTTAACATTTAAAAAAACATCCTAGGCAAAAAAAAAAACCAAAAAACCCTCATCTTTTAGGCAAGTGTAGCTTTCTACTCTAAATAACACTAAGTTTTAGTGTCTTGTGTAATAAGTATCTTCAGTTCCTTTAGCCTCTGCATTCTCAATTACACATTGATTTTTAGTGTAGTGGATAGATAAGGAAAAGTGAACTTGTTAGTGAAATCAAAGAATGCATCTAGTCTTTCCTTAATTCCAGTGTGGACTTTCTGAAAAGCATTTAGCCCAACGTTACCAAGTGTCACTATCTACTTATCAGCTGGAACCGACACCCGAAGGTGGGCTCTCCAGCTCCACTTTGCAGTTACAGTGACTGGTTTCTGAAGATAGAGTTCACTCAGGTGATTCACTCAGGGTGTTATGACAGCTGTATTCTTATTTTCTTCCCTGATTTCACAGCAGTCTCCCTAGATAAGGCTTTGAAAGACAGAGCTAATAGGGTGCTTGTCAGCAACATGGCTTTACTTGTTAGGAAGCTGGGGGCACTTGTGTTACTCAGATGATGATGGTGTTGCTCCCAGTTTCTTTCATCTGGATATTCCTATTTCAGGGAACAACATATTGAACTGCAGAGTTTTGTATGATTTCTGCAGGGTAACTTGATTCCTGTGCTTTGAGAATGGGACAATATGGTGCCTTTAGCAAAGCTTTAAAAAGCCATGTGAGGGTGTGAGTTGTCCCTTCTTATTACCCCCATGGGATAATGGGGTTGTTGAAGCACCTAGTTGTACACTTCCAGTTCTCCATGCCTGTTTTCTGCCTGAAATGACCTAGTGCTGCTCAGTCCAGGTCCTGTTGGCACATCTAGCCCTGTTGGGAAATGCCTTTCAGAAATCAGAGCCGTACAAACTATCTGTCTGCTGCCTGTCAATCCTTGCTGAGTTGTTTGCTGATAAAGTTGCTCCTCTAACTTGTCAGTTCCATCACCCTCACCAGAAGAAAATAATATTAAAGAAAGTGTACAAAAAAGCTCCATGATAAAACCAGTCAGATTGCACTGGTTTTTCTCTAGGCAGCCTCTGCCAATCACAGCAGTAAATAGACTTAATGATCTGATAACATTTGTGTGATCTTGGTTTAACGAAGTTGCTTATGATTGTATCACATAAACATAGGTGTTTCATCCCAATGAAGTGCACCCTCACAGCTGTAGGTGCATGGCTACTAAACAGAGACTGTGATCTGCCTACTCTGCCCTGGTGAGGCCCCAGCTGGAGTCCTGTGTCCAGAGCTGGGGCCCCAATACAAGAAACATGTGGGACTGTTGGAGAGGGTTCAGAGGAGCCACAAAGATGATCAGAGAGCTGGAGCAGCTCCCCTATGAGGAGAGGCTGTAGGAGCTTGGCTGGTTCAGCCTGGAGGTCCTGTGGGGGGACCTCACTGCAGCCTTCCAGTCCCTGAAGGGAACATACAAACAGGAGGGGAATCGAGTTTTAAAAAGGGTAGACACTGGCAGGACAAGGGGGAATGGATTAAAACTAAAGGAAGGAAGGTTTAGATTAGATCTTAGGGGGAAGTTTTTTACAGAGAGAGTGGTGAGGGACTGGAACAGGCTGCCCAGAGAAGTGGTGGATGCCCCGTCCCTGGGGGTGTTCAAGGCCAGATTGGATGGTGCCCTGGGCAGCCTTGTGTAGCTCCAGGCGTGGAGGTTGGTGTCCCTGCCTGTGGCAGGGGGGTTGGAGCTCTGTGACCCTTGGGTTCCCTTCCAACCCAGACCATTCTATGATTCTATGATCTGAAGTGTTTTCAAAAGTACGTGTGTGTTGCCAAATCCAATTCCCCACTATTGCATTATATGCAATAATGATATATTATTTCATGTACATTTTATATAATTATAATATATAATTATAAGTGATTGCACAAAACATACCTAAATAGAAAGGCAGGATTTAAAATGAGCTTGAAGGTAAAATTTCCTTCACTAAACCCACATTTTTGAGCTAAAATTGGCTACTGGAGTTGCTTGAACACAGTTGGACAATACAGAACAGTGAGAAGCCCGTGTTTGATATACGTTGCACATTTAGACATAGTTTGCACATATGGATTGAGGCCTAAGTGACAGAAGAATTGTAGATAGCACATTATTGGATACAGGGTAAATGGTAAAATATAATTGCTAATGACCTCTGTATTTTTGCTGGTGTCACTCTAATCCTTATTTAAGTCACATTTATACATGAATAGTGGATATTTCTATAAAATCCTCCTTAAGTTCCATGGAGTCCTTTCAGAAATTACTATATATATTTAAAAATGTTATTTTACATATAAATTTTGTTACAGAACATCCAATTTATTACAGAAAATAATGTTCACCACACTAATTTCCACATGACGTTACTCTCAGTATTTAATATTCAATTAAAGAAACAGGTTTTATATAAAGTCTCTTCCCTTCAGACATCAAAACATACTGAGATCAATATCAGACTGGAAAACTAAAGGTGAAGCATTCTCAAGTTGACTAAGAAGAAAATGTTAGACAGGAGCAAGCAGAGTGTCTCCTGAGTGAGTCCTGTAAGTGTGTAGTTTTGCTTCAGACTGCAAAATAATTGTAGGCATTTGCTTATTAGTGTCTGTTGCAAATCTTGTGTTACTCTGGACAGTTTCAGAAGGGATGCAAAAGAAGCCCATTCAGTGCATATCACCGCTGGCACTTAGGACACTTATTAAACTGGAAGATATCTTCTTTTTTGGAGTAACAACACTTCTGTCTAAAATGCTGTTATATATATTCATCTGCAGTGACATTTATAAGATTGTCTTCTATATTTTCATGGTTTTCTCTCCAGTCATTTATTTTCCAGTCAACCACTAAGTTTGTTCCTATGAGTCTTTTATTTTTGTGTGTTTTAAGAGCTAGCTAGCTGCCTGTATAACCATGAAAGTCACTTTTTATTATTTATTGTCTTACATGATTGAAAGGCCAGCATCTACTGTAGCATGTCTAACTGCTTTAGTCCAACAAGTGAGTGGGCTGTCTCCATAGGAAGAATTAGGTGGAATGTAGGCCATGTCCCACACGTGCCACCATCTGCCCCAGGAAGTGTCCAACACACAAGGAACACACTGTGTTTTTTGTTGTCTTCCTGCCTTGACTGGGCACGTGTCTCCCTTGGAGGAGAGATTTGAAGCCTCAGCCTTGGAGATTTGAAGCCTCAGCTCCTCTTCCCCCCCTGGATGGGGCCCTGGGCAGCCTTGTGTAGCTCCAGACCTGGAGGTTGGTGTCCCTGCCTGTGGCAGGGGGGTTGGAGCTCTGTGACCCTTGGGGTCCCTCCCAACCCAGACCAGTCTATGATTCTATGATACTCTCTCACCCCGTTGGCTTGAAACAGCTGCGGGATTAATAACCAGATGGAAACGAAGGAGCATAGAGGGTGTCAGCCCAGGTGTTCAGGCTCCAAACCCTATTGCCTCAGCTACCATGCACAAGGCTTTGCCCAGTGAGGCACCTCGGTGGGGAGCAGCTGGTGCCTCTCACGCATCATCAACATAATCGCGTAATGAATTCAGGCAGCAACACCCGTCCCACCCCATCACCCTGGGGATTACACCCCTATCACCATCAGCCTAATCTGTGGCCCAGGGGAGACCAGGTGTAACTGGGAACCTAATATGACCCTGTGGCACTGTCATGAGGAAGGTGTTTCCACCTGATGCTTGAGATGCAGAGCCTGGGAGTGAGTCAGGAGCCAGGGCAGTCCTTGTTTCAGCCTGGAAACAGAGAGTGTTTGGAATGTGAGTGTGACGTGAGTCCTTGCAACATGTTTGTCCATGTTTTCCTGAGTTCCAGACTGACTGATAGGAACTTTCTTCCTCCCTTCATCCAGTATTTGCATTTTCTTCTGTTTGGTTTAAAAAACACAATCATTTTGCTGTACCTTCCCTACATATCTTTTAAACCCCTTTTCTCACAGTCACAATGAGAGACATCTCAGACAGATGGGATTTCTTCAGGTTTGCTAGCAGAAATTAACTGTTCTGGATGCCTCTAAACTGTAGATTAACAGGATTTGGTTTAATCAACCCACTATCTCTGAGGAGGAGAAAGTACATTGATTGGACTTAGCAGCTCTTGTTTTCCACGTTGTATTGATAAAGCCTGGAGTGTAGGAAGACAGAAAGGCCCTGAGTAGGTGCATGGTCACCTCAAGATACAGTGTCATTGGCACAGTCCTGACTGCCATCTCTGCCCCTTTTTGTATGAACAGGTTTCTTTCCCACATTATTTCCATCTGCCCATGTCCCCCCTCCCCTTTAGCTGAGGACATGTAGCAAAAGGCTTAATCAGAACAGCTGTCTGCATGGGACAAAACCCATCTCAGCTAAAGTGCAGGGAGAATCACTTATTTTTCCCTCAAAAAAGCCTTGTTTGAAAGTCTCACAGCAGATTTAAGTCAAGCTAAGCTCCATCCACTTGAAATTTATCCACACCACAAAAAGACATTATTGCTTCAACTCCAGGACTAAGTGGGTCTGTTCTCCCAGTGGGCTGGTTCCTCTGGAATAACGAGGGAGCTGAGAGCTTCTCATAGAAATCACTCCAGCCCAGGCTGTTAAACAAGGCAAAACAATTACCTGTGGCACTGTAAAGGTGGATCTGTATCCTTCTAGGAGTTCTTAGTGAAAAAAACCCTATTGAACACTACAAGTAGTCACAGCATCACAGAATGGTTTGGATTGGAAGGGGCCTCTGGAGATCATCTAATCCAACCGCCTTGCTAAAGCAGGGTCACCTCAAGCAGACTGCACAGGGCAGAGTCCAGGTGATCATGTGGCTCTCAGAGAAAACAATAAATAATAAGGAGTACTTAATTTCCATGTGCTTGAGATTAAATGTTCTGCTAGTGCAAAGTGTCTCAAGGCAATGTATTCTGCTCCATAGCTACAAGAGTTTAAAGGGTCTGGATGGGGTATTTTTTTGGATTATTGGTTGCTTTTTTTAATGTTGAGGGGTTTTTTATGAAAACACAAATATCCTTGGCAATACATTAATAGGAAAAATAAAACAAATTATGACAGGCCTGTCACCCTGACAGAATCCCACGGAAAATAGTAGTTAACAAGGAGTTTACATAAACAATGAGCTACTCACTCTTCACAATAATTTGTGAGAAATAGACAGACCTGATATGGTTTTGATTAGATTACAAATGTGTTAAAAAAAAATAACAGCTGCTTCATGGAAGGCATTTGACTAATGTTGCATAATATTTTGATCAAGAAACAACAGTCAAATTCATGTCTGATACATGTTTCAGTATTTTAAACCTAAGTTGTTTCCAATGTCCAAAATGTAGCTGTTTCTGCTGGAATCTTGCAGAAACTGCTTTTTTCTTTCCCATTAGAAACCTTCTTTCAATAGCTAAAATCACTAGAGGATGCAGCAAGAAGACACACAGATTGTCCCACATTTGTCCAAGGCAGAACTTTTTTTTTTTTTCTAATTTTATCTGTCAAAAATGGATTTGTTCCTGAGTTCATAAATATCTTGTTGATTTGTGGTTTCAAACGTGCTCTTCTGGAAAAGCCTTTCAGAGTTCTACTTTGCAGTTATGTTAATGCTTGCTTGAAGCTTCCCTGTTCTCTTTGCTTTCATCCCTTGAAACTCACATAGTTGGTACTTCAGAGCTACTTTTTTACTCAAAGTAGAGAAACCTTTTCATCCATCTGTTGTGGAAATTGTCATTAAGGAGGAGAACTTTTACTGAAAAGATGCTTAAAAGAAATTACTGCAAACACTGATGCCTGAGAAGAGTTTTCTAGAAGGACTGGAGGTTTTCTCCACTTACAAGTAGATCCACATGAAATACCTGGGAATTAATATTTCCAGGAACTGCAAATATATATTTGTAATTTTTGCAATATTTCCAATATTTCTTCCTAATATAATTTACTACAGGCCAGATATATAGAGATACTAGATTCTTACAATGACACCTGAATGTCATTTAAGTAGCAGCAATATAAATGCAAGTGTTTTACCCTTCGAACCCTGGTTTGTTAGTGGCTTCATGTGTTATCTGGAAAGGCTGCTATGCACATCCCCAGTCTGCTCTAGGATTGTTAATGGAGATACCATTGGGGTTTGTTTTTTTTATTGTTTCCCTTAGATACAAGAAAATGGACTGGAGACTGGGCTCCTAGTTTCACCCTGAGCCCAGGTCCATGCACTGTCTGAAACTTCTATTGTTCCCTTTCTCCACCTTGATGCTACCTAACCTTGTGATTTAAGGATTTCTTTCTTTTGTTTTGGCACAGTTTTTGCTATGAGGTTTCCTAAATTGCAAAAAAAACCCCTGACCCATAGTTGACCTGCCTTGCACACCCACGTGCATGCATGCATACTTGTTTCACAAGTGTGCCTGAAAGGCACAGCGGTTCCTTCTGTCCCCATGGCAAACAAATGGTGACAAAGGGGATCCCAGAAACCCTGGAAATAGTGAGAGACTGGGAGAGAGGAGTTGAGCATTAGGTTGAAAACGTCCCCATGGCTAGCTTATCATGAAGAAAAGTTGCAGGCAAGTGAGCTTTTCTTCCAGTTTTTACCCTCATGTACATTCAAAACCCAACCTTTCACCCTTTCCTCAGTTAACAGATGGCACTTTGCAGGAAAGCCTTGAGTTCTCTAGTTGTGCATGTGCTGCCACATCAAATTCAATATGGACCAACATGGTATTCCTGACTAGTGTATTGGCCAGATCATAGAATCATAGAATCATGGAATGGCATGGGTTGGAAGGGACCCCAAGGATCACAGAGCTCCAACCCCCCTGCCACAGGCAGGGACACCAACCTCCAGGCCTGGAGCTACACAAGGTTGCCCAGGGCCCCATCCAACCTGGCCTTGAACACCCCCAGGGACGAGGCATCCACCACCTCTCTGGGCAGCCTGTTCCAGCCCCTCACCACTCTCTCTGTAAAAAACTTCCCCCTAATATCTAATCTAAACCTTCCCTCCTTTAGCTTTAGTCCATTCCCCCTTGTCCTGCCATTATCTGCTCTTTTAAAAAGTTGAATCCCCTCCTGCTTATAAGCTCCCTTCAGGTACTGGAATCATCCTTCATAGGGGAAAGATCAGCACCCCTTGGGACACTAATGCTATGAGTATGCTACCTGTAGCCATCTCCTACACAGGATTCTTATTAATTCATTACACGTCTGGAGTTTTATATCCAAGATGAATCCTTCTCACCTGGCATTCAGAAGTCATAAAATCATAGAATTATGGAATCATAGAATCACAGACTGGTTTGGATTGGAAGGGACATCAAAAATCGTCTATTTCCAACCCCCTTGCCATGGGCAAGGACATCCTTTACTAGCCCAGGTTGCCCAAAGTCCCATTCAACCTGGCCTTGAACACTGCCAGGGAGGGGGCAGCCACAGCTTCTCTGGGCAACCTGTGCCAGGGCCCCATCACCCTTAAAGAATTTCTTCCTAATACCTAATCAAAATCTATTTTCCTTCAGCTTAAAGCCCCTTGTCCTGTCTTTACATGCTCTTGTGAGCAGTCCCTCTCCAGCTTTCCTGTAGGCCCCTTCAGGTGCTGGAAGGCTTCAGTGTCTCCCCACAGCCTTCTCTTCTCCAAAGCTGAACAAGTCCAACTCTTGCAGCCTGTCTTCATAGGAGAGTTGCTCCAGCCCACTGTGGTGTTTTAGCTTTATCATCTTTGTGGCCTTTCTGTGGACTTGCTCCAACAGCTCCATGTCTTTCTTGTCCTGGGGACTCCAGAGCTGGACACAGTGCTACAGGTGGGGTCTCACAAGAGTGTAACAGAAGGGGAGATTGAGATTCACTCTCCTCAACCTGCTGGTCATGCTTCTTGTGATGCAGGTCAGGACACCATTGGCCTTCTGGGCTGCAAGTATGAATTTTGGGGTCACGTTGAAGTTTTACATCAGTCAACACTCTCAAGTCCTCCTCAAGTCTGCTCTCAATCCATTCTCCACCCAGCCTGTAGTTGCCCTTGATTGCACATGGGATTGGCCTGACCCCATGTGCAGGATCTTGAATTTGGCTTTATTCAACTTCATGCAGTTCTTACAGGCCCATCTCTCCAGCCTGTCAAGGTCCTTCTGGATGCTGTCCCCTCCCTCCAATGTGTCAACTGCAACACACAGCCTGGTGTCTTTGGCAAACTTGCTGAGGTTGAACTCAATCCCACTGTCCATGTCTCCAACATGGGTGTTGACCAGTGCCAGTCCCAATAACAGCTCTTGTGGAACACCACTTGTGACTGAACTCCCTTTGAACATTGAACTGTTGCCCACAACTCTTTCAGTGTGACTCTCCAGCCAATTCCTTATCCACAGAGTGATCCATCCATCACATCCATGTGTTTATGGAGAAAGATACCGTGCAGGGCAGTGTCAAATGTTTTGCAAAAGTCCAGGTAGATGATGCCAGTTGCTCTTCCCTTATCCAATAACACTGGAAATCCTGTTTTAGAAGATCACAAATTTTCTCAGGCACAATTTTCCCTTCAGGGAGCCATGGTAGCTGTCACCAATCACCTCCTTATTCTCCATGTGCCTGAGCATAGTGTCCAGGAGGATCTGCTCCATGATCGTGCCAGGCACAGAGGTGAGACTGACCAGCCTTTAAGTTTCCTGGGTCTTCCTTTTTCCCTTTTTAAAAATGGGAGTTATGTTTCCCCTTTTCCAGTCAATGGGAACTTCACAAGACTGCCATGCTTCTAAAATGTGATGGAGAATGGCTTAGTTACTTCATCCACCAGTTCCCTAAGGACCCATGAAGGCATCTTATCAGGTCCCATGGACTTGTGATCCTTCAAGTTCCTTAGGTGGTCTTGAACCTGATCTTCATCTACAGGGAGTGGTTCTTCATTCTCCCAGTCCCTGCCTTTGTCTTCTGCAACTTGGGCAGTGTGGCAAGAGCACTTACTGGTGAACACTTTTCTGCTTCTCACCCCCTCCTCACCAGTGAGTAGGCTGGGGGTGCACAAGAAGTTGGGAGGGGACTGAGCTGGGATAGCTGACCCCAACTGACCAAATCAATACCTAGTGCCATATGACATCATGCTCAGTATATAAACTAGTTGGGAGGTTGGTGGGGTGGGGCATTGCTTGGGAACTGGCTGGGCTTTTGTGGGTTGTGAGTGATTGTTTTCACTTGTGGCACTTGTGTTTCTTGGGGTTTATTTCTCTTTTTGTTATTTACCTTTTCTTGACAATTATGATGTTGTGTTTTTATTATGATAATATTTTTATCTCAATTATTAAACTAACTTTTTCTCAAGCCATGAGTTTCCTCAGTTTTACCCTTCCTATCCTTTTCCCCCACCCCTCTCTGCAGGGAGAGGGAGTGAATTGCTGTGTGGTGCTTGGCTGCCAGCTGGGGTTAAACCACAACAGCATGCCAAAAAGCACTAAGGTCTTAAAGTGCTGAGCATCTTTCATGTGAGTTATTGCAGTCGCTGTAGTCAGTGATCCAAAAGGTGTAGTTTTCAAACAGGATAGAGCAGTCTTGTACACAGACCCGTGGCTGGGGGTTATTAGAGTCCCAAGCCCTATCTGTCATGACTGTGTGATATGGTTGGTAGGCTGATGATCATGGAGCCCAAGGGGCTCCTTGTAGGTGCCTTGGCTACATCTAGCAACTTGAGCAATAAAAGTCAAGGCTTGGACACTGTGCTGTGCTCATCTGCACGCTGTAACTGGCACAGCCTTAACCTATCGCTCTCTAAACTGCACCCTGATGGGTGAGGATGGGAGAAGGGCTGGTCCCAGGGAGTCTGGTAGCATGGGTAGAGGCTGTCATGCCATTTGCCTTCAGGTCAGAGAAGGGCTCTGACCTGTGTTAATTACCAGGAGACTAACACTCACACAGGACGACTGGTTCTGCTCGAACAGTCAGCTGAATGATAGGATATGCTTTTCATTTCAGGTTTTTGCCTCCTACAACTCACTCTGGGACAGCAAGAAGCTTTGAAAAGAGATTTGTAAGGACCTTCTGGAGCCCCACATGCATGTGCTTTATGCTGAGTCTGCTTTAGGTGCTCCTGGCAGTTAGGGGGAGTGAGGGCATGTGATAGGCATCAGGAGGGACATGGCCTCAGAAGAGAGAAAACTGAGCTCAGAGCCTGCTCTTCATGTCATGTATCAACAAGGGAGACAGAAATGTTTGGCAGAGGAAAGGGAGAGGACAGGGAATTGCAAGAGCAGAGCTGGGACAACCTGTTAGCGCCTCTTTGGAAGAAACAGACCAAGAGTTTTGCTGAAGAGGAAAATCTGTCTCTCTCTGACCTTTCTACCAAGAGTCCTCCTGCCTTCCTACTGAGGCATCCTATTATTATTATTAATGATGTGTATGCATGAACACCAGCAACTGATTTATTTCCTGTTTGATAGCTCTGTGCAAACTAATGTGTCTGAAGAGCCACAGACACTGGATTTGTATGTATAGCTGTACAGTGAGACTGAAAACCCACTTTCAGTCGCTCTGCTGCCTTCACAGGCAATCCCTAGCTCTGCCACACAGTGACTATGTGGCTATGTGGATCATGCTTAAGTTTACACAGCTATGATACTAGCATTAGCTTTGCCACAGGGCTTGGTCATTGCAGCATCCTGACAATTCTAAATCTTTTCAAAGTATAAACAGAGATGAAACTTTTCGGTCATATCCACTGGTGCTGATAGCTTTTAGCTGGCTGTATTCTTCTGCCTCCAGAGAAGGGGTGGTTTTTTTCCTCCTAGTTTTGTACTTATAAGTATTTATACTCCATGTTAGGAACAGTAGGCTGACGGTAGCTTGGTGCTATGTCACCTTTAGGCACACAGAGCCCTTACACCAACCCTGTAAGGAGAAGCAGCACTCCAGGCTCTGAATTTTGCACGTTGGTACTCATGTTAGTCACCCAGGTGCAAACAGGGTGCATTTGAGAAGACACATCTAACTAATGACGTAGAGCTGTAGTGCTCTTCAGGCATGATGTCACCACAGAAGGACCCATAAACTGTTTGGCAGATTTTCATCCATGTAAATTCCTCTGTAAGCTACTTATATGCCCAGTTTATATTTTTTACAAGAAAACCATCTCCAGACTCTTTTTCCTTGTTAGTTTTAAATCTTCAAGCTTAACTGTAGATGTTGCAGAACTAATCACCAGGGTTAGAGAGCCTATAAACTGTACTGTCCTGCCTAGACATATGCATTTCCACTACTTTCCTTCTTTAAATACCAGCTTAAGTTTTAGGCCATTCATTTTTAGTGCTTGCAAATAACACACATGCCTAAATAAAACCAGTCCACAGTTAAACCCTTGGAAAAAAGTGAACATAAACTCCAGCTAGAAGCCTCCAAATGAAATATTTATGTGCACTAGATGCCTTCTATCAGGAGGTCGTTCTCTTGCTGTTATCAGAAGTCAGCCCTTGGCTCCCTGTGTCTGCTTCAAATGCTTTTACTCCTGGCAGCACGAGGCTTGTTTCTAACATCCTGCTTGCTTGTCAGCAGGGTTGGTGCACTGTATTCTAACGACATTCTCCACAACTCTTGTTCACAGGCAGCATTTTTAGCTCTACAAGCCCAAACTGTGAGACTCTCTATTAACATAATTATTATTTATCTGGGGCTCATCCAGTAATTTGAGCCTAACTAGATTTCCCCAGGGTAAAATGTAACAGCCCCTCTTTTATTTTTGCTCTGGTGGAGAAAGCAACATTGTCCTCAACAGTGGTGGGATCTGGACAAGGAAGAAGCCTCATAGCTGTTGTATCCTCCTCCCAGTATGGCATTAGCTTATAACCCAATGCTTAAACTAAGACTTGCTGGCAGGAACACAGACAATAACTGTTCATTATGTTCACTGTAGGTGTATTTTAATTGCAGAGTTTTATGCTTAATGCTGCATCTCTCTTAGCTGAGGGATCAGTGGCATTTAACTGGTTTGGACAAAACTGCTTCATCATTTACCAGCAGTTCTCAGAGACCCCCTGGAATTAGTAACTCTAATTTCTATACCAAAAAAAAAAATAGGTGAATCAGTCCAGCTTTACTGTGTGACAGGAATAGGGCAGCTGAAGCCTTGGAAAAGCTTGTGACATAAACTGGAGATGCTGTCTTTCTCCACTGAAGCAGACAGGTATATACAAATGCAATTAAACCAAATTAAAAATATACAACAATAGAATTTAAATATCCTGGCACAGGGTTTTTTTTTTTTCTCTTTAAAAGTAGAAATTAAATTAAGAGTAAAAGGCAAAAGCAATGTTTCACCACAAGTATCAAGCTGGTCTATGTAACTATACAAGCCTGTTAGAGCATTTTCCTTGTCCTCAGTGACTTTAGGGAAACTTAAACCATAGTGGAGGTGAAGTAGTGTTGTTGTTGTTGGTTTTGTTATTGTTGTTATTATTATTATTATTATTATTATTATTATTATTATTATTATTATTATTATTATTATTATTATTATCATTATCATTATTATCATTATTATTATTATTATTATTATTATTATTATTATTATTATTATTATTATTATTATTATTATTATTATTATTATTATTATTATTTGGGGATCCCTATCTATCAATGCAATACAGAGGATCCTCTCATCTCCAGACCCATCTCTCCTTTAGCTCTGAAACAAATAAGTTAGGTTATATAAATAGATATTGGCTAAAACCTATACTGCACACTAAATGTATAGTAATAAGGTTCCCTACACTGGCTTTTGCTCACTTTGGTAATTGCTTAAAGAACAATCTTTCTAAATGGAAAGGCAAAGAGCGGGGCAACAATTTGAAGCATTGGCTGTTATTCTGCTCTTTAGTCAACTGGGTTTCTTCTAATGATGAGAGAAATATTTTGTTTACCATTGCTACCTTAAATGAGACACCTGACATTTAAATAACTATATCCACTTCTTGCTATAATCTTTGTAGGGTGTATTTTTGACATCAGCATTTCCAAAAGGCATTTTTATCCCGAGTGGGGTTTTTTTTCTGCTCTGCAGGGAGTGCAGATATGACTGCATAAAATAAGATTAAATTAATTCATCCTCATCAGATATTGAGAGATACCCAAAATGGCTCTCATCAGATGTTTGCTTTGTGTGATGTCTACTATAAGAGGTTACTGCCCATTCACAGGGATCCTAAATATCCCTGCTGATTGCAGTATCTTTAGTAGGTTTTCTCCATGTACTGTCAATCAAAAGAGTTGCAAAACACACTCTCTAACCTCTGCTTTTATTTCCTGAGACCCCAGAAGACACAACCATCCAGAAATACATCATTTTTGGCATATACATAGTATATACGAGAGGATTTTTTTAAAAATAATGGTTTGTTTCTAATGGTAAAGCGAATGTTTTGGTGAAAAGTTCATTGAAACGAAAAACAATCACTGAATTCTTTGCATATTTTATTTTTCTTTTTGATTTCCAACTCACACACATCTGGCATATTTTACATCTTTGCAATAAAACATGGTTACAATAGCTTAAGGAATTTATATATCCAAAATATTTCACCATGATCTCAAGATGAAATGAACTTGTCCTCCAGATGTTCAATAGTCTCCCAATTCTAAGCTACAAACTCAAGATATTGCTTACAGACGGGTGATGGGTAACTTAATCTTTACGTTGATCCCCATGATTGCCGAATCTTATAAATACAAACAACAATGAAGAAGGAAATTCAGTGCTAAACTTACTAATACAAGGTGGATAACAAATAAGTAATCACATCAATAAATAATGATATGTTCCTGGTGCAAAGTGCCAATACAAAGAATCCATTATCTTTTTAAATAAATGACTGCAAGTGAGTGTAAATTCTGAGAAAATTACATTCCTGTTACATGCCTCATAGCCCTACCGACACAATATGTACATCTATGACAATACAGTCACCAAATATACAAAGAAGAAACATGAATTAAAGTGTATATACCCCTGGGTGTGTAATTTGATCAGTACAATGTGCAGAAAATTGTTCTGATTGATAGTTATCACTGCAGTGGGTGTAAAACATGAAGTGCCTTAGTCTGAGTGGCTTCAGGTGAGAATTTTCAGAAGAACTGAAAAGAATAACCTCAGTCACCTCTACAATGAAGCTAAGGCTGTCAAATAAACTAAGCAGCTCAGAGGGAAATTAAAGGGGGGGGAAAACAAATCACTGGGGGCTCTCTTGCCCATGGTCTGTATGCCAAATGTTAATAATCCAGCAGTATAGCACTTTGTCCTGGGAGTCGTTAAGCGTTACAAGCATTAAACTCAGCTTCCCTCTTTGCTCCCTTCCTGTCTAGTCTTTGAATTTAAAAGGGAGGAATTGAATTTCTATTGTCTAAGGTATAAATATGGCAAACGATGGCTTTTCATCCAAAGCTTCAGGAGCAGAACTCCACTTCAGAGGGGTAAAGTTCAAAAAAGTGAAAAAAAAAAAAAAAGACGTGTTGGTGGAAATGTCAAAATTCCTGTTTGCGCCCAAACTGAACCCTGGAACACAAGCTGTACCCTTAGGCAAACCTCCAGTTTCCTTTGTGAGAATGCAACCTGTTCCTTGAAGACACCATGTTTAAAGTACATGCAAGTTGTAACTCCACAATAAAATTAAGAAACGCTTTTTTTTGTTCTTTTATACAAGGTTTTACTTTTACAAAAGTATCCCTTTAAAGTTAAGATGTGCATCTGATGTACAAAGTATCAAACGTGGTTTTTTTTGTTGGTTTTTTTTTTTTTCTTTTTTTTTTTAATCTCAGCTTGAAAAGAGGCTGGTTGATGGGATGTGTGTGTGTGTTTTGGGGTCGGAGCCTAAACATTGAAACAACTGGACACAAGGTTCCCCGGGATTTTCAAAAGTCTCTTGCGGCGCACCCTACTACCTTTGCTCAATAAACAAAGAGATATGAAATAATTACCAAAACAGCTCCTAATTCATATAATTTACATGATACAAGCTCGCTTTTCAGCAGCTGGTGTTCAGTAGTGAAAAAACACACAAAGTAAAATGGTCGCTGACTACAATGTACAGCTATTGCTGGGTGTAATGGAATGTACAACGGAGGTCAATGCAGACGTGGTTTTCCACCAGAGACTACACCTTTCATTGCAGCACTTGTGCTCTCAGCTTTACCTGGGCTTTCAGTTCTTCATTCCACTTCAGTATCTGTTCTGATGTTCATAATGCCACCGGTTAAAATCTATATTAAAAGCTACGATGCTGCCAGAAGCCATGCCAGTGATCAGAGTTCTGAAAAAGAGGTAGAAGAGAAGGTCCTGTTAATCCTCTTTTACTTTCCCAAATAATGGTGTATCATAAACAGTAAAAAAAAACCCTAAAAGAATGAAGTTTGGTTTTGCAACACAGAAGATGCTGCTCACGGGTGGGGTTCAGTTTGCAATGGAGATGCTGCCTTTAGGTGTTGACACATGAACCAAATTTCCACACTCCCATTACAGTCAAGGGAGATCTAGAGGTCCATTCAGTTGCCTTCACATAGGTAAAAACATCATGCCATTTGAGGTGCTCTCACATCTACCTCTCCAGAAGGGTGTGGGGTTCTTCATTAGGTCCTTTGTCATATGTGCCACCTCAGGTACATACCTCAGACCTCCAAGGTATCTCAAACAGTACCAAGTGGCTATGGGTAGGCAACCCAATTAGCTCTAATCAGTGCAGCCTGAAACCAGGTCTCTGCAGGTCACTGGATGTGTACTTTAGGGTGAGCTTTATCATTCTCTAGACTCCAGAAGCTGTAGTGAGAAAACTGCCATAATTATGGAAGCTTATTCCTGTAGCTCACGTGAAGACACCTAACCTGAAAGCACCTTCAGTCAGATGTTTTAGAACCCAGCAGCTAATTTTAGGCACTTCGTGCTGCCAGAGGTGCCCCAGGGTGGCTGACATGTCAGTGCTGCCTGGCAGCTGGGACACAGGACCTGTAGAGCTCTCTGCACTTGAGGCTGCAGCTGGGATTAGCTGGATATCTGAGGGCCTTCCAGACAGAATGAGATGCCACTGTTAAGACAACTGAACTGATCCCTTGCTCATAAACTGAGGACACCTTTGTATTGAAATGTAGACCCATATTTCCATTGCTCTGGGGGCAGTAGTTGAGGTGATGTTACTGGTTATCATGTATCTTCTAATTCCAGTAGCTGAGTTTTTAAATTGGATCATCACCTCTATCAAACAATACAAAAGCCATTCTCTGCTTCATTATATGACTAAAGATAAGCAGGTTCTTAAAGCACTTTGCATAGCTGAGGCTTCCCAGGCTGCTCTTACAATCAGGTACAGAGAAAACAGGCTGGCCGAGTTTCTTTTTCCAGTGCAACTCAATCTCTTTGAACAGAGCTCAGTACTCTCTGCATCACATGGCAAAGCTCCAGAAGCAAATAGGCCTCTTCCACTCATTTAGTTTCAATTAGATTAGACTGAGACAAAAAGCTTGTTTCAAGTCATCTCCTCATACGTGAGTAAATTAGATACGTATTTTGTTTATAAGAGGGTTTTTTTCTTTACAGAACAGCTAGATAGCATAGGAATACTGAAAAGTCTAAGAAAAATAAACTTAAATGAGCACTGTATGATTTTTCTAACATCTTCTGAATTCTTTGTGTCCCATGAACTTGTATATCAATAAAAAATACGAGATTGCTGCATGATGTAAACAGCAAAACCCTGCATAAATGAAACTTACGTTATAATCACAACAGAAGGCTGCAAGACCAGGTTTGTATATCTCTTACATTTACAGTGACTGCAAAAAAATCTAGGCTTGTACACTGCAACTCCACTGTTCAAGGAGGTCAAAGGAGCAAAATCACTCCTAGTGGGTAGATCCACAGATAATATTACACACTATAGTCCAGATGAAGGCCTGAGAAGTTCTCAAGCTCTACACAACTGAAAATCATCAGTGTACCACAGACTTTTGTACTTTGTTGTAAGGCATTGGTTAATAGGCACTGCTGCACTCTGATCCAGTCTGACTGTTCCTGTGTTCTTCAGTTAATGGAATTTTACTCATATTTTGCAAGCTGAGTCTCTGCTTTACTGACTTGAACAATACAAGAGCTCACCTTAATGTTAAGTGCTTGCATTTTGAGTCTCAAGGATCAGAAAAAAATGCCAAACCAGTTAAATCAACAGGGTAACAGTTGGGGAAATGGTCTGGCACCATATCTTCTTAACAAGTGCATGTCGTAAATCCATACCTTACAGTCCATAGAGGTACTTAATTTGTGCACTTTTACCATTTACATACAAATACTCAACAACAAACCCACCTCTGATCATGAGACAGATCCATAGCTCTTATGCCAGCATCACAGCCAGGGTAAATATAGAGCTGCTTGAAGTCACAGGCCTGCCATACTTCCACTACACCGTTGTCTCCCCCTGTCACCAGGTTCTGCCCATCACTGCTCAGGAGGATGGCCTTCAGCAGAAAAAGACAGAACACAGTTAGCTTTTATAGAACCAGGTCAACACTACAAACATTTAATCAACACACAAGCATTTCTTTTGCTCTGCCCAGTTGAAATTTGAAGAAAAAGGCTCCCACTCCTCTTTCTCTCCCTTCAAAAAAAATAAACCTACAAATTTTGGATCTCCAAATTTTAAATAAAACCTTTGGGTGGCTTTAAATTTAATATATAACCAGAAAGCTCTTTAGCTGAATGTGCCAAGGCTTGAGTTGGGCACGTAACACTCTGATGCTTGTTCCACAATGCTCGGTGCCATCACCAGCACGTAAAGCAGAGCAGCGATCTGCATTCCTAATGTTGCTGAGGGTGGTAGTGACAGAGCAGAGCCCTGAAGGCACAAATCCATGTCTTGGTTAATAAATGAAGAATGGTCTCTTTTCAGAGCCTTTTGGTTAAAAGACTTATTTCCCACTAAAATTTAATTCCAAAGAAAAATACCAGGAATCGCCTGGGACAATAAACAATTTGTTCTTATTTATTCTGGAAAAGCTTGAGAGCTTTTTTTATTTTTGTATCTGAAGATGGGTTCTGTGTTTGAATATGACTTAACCAGGAGGCTACAGTTTTACAGAGGTGATTACCTGTTAACCGCCCGGCCAATAAATTCCATTTATCTTAATAAATAAAGCCAAGACACAACAAATGTTTGGTTGCATTTAGATTTACCCTGGTTGAATCATTGATCTCCATCTGAGCTAAGAGTTTGCCATTAATGCTGAAATTGCTAAACCGTCCTCGTTCATAGTAGATGATGCAGTGACCTTCACTAGATACTGAAATTAAGCGAGGATACAAGCAGTTTTCTGTTCCTTCCAGGGCTCTCAGCAAATCTCCAGTAATTGTGTGTACCAGACAAGGACCTTCTGTATATGAAAACATAATAGGTCATACATATGATGCTTATACAAACGATACAGGCTGTGCACAAAGGCAATGCATAATACACTTTTATATCATGTCACTCCTGCATAGATATAAGAAGATGCAATGTTTGGTTAAAGAATTTAAACTATGCAACAGAAAAGGAAATGCATGAGCTAGAATATTAAGAAAATAGATACAACATGCCTAAAAGTGATAGTTTATTATTTCCTTAAACTGTCAGGCATTTTTACTGATTTATCATCTAAAATACTGCTTCTACTTTCTAAGCATTCAGAAGTCTCAGTCTTTGAACTCTCTTTAGCCTGCCCACTCACATTAAACAGATGGGCCCCTATCAGTGACTAGTGGGAGCAACTCCCAGAGGGCATGTAATCATATCACTGCATGTTTCTCCTACAGACAATGGCAGTTCCTGTAGGTCCTCTCTCCCAGTGAATGCATTACATGAATCGGTTTCAGTCCTGAATTGTTTTAACAGTGGGCACATCTGCCAGCCAACGGAGTTACTATGATATCTGGACTGTAAGAGCTTTTAGGAGACCACAGGATAACTGCATTTACTCCAGAGAGATTTTAACATGAGATTTCAATGTCTTTTTATAAAAGAAAAAAGCAGTTATGAAATGTACAGTGTACATTCTAGGATACCAAACAGGACTATTTGCATTTCAGGATCTATGAGGAAAACTCTTTTGAAAGCAAGGTCTGTATTCCTACTGAGAACAAGAGTCTCTTCTGTGACAAATGTAACAAGCCACAGTAAACACTCAATGTTTTCGTTTATGAATCAAGATACTCCTGGATGCCCCAGAAATCTCTTCCTTGTACAACTGGCTCATGACCCTGAAAGTTAATTCACATTGGCAGACTCATGTTAAGTCCTTCTCACTCTGAAATTCACACAGCATCTGGGATTTGCCCAGGTAGGATGAATCACAGCATCACAGCATCCGAGAGCCCTCTGATACAGGTTTCTATCTGTGCTGCACAAAGCCTTATGCAGAGGGACCCCAAGCCTGGCAGGGCCCATGGGCTATGACTGCAATTAAATGAATTTATTTTGCAAAATAGTTGAACATCAGCTTTGGAAATACTTAAGTGCCAGAATGTTGTAAGGAGTGATGCCTCCATCTTTAGATTCATTTTCAGTGTGAGATTTTTCAAAAGAAAAGTGTAACCTTTTCATATTTAAGTGCATGACAAACTGCCACTATGTTGGCATGAAAAAACAGAGAAGAAACCTGATGAGGACACTACTGTAATGACATCCAGACCAACCGCTCTTCTTTGTGCTTGTTGGATAAGAACACGCAAACATCCCCTGGTGCACAGGGGTTGTTTTCTCAGAGGAGTCCTAAATGGGCCATCTCCCTGCCTCAGCAGGTTCTCTGGCATTCTGCATGTTATGACAGTGCCACAGCCAGCTCCAGAGGGACAGCTGCCCCACCAGGGACCACAGGCAGCACTCAGCACTCAGAGATGCAGCACTGCTCTGAAATGCAGTCTAAGAGACTGGAAAGTGACTGGAAAGGACAGAAACTGAAGATTTAAAAGAGGCATCTGCTGCAAAACAAGCAATAAAAAAGGTTGCTTTTTTTCCCTTTAACTCTGAAAATCATAGAATGGTCTTGGTTGGAAGGGACCCCAAGGATCATAGAGCTCCCACCCCCTGCCACAGGCAGGGACACCAACCTCCAGGCCTGGAGCTACACAAGGTTGCCCAGGGCCCCATCCAAGCTGGCCTTGAACACCTCCAGGGATGGGGCATACATGTTACCAAAGCATCATATACTTAATGAAGCAGAAGATAATTACTGAGTACATATTGCAGCTATTTTAACAAGAGGAAAGCTGCAGAAATATAGTTGGAAAGGGTACACTCTTACAGCAGCAAGAGTGTATAAATCTGCCTTAATAGAGAAAAAACAGTAGTGCAGCAAGAAAAAACCCTGTGTTCAGGTACTTTTTTCATCAATGTCTTGACTACAACTGTGATGGAGAATGTCATTACAAGAATTAGGATTTCCTGTTAAAAATGCCTTTACTCAAAAGTTTTACACTCAGCTTTGAAAGTAAATGTTGAGCTGTGGGGCATAGAAGATGATAACCCAGGAGCTCAGCTATGAGCAAAGGGGGGCAGAAGAAGTATCACATCCTTCTTACCCTCAGAAGCAGCAAACCTTTTAAAAAGGAGAACAAGGAGAGCCAGGGGGATGAATAAAACAGGCATCACTGTAGACAGAGAGAGCAAGTAGCTGGATGTGGATGTAGGAGTGAGATAGGAAGAGATATAAGGAACAAGAAACTGAAGGAATGACAAGGGTAATGGAAAGTAAAAATAAGAAGGGAGAAGAGATAATGTAGCACAAAAGAAAGTAGGTGCAAAGGAGGAGGAGGGAGAGGCAAATAGGAAAGGAAAAGAGAAAAAGACATGTGGTTTGCCAAATAAAGAAGCTGGACAAGAGAGGGTAGCAGGGGAAGAAAAGTGGACGTGGAATTAAAGGGAAAAGGAGAAGGTGGGCAGAATGGGTGAGACAGAACAAGTGAAGGAGAAATAGAATAAGGAAAGATGGAGCAAACCCTCATTGGGGCAGACTCTTTATTAATTACCAGTTCCAAAGACTGCTGCAGGGTTGGAAAGGTAGTTTGAACATTTGTATTGGAAACTGTTGGATACTATGGATTCTACAGATAAGTACCAGGAAGAAAGTGAGAAACAAGGGCTCCAAAAGTTAAATAGCAGAGAGGTAACAACAGATCAGCAAACTCCTCATTGTTTTGAATCCTTTAAAAAAATCCTATGGAATGAAATGCTGCCCACAGATCTCAAACCAAGCAAAGTGAGCCTGTTTCTCTTGCCAAGGATCCTGTGGTGAGTTCTGCAAACTGCCATTCAATACAGACCAGGGTGGAGGTCTCTCTTCAAAATCAGTAGATGTCATTAGGACTTATTGTATCATCTTTTGTCGACTGCTCTTCCAGATCTGGGAGGGTATAGGCTGATGGTGGGAAGCAACAATCAGCTTCCTTTGTGTCTAAACTTCGTAAGTCCAGGCAGTAAGTAAGTAAGTAAGTTCAGAGTAAGCTGCTGCAGATTCCCCCAGCCTTACAACACGTCTCAGTAGAGGAGACCCCAGATAATTGAAGTATATATGGTATATATATGGCTTGAGGGCAGACTGAGAAGCACCACTAAAAAAGGCTCTAAAAATGTTAAGACTGAAATCATAAAAAACATTTCTGACCTTTAGCACCACTGATAACAAGGCCCAGCTCTGCACAGACCGACACACAGACAACCTCATGGTCATGGCCAGTGAGAACAGCGCGAGGAGCTGGATAATCACCTGTTGAAAGAACAAACACAGGAAGGAAAACAAACAAATAGGAAACAAGAGGGATGCCAAACCAGACCTGTTTTATCAATAGAAGGACTTTTCTATAAGTTGCCATAAATCAGTCAGCATCAGAGAGGTGCAGGGTGCTTAAATATCATCAGGTTTCTGAGAAAAATACGTTCAAATATCATAAAGTTTCACAGGCACAGCTTCCCAGGGCAGCAATTCTTACATTGTCAAAAAAGAAAACTTCTTTGCTTTAGAAATTATGGACTGTGTGCTGTTTACAATCCACAAATTATTGTATTGTATTTTATGACCTAAAAATAGGGAAAATGTGTATTTCAGGCAAAGAACACAAAGTGTGATGGTATTGAAAGAAGCTGTAGCATAAAGCTCTGCTACTGAACATGTATCTCTCTAGACTTTGGCCAGGAACCTCGAGTAGCAAGAGTGGAGGGTGTTCTTAGATTAGTGATCATAATTAGTTTCATGAATCTGTAGGGAGGAAAAGAAGAGAGGAGGAAGAGCACTCTACTACAAAGATATTACTTTATTAGCAGACTTTATTGATTTGACAGACATATCAAATGTTTATAGATTAAAATTATACCTAAAAATTGTTATGGGTATACATAATTTTTAAATATCACTCTGGATATCTATGCCATTTTTATCACATGTAATCTATTAAAAAGTGGGATTACTCACTAAATATTTTTTTTTTATACCCAGGAATTAAATGTATTTGGTTTTGGGTTCTAACAAGTGAGTATTTATAGGGTAAGTGAAAACATTTCTGTTGTTTCTACTAATAACAGATACTGACATTCTAACAATGAAAGTCCTATATGCAGTAAGGAATGACTCAATATTTTATATTGCTCTGCCAGGCAAAGGAAGTTAACAAGTAACATAAAATTAGCAACTTCCTAGATAACAGAGATTTCACCTGGTTAAATTTACTTTGCACAAATGAGAAAATCAGAAAATTCCAAAGGACTGAAGTCTGCCAGTGTAGTTCAAATACTTCAGGAGGATAAAAGAAATTACCTAGGGAACCAGAGATGAATTACTGTAACGTTAATCCCATGCAAAATAACAAAATGGTTAATCCACTGTTCTGTCAACAAAGAATTGCAAGCAACAATCTCATTAATGCCAGGCACCACGCTGCACTGGAGTGGGAGCCTTGTCAAGCAGGCTTCCTATCTGGTTTTGACAGGATGACAGGTGTAGCTGATAAAGATGACTATGTTAAAATGACCTCCATGTATTTTTTTTTTTCAATATATTTGTCTCAGTAATACAATGTTTTGTTGTAAACCTGTTTTATATGGAACTGGCTGTGGACAACACAGATGGCACAGAAGCTGGTTCAACAATATATCTTTATTTATTTATTTAGTCCATAGAAAGCTATCTGTTGTGAGGTGCATATTAGGATATTGGGAATTAAGGTTTCCAGTTAGGAAGTGTGAAGCGATTCCTGAGTGAATAATAACCAATAAAGATAAAGTTACCCATGTAATATAAAATCTTTGCTGGTAAAATATGGTTGTATGTAAAACTCATACAAAAATTCATGGGCAACTGTATAATGAAGAGAGAAAGTAATTATTACAATATTTTCTGCACTTAACTAATTAAACAAAAAGGCAGGAAAATGGGGGGAAGGGGGGTATAACTTTATTTTGAATGCAGCCAGGTGGAAAGGTGACACTCCTGGCCAAGCACAACCTCTGCTCACTAGAGAAGAGATCCCATTCTAGAAGGCAGCGAGATGGAGAAAGGTTTATGGAGCCAGAAAGGGAAACCTCAACATTAACTTCCAATGCAATACCCTAGAGTAGCAAATAGGAGTCCAAAACTATCTTGTCACTGTCAACCAGAAAGATTAAAGTCTTGCACCCACATTTGTGGAAACAAGCTTAAAGGAGGGTCATACAACTGATACAGAGAATAAGACAGGAGGCTGCACAGTGCTTAAAGTATTTTCTCTCTTCACTGCACTGGGAGTAAAGCACTGACTTGACCACCCTATCTGGGTGTCACAGGAGTAAAAGATATCCAACAGTCCAGGAATTTATCTTGCAGCTAATGGCAAAGCAAGATCCAATAGGTGAATGGCTCTGCACATTTTAACACCGTAATAAAAATCCAGTTTCCTAGCTGGAAAAACAGTTAAACCCTAAAAGAAAATAACAAGGGAACTGCTGGAGTAGCCAAGTAATATTGCATGGGGTTCTGAAAGATATGCTTTAGGAATGGAGGCTTGGTTGGGTTTTTGTGGGTCAATGAATTTAGTCATCTTTAATGCAGACAATCACATCATATAAACCTGTTAATAAATTAGTGAACAGGTTATATGGGTATGTGACTTGGAAAGATGTTCCAGACCTTTCCTTCTCTAAAAAGGAACAAAGTATTCTGATTTTCAGCCTGAATTTATTCCTGTCTACCTTGTATCTCCTCGTTCTTGTGTCAGCACTGTATTTTAGGTTCAGGTCTTCTCCATCTCTTGTGTTTTGCCCAGACATGTACTTACAGAAGAAAACAGCCCTCCAAGACTTTCCTTTTGAATCTATCAGCAAACCAAACTCATACAAACTCATTTGAAGTGACAAACTTACCACTTTTTAGTCATTGTAGTAACCCATTTCTGTGCCTGTCTAGTTGTTACCATTTGGTTGGCCAGAACCATCTATAACAATAGTTCTTGAAATCTACAGGGTGGATCTACAATATTTCTTGCCAAACCCTAATGTCTCCTGCCATTAAAATCTTAATAATTACATGTGTTTTAATATCATAAAATCATAGAATGGAGTGGGTTGGAAGGGACCCCAAGGATCATAGAGCTCCAACCCCCCTGCCACAGGAAGGGACATCAACCTCCAGGCCTGGAGCTACACAAGGTTGCCCAGGGCCCCATCCAACCTGGCCTTGAACACCTCCAGGAATGGGGCATCCACTCCCTCTCTGGGCAGCCCCTTCCAGCCCCTCACCACTCTCTCTGTAAAAAACTTCCCCCTAAAATCTAATCTAAACCTTCCTTCCTTTAGTTTTAATCCATCCCCCTTGTTCTGCCATTGTCTACCCTTTTAAAAAGTTGATCCCCCTCCTGTTTTATCCTTCAGAACCAGCTGAGAACTGCCAACCATGGATATACTGACTTTAGTTTTAGGTCCAGTAGGTGGTGGGTCAATCTACCTCGTTTCCCCATTGCATTGGAGAGACTCATTTACGCTTTCCTATCGCTAATAAAAATCGTTGCCCAGATAAATCCAAGTTCCCCAGTGCAGCAGTGTCATCAGACTGCAAGGGTGAGTAACTGAGATTATTAGATGGTTAGAAATCTTTTAAAGGAAAAGAAATAATGCAGTTTTCAAAAGGTAAATTTCATCAGCGTTTCCTCAGCAAACACTGTAATATCATGAAGCTATAAAATGTCAGAGTATGAGAAATGAATATATTTCATTGACTTCTTGGTTTATAAAATAAAAGGCTTATAAAAAGCAGCTGCCTTGAAACATAAATTTCTTGAGTCCTGTTTTTCAGTAAATGCAAATTAATAATGGAATATCATTATTAGGGGTAACAGTCCAACTGTAATTGAAGAGGAGAATTTTCCCTTTAGGGCTCAAAGAGAAGAATATTCAGTGATATTTGGTGCAGGAAAAGCCCTGTCACAGGGAAGAGAATCTCAGTCATATTGCATTTTATTGCTAAGGACAGAAGTTGTGAACTCCAGGAATCATTCAAAATCTAGCAAAATATTCTGTCGCTGTCACATCACCCCTGATAGATGCAGCCAGAGGTCAAAGGCTGCAGCTCTGAGGGAATTGCAGGTGAAAACATCCTACCTATGAACTGAGATAACATCACTGTAAACTCCCTGTAATTTCCCCAAAGGAGCACCTTTGAACTGTATTACTAGAGGGCAGAAGGAGAAAAACCCCAACCAAATCTGTGTTGCATTTCCAAACAAGCAAGTTTTTCTACAAAGTCTGAAATAAAATGAATCTTCCATTCTCCCTGAGAAACATAAGGTTTTTCTGGAATAAATGATGCTCTCATATGGTAAAAAAAGAAAAAAAGAGAAAAAGACTGTTGCATATTGTCCTTTCCATGAATTACTGTACAGATTGCTATGGGACACATCTAGGAGTCTTCTGTATAACAAAACATGGAAGCACAAGGCAAAGTCCAGCTTCCATTTCATGTCTGACTTTGATGGGTGCAAGTACAAGGCTATAGCTCAATTATTTGCTGAAAATAATTTAATTTACTATTGGAACTTTTGAGAGGTTACTCTTCAGAAAAAATGTCTCTTAGAAAATACTATGGTTTTCAAGGAAGTGAAAATACAGTAGCCTTCTTGAATTTCTACTGTCAGAAAAAAAACATCCTGGAGTTTGATGAAAAGAGAAGGCTACAACCAATAAATAGGAGTATTTCAAAATAGGAAATAGCCAATAACTGTCCACAACATCAGAGAGCAATGATTGTAAAAGAAAAATTCTTGACAGAAAAATATTCATATATTCAAAATATTCTCACCTCTGGCAGAAGTGATTTATCTGTTGAGGGGTAAGAGCAGTATTGTGCATATCTACAAGCTCACCAAGTGGTGAGTGGATTTTCAGGTATCTTGCAACTACCCAGAGACCCCCAAAAGCAAAAACAGAGAGGAGGAGGGTAAGGACTTGCAGCTTATCTTCTTATTTCTCCCAATGAATTGCTTTGAGAATTTGGCAAGGGGCTGAATGTGTACAGCTCCCATTGGCTATGCAGCAAGATGTGGGCAAAGGCATCTGTTGATAAAATGCTAGATATAACTGCTTGGTTCAGGTGTGTTATTGTCTCATATACCACTCTTAGGAGTGAGATGTCTTTGGCTGCCAGAGTAGAGACAGGCCAGTAAAAATTACACACTGGTTTTCAAAGGGCTTCTACTCTGGCAGAATAGTGCCAAGATCCTTCATTTTATAAAATAATACCTAAATTGTACAAACATCTAAGTACTGTAATAGTTCTTTTAAAGATGTGAGGCAGAGTGCACGTGTGCTTGCACAGGACCTCCAGACACCCATCCAGTCCACTTCATATATATATATATATGAAGCACACAGGAGGCTATTTCTAAACTGTTCTTCCCAAGGTTAAACTAGAGCATGTGGCAAGGTATTAAAAGGTGGAAGGATATAAAGGAACAAGTGAATATTCTGAGTTCAGAAGAATTACTCTTTCAAGAAAGAAACTCCCAAAATCTGCAATGTTCATGGTTTTAAATTGCTCCAAAAATAAGTTGTCTAAAAGGCAATAATAAAAGTATACTTCATGACAGGCTTTTTTAAAAGTGCAGGTTAGTTGGACAAAGATCCTTTATGGTAGCACCTACCCTCCCATTCAGCTACATACAGAATGTACAATCCACTGGGACAGGGTGGATTGTTAGCACCTCTGAGGATTACACTATAATGCCACACAAACCCAACTTAGGACTGAGAGGCACAGTATTTTCCAGTGGTCAGCACAGTTTCTGTTAGAAAAAGCAGGGTTAACTCTCACACCTCTTGTGACCATCCTCTTGGAAGCTACAATAGGTAATGAGAAATGTCAAGTCCCAAGATCAATGAAATTTCAGGCTCTAGGGACAAAACAGGAATAGCATTGATCCTTTTAAAGAACACCAGTCAGAGGGTGAATGTAATATATTGCACAGAGGCTCAAGAGGATAAGCGGCCAAGTCCAACATACCTACCTGACAAAAAATTCAATCAGCTCTTAGCACAAGCTGCCTCCCCTTCCATTCTTTCATGCAGGAGTCTGATTCCAATTAAAGTGTGCAAATTAATTTTTATCACTTCCAAATTAGCTTCTGAATTTGTGTCTGTTTCAGATGAAAGCATCTGTCCCTCACTTTCCTACAATTCTATCATCCACTTTGGGACCTGCTCAAAGACTGGGAGGTAATTCTCATTTTCAAAGTCACTTGTTGGAAAGAGACATTCAATAAAGCAATCGTAAAATATGAAATTAAAACAACTATAATGATACATGTTGAACTCCAGGGTATAGCATGTGCTTTCTTTGCTCCTTTTTGTGATGACTAATACAGTTGCTATGTGAGAAGAAATTTGTAAACAAATCAGTCTGCATCATAAGAGAACAAAACCAACCCCCCCAAAGTGTCAAACTCCACCACAGTAATTTTTCTATGCAATCTCTGAGAACTGCAAAGATTTACATTTGCCAGATCACTTCAAATAATTAAAATAAGCAAATTATGCCCTTTGCATGCACCATGTCTTCCTAAGAGAATTTTTTACACTGTTCTCTCAGCTGCAGCAGATTTAAATAATGTGGTCATCAACCCAATAAAGCACAGATTCAGACTACATATTTCAGACAATTTTGTCTTAGAAAGTTGGTATCTGACCCTGGCAAGATGACTAAGCTTCATTCAGTTCAGTGTTTTACCTACAAGTGGTACCTATCTAAGAAAGGATACAGAAATAAGGGGATGCTCATGTTAAAACACTAAACCCTGCATTCTACTCCCTTTCAGCCTTAAGGAATTCATGCCACGTGTCCTGCTTTCCAGGAGCACCTCCAGGCACCAGCTTCTTAGTCTAGGCTGGAAAAGGACATATTCTATCAGCAACATCAGAGCACAGCAATTGCATAGCCATGAAACCAATTTTTGTTGGACCAGTAGGGAGACAATATGTCCTACACAGAGCTGTTGAAGGGACACAGTTTTGGTTCCTGACTTCTAGATTTGTCTCTATTTTTATCTGATCATCATGTCACATAAGATCCATAAACAAGAGCAGAGAAAACAATTTTGCTTTCCATCAAAGCTGGAGGTTCACAGGGGCCCCTTCACACATTAATGTACAGCCTGATAGCCAGCATCTGCTCATGAATTTGGGAACATGGGTTTGAATCCCCCCAGTCTCTGGAGGCCAAAAACTCTCCCACTTCTTGGACAAACATTCTAACCAGAAAGTTTTTTGCTACCTAGTTTTGAAACTACTCCATGGGTAACATTACATTTAAATTTCAGTCTTCTCACAGCAATTGTAAGAAGTGTCCAGACACTGTGACAATGCAAACTGAGCCAGAAACTCCTTTTGGATACTTACTGTAGAAGAAAAGTGATAACTTAATGAACACATTGATGGGAAGAATTATTCTAGATTTATCAAATGAAGCTCACCATGCTGTCATAAGCAAGGGTTCAGCTACTGAGCTGGAGCAGTGACTTGCAAGAGTCTTATCTAAGACATGTTTTTTTCTCTACTCTCCTCTTTAAACCAGAGCTGGTTCTTTACTTATCACAGACATAGCTGAGGTCACCCACAAAAGGTTCTATCCAAGGCCAACAGGTTAGATTATTGACATATGTGTTGTTCAGCAAAGATTTTATCTAGATCATGGATTCTGGAACATGGAATTTTGCCCCAGAGTATGTCACAATAAATGACTGTGATTGCCACGTTTCCTAATTAAAGGATACCTACATTTTTCTATACAAATGTTAAACTACATAAACTGTTTAGGACTGGGTGCTTGCTTCCCCCCCACCCACCCCCACCCCTTAACGTTTCCTGAAACAATTAAAGTTCCTTTTGGTAATTGGATGCATTGAAGCTGAAATTGATAATTAACTGTCTTTCAGCTTAAAAGATCATTATAAAGTCAAGCATCTAACCCAGATAATTACTACACCTGACATTTTTCTTTGAATTCTTCACCTTCTTACAGTCTGTGATATAAAATACCTTATCTGTGTCTCCAGATGACAGCTTTTAAAAAACTAATCCCCCTCCCCTTTTTTTTTTCCCCCTGAAAATATCATCTACATCTTTCTGAAGATTCATTCCAAAGATGTTAACTAATTGGATTTGACCTACAGCGAACATCTCACTTGCATTTTTCCTACAAGGTAAATCCTAATCTTCTACCAGTACATCTAGAAGAGTAGATCAGGAAATGTTTCTTTCTTACTTTGGTGGCTTAAACTATATCAAAATTCAAACATATTTTCATAAGGATTGTTGAGAATGTTTCATTCCTCAAGATTAGTATACAGGGAATGGGTTATACAACAGCTGCCACCTCTGTTCATGGTAGGGAACAGAATCTAGCAGTCCTTACTTCAGAAGAAAGGTTTCATAGTTGTAAAAGTAGGTCCTTCAGACATATAATCAGTTGTAACCTATCCTCACTGATGTATGTTCATGAAGAGTCAAAGTAGCTGTTAAAAATGATGTGTTTACAAGATGTGTAGTTCTGGTTATAGTACAGTAATAGTACATAATTACTGTATTGATGATAATTTTCATCCAATTAGTAGAATTAGCAATAATAGTGATGACATCACTCTTCCTCAACATGAGTCTTCAATATGTCTTCAGCATGAGTAGAGAGAAATCTGCTAAATATGTTTGAAAGTGAGCACAGCAGATTTAGCTACCTAATCATCCTGGGTGCTGCTACCTGTGCCTATGAGATCACATTTGCCTGGACAGGACCATCTGCAGCACAGTCTCCCATTAATCTGACTATAAGGGCTTGTCTCCAGCAAAGTTGTGCCTTGTCCATACAGCAGTATAGACAGAGAGCAAATCATACAACAGGTTTTTGGTTTTATTGACTTCTGTCAGCTGACTGATATCCTTTTGTTTCATAAAATTAAAGTTCTCCAAGGCAGACACTTCCAAAGTTGCACAACTGAGATATTAAATCTGAGATTCCAAAAAAGTAACCCCTTCTTGTATTCAGATACATTTGTGTTGACAAAAAAGTATCAGAACTAAAACAACTTTATCTGTAATAGAAGTAGAGTTGTTTGTATCAGACAGTCAGGATCACAGAATCACAGAATCACAAGGTTGGAAGAGACCTTTGAAGATCATCGAGTCCAACCATTCCCATTCTGAGCTAAACCAGATCCCTAAGTACCTCAGCTACCCTTTCCTTGAACACATCCAGGGAAGGTGACTCAACCCCCTCCCTGGGCAGCCTGTTCCAGCCCTGACAACTCTGTCAGGAAAACATTTGTTTCTAATGTCCACTCTGTCCCTGCCCTGGCACAGCTTCATGCCATTGCCCCTTGTCCCATCTCCTGTCCCCTGGCTGAAGAGACCATCGCCCACCTCTCTACATCCTCCCTTCAGGTAGTACACCCCCAGCTCCCTCAGCTGCTCCTCCAGCCCCTTCCCCAGCCTGGTTGCCCTTCTCTGCACTTGCTCCAGGACCTCAATGTCCTTCTGATGGTGAGGAGCCCAGAACTGGACACAGTACTCAAGGTGTGGCCTCACCAATGCCAAGTACAGGGGCACAATTACTTCCCTTGCCTAGGAGATGCTAATGGCAAGGCTGCCCAAGCCCCATATACTCAAAGGAAGCAAATGGAAAGGTTTACATTTTTAATGCAGTGAAAGGAGCAAACTCTTACTTTTTTCTGACTCAGCACAGAAATTACTAATATCTCACACGAATCACACAGGCATTCAAAGAAGCAAAATAGCATAGAGCTAAACAGATGTGGAATTCCTTTTCAGACTGAATTTCTCCCTACCTGAGAAATATATATAAAAATTAGAGAAATTTGTTATGGGAACACAATGCCTCCCCCCTCCGCCCCAGTCTGCTATAAAAGTGAAAGTCAAGTGAGAAAGCCAGACTTTTATGTCTCCCCTTTTCCCTCCTTACAGACAAATAGAAGAAAATTAAAGCACAATAAAAAAACCCTGCTGTTGTGAAATTAACATCTTCACTTTGTAACAAATAGAACATTTCTTTACTAGGCAGTTGAAGACATACTTTCATTTACAGATGTCTGTGACTGACAGGTCTACAACTGCCTCCACACTTGAACCAGAGATCAAAATTGATAGTGATAGATTCTTCCAGCTTTACCTAAAGAGGCAATATCCTTGTGCTGAAAATAATCATCAGAATTCAGAAACTGCTTTAAATGAAATGGATGTGGAGTTATTACCAAACCACTGCAGCACGTGGATAAAAGTTGTTCTTGTCTTTAGCATTTCTGGCTTGGGTGAAGGGACCTTGTAAATTAGTAGTGCACGTTAAGTGCCCTCTTATATAAATTAATATTATTATTAGTGTATCCCCTTCACTCTGCAAAGCACTGATAGCTAGTCCCCTGCAAATGAAAGGTAAACTCTTCCTGACATTTTACCTCCTTCTATTTTTATTCAGTCACATCACTTCTCCAAAGGTTTGCTTGCTATAGAAAGACCTTTCTCACAAAGACTCATTTAATTCCATGGCATGTGAGACATCCCTTTTTTTGAAAAGGCAAGCAGCTGATACAGCATGCTGGAGCACAAAAGGAGTAAGATAAAATGCCAAAAATATTTCTGGGGAGAGGAAAGTCAAAATATACGGATATATGTACTGTCACTTAAAGGCCATAACCATCTTGTTCTAGATTATGATCATAGAATCATAGAATCATAGAATTTTAAGGGTTGGAAGGGACCTCGAGATCATTGGGTGCAACCCCCCTGCCAAAGCAGCTCCCTAGGGCATATCACTCAGATAGGCGTCCAGATAGGTCTTGAATATCTCCAGAGATGGAGACTCCACCACCTCCCTGGGCAGCCTGTCCCAGGGCTCTGGCACCCTCACTGGGGAAAAGTTCCTCCCCATGTTGGGGTGGAACTTCCTGTGCTCCAACTTGCAGCCATTGCCCCTTGTCCTATCCCCACAGATCACTCAAAAGGCGCTGGCTGATTCCCCCTGCATCCCCTGCTTCAGATAATTATAAACTTTAATTAGGTCCCCCCTTAGTCTTCTCTTCTCAAGGCTGAAGAGTCCCAGCTTACTCAGCCTATCCTCACAGGGGAGATGTTCAATGATGATGACATAATGCTTTATGTGGTATAGGCAGCTACGAATTTAAGAATTACTCCTATACTCTTATCTGTTACCATGCACAGGCTGTTTAAATGTGGGGGCATTTTTTTCTCTAGGACTCAATGAATTATTTGGCATGTAGTGCTCTTCTGCAGGTGAAGTAATCAATACATTTGGTAATACCTCCTGAAGCTGAGAGGATGCTTAAAAATGACTAGGTGTGACAAAGGACATCTCAAGAAAGTGGGTGGTGGGGTTTTTTTTGCAGGATACTTACTGCTGTTTGGATTGTCACCTATAATATGATGTCGGCCACTCCAGTACCAAAGCAGCAACGTCGCGTCGCGAGACCCAGAGACAATGTAGCAATCACCGCCGATATAGGACTCCGATCGGGCCAGGCAAGTCACAACATCCCAGTGGCCAAACACAATCTGAGTTAATTTTCCTGGTCGGAGTGGAAAGGGACACAAATTCAGGTTTTTTTAACTACTTGCAGCCTTTAGAAGTCATTAACTAGATCATTCACAAATACTCAGCCCAAACGTAGTTTTTGCCCCGCGTCCCTTAATTAGAGTTCACTACATGCTACAACATTAAAAAACCCCACAAAGATAAAATTTACATTTTCTATGCTCCTATTGAGGGCTGTGCTCTCTGTCAATCCATAGCCTAACCCTTATCTCTGAAAATCAAGTCAGTGCTGCCGTCACTGAATATTAAGTGGAGTCACTGCTCCCTCAGTATTTAAGCAGTGGTGTTAGAACACTATTTGTGAATTTAATTAATGATATGCATAAGGCAGCACGTGAACTCTTCCATAATGGTGCTACATTGTTATATTCAAAATGTATATCTGTTGAGTGCTAATGTCAAACTAATGTTTACTATGATCATTGCCTCCTCCACAGTCAGTTTTTAGCAATATATGGAATTATATTAGGCTAAGTAATCATACAAAGAAACAAAATATTGGTTCCTGACAGCAGGCTATGTAACCTACTTCCTTAGCCTTATTACTCAAAATAAATAGAGATAGAAACAGTACAGCCTTGGAAAGACTATAACAAAAAATTGTGTTGATGCCTTTGACACAATCAATTCCCTGAATGTAACTACAGTTGTCCAAAGTTACCACTAATAAAATCATATGCCTTTCCACTTCCTTTTACATCCTATATCTTAAAAAAAAAACCCACAAACAAAACCAAAAAGAAAGAGAAGGCTATGATGCTCAAATAATGAAGGGTTCCATAAACTGCCCTAGACAAGAGTAGTGGTAAGGGAACCATCCACTTTCTGACCTATGAAGAAACATGTAGTTGTATTTAGGGTCACCTGTTTCTGTAGAATAAACTCGAAAGCTCTTGTCCCAAAACCCACAGATAAGGATGTAGCGGTTATCTGCTGTGACCACGAAGCAGTGTGCATTGATCTGGATGCTCTGATCCACAAGGTCTGTGATCTGCCGTTTGTTCACACCAGAGTTATTGGCTGTAACAAAATGCAAAACACATTTTACAAGTAAGTCATTCCAACACCTTCCTGTCATCCACTTACAGGAGAAAATGAATACATTTAACTTGCAATGAACTGTGAATTTGTTGTTGAGTAAGCATTTTGAATGTGAACCTTCAGAGCTGTCTATATGGGTGTCAGAAATACCAAATTATTGTGAGATTTCTGCTTTCCCTTTGAAGAAGACAAAAGATTTTATAGGAGATGACAATTTCTCATAAACTGCCTGATTCACTGCATAATATCTGGTAATATTTTAAAGTGCTCTGCTGAACTACTCTCCAGAACTGAACTGAACTAGGAGGAAGTGATGGAACTTCACACGAGCCAGCAGTGGCTCTTGGAGCTCGCAAGGCCAATGGGATCCTGGGCTCCATCAGCAGAGGGGTGGCAGCAGGGACAGGGAGGGGATTGTCCCTCTCTACTCTGCCCTCGTGAGGCCCCAGCTGGAGTCCTGTGTCCAGAGCTGGGGCCCCCAATACAAATAGGATGTGGAACTGTTGGAGAGGGTTCAGAGGAGCCACAAAGATGATCAGAGGGCTGGAGCAGCTCCCCTACAAAAAGAGGCTGAGGGAGCTGGGCTTGTTCAGCCTGGAGAAGAGAAGGCTGTGGGGGGACCTCATTGCAGCCTTCCAGTACCTGAAGGGAGCTTATAGGCAGGAGGGGATTCGACTTTTTAAAAGAGCAGATAATGGCAGGACAAGGGGGAATGGACTAAAGCTAAAGGTTTAAAGCTAAGTTTAGATTAGATCTTAGGGGGAAGTTTTTTACAGAAAGAGTGGTGAGGGGCTGGAACAGGCTGCCCAGAGAGGGGGTGGATGCCCCGTCCCTGGAGGTGTTCAAGACCAGGTTGGATGGGGCCCTGGGCAACCTTGTGTAGCTCCAGGCCTGGAGGTTGGTGTCCCTGCCTGTGGCAGGGGGTGGGAGGTCTATGATCCTTGGGGTCCCTTCCAACCCAGACCATTCTATGATTCTACGATTCTATGAAGTCCATTTAAAATACGGAGTCAACAGCAATAATACTGCAGGAAGCCAATCCTTGCTGTTAAGTACCTCTTCTACAGAAAATACCCCAGCTTGTCTACTGCCTTGGCATTCCTCATACCTCCAGATGCCCAACCAGATCAAAGATGTAAGGGTTCAACCAATGAAGTTATTAAAGTCTAATCTTTTTCAACACTGTCTTATCACCTGCTCCTCAAGTAGGGAGCCTGGTCGTGGGCAGTAATGTTAAAAGAAGCGATGCCACTTGGACAGTCCCTGAGCTAGAGGGAAAAGGAATGGTCCATGCAGAATCCCACCACCCTGACTGTCAAACAGAGCTGTTAGGAAGCACTAGGAGTAACCACCTAATGGGCTTTTCCTGTGACTCAACAGACAGTATTTGGCAATAAAGGCAATAAAGCTGTGCTGCTTCTCACTTAATACTAACTTTCTAACAGTTCAGTAATCTAAGTTAATTATCTACAGTCCTTCTATACTCACTAGAGACAGAGACATCCTTTCACAGGGCAAGTCATCTCACACTATAATAGCTGTCCAACTGCTAGACAACTCCAGAGGATGGTTTCTCTTTCTACAGTAGTTATAGAGGGAATCTTGACAACTATCTTCAGCTAATTGAAGTTAGGTGAGATAAAACTCACTCTGAGAGACATGTTTCTCCTAACATAGAAACATGACTGATGCAGATAATATTCCAAAATTTCTTCTGTCCCTATTTTTGGTTATTCTATTTAAATTGCTCACAACTGCATGAAATAAAGAGACTCACCCTATTTTAAATTTGCTTGTATAAGTTAATACCATGTTTACACTCCAAAAACACTTATTTAAATTACCAGACCCTCTATGTCCATCCACTGAAAGATAATGAATAACAAATTACTCAGATTTCCAGAACAGGTGGGTACAGTAGCTGTGCCCTAGCTTTGGAGAGGCAATTCTGAAGAGAAAACCATTGCCATTATATGAGCAAATGAAGCATACACAATGAGAAAACTAACTCTCCTGAGGTACTTGTATCTAAATCCTTCAACCATGAATATTGACACAGATGAAAAGGGAACTTTTCATTTGGAGATGTTTAAAAATGCATTTTTTTTTCCTCATCAGTGCTGCAAAAGAGTCTCTGAGAACATTACCTATCTGTACTTTCTGTCTGAAAAATATGCATTCTGCAAGAAAAAAATAATCTAAACAAACCACAAAGCAAATATTTGCAATTAAAGAGAAATAATGACTGTCAGGAATACAGGTCTGGCAATCTCTCTAACAGTCCTGGCAGATGCTATTTCTCAAAATATTTCACTTTCTCAAATATTTTTGGATTTAAAAAATACAGTCATGCATCAATTTAAAATCCAATCTTGTCTTTATTAATTTAGTAATGCTGACTAAACCAATCCAAATCATAAATTGAATGAAAAGAAGTGGGTCTGCATCTGCACTGATACACACAGTGTTGGCTGTGAGAAATGAAAATATGTGAACTCTACCAAACACTTAAATTTTACTTTACTAACGTGACCTGATAAGAGAAGGGAGTTATAGATATGGGCTGACAATGTTACTGACTTAATTGGTTGTTTCTTAAACACCAATTGCTGGTGATGCTAATAACAAATAGCACTCCTAATTCATTGAGCACCACCAGCAAATGCTTTTAGTTCTCCAGGACTGTCAAGAATAAATATTTTCATATCCTCCATGTTAAATGAAGCATAGTATACAAATATAGCTTAATCAATAATTCTTGAAAATGCTGTTTTCAAATACATCACTGCATTTTCATCTTGACATACCAATCAATGGATCCATTTCGATTGGAAGATGATGGGCTTGATCCAAAGAATATCCTGGAGCTCCCCGGAGACCTGCACATGAAAGGAAGAATAAAGCACATAGGGACACCTCTTTGTTTACATTTTTTATGTTCTTTTTCTAGTTTTAAAATGGCATTATTGGATTATTATATATAGAAAAGTAACCTCTTCCTATTACTTGTTCTAGGAATCTTATTAATTCCTTCCTCTGTGCTACACAAACACATATTCATTAATTCTTTGGTTATGTAATAACCATTATAAATGTAAGAGTGCCAATTTCATCACGATTTCTGCAGCCACAAACATTCATCAAATAGCTCTTTTAAAACAGTGTAACAGAGAAAGCTTTTTACACTGAGTGAGATAATACCACAGAAAAGAATAAAAAATTGGATGAAAGATTGTTATGAGTTTCTTGCATATGGAAACCTGTGACAGAAACTTTTTCATGGATTTATCTAGAATTTTTATCTTGGAAACTGTGGGCTACAGTAAATTTGCCACAATTATTATTCCTATCACTTCTATCTTGAGTGGTCCTTAAGTTGTTCAAATGTGCATCAGGAGCTGTGTATTTAGTCTTATCTGCTCTCATGCATGGATAGCATCGCTTTGGCTCTTCTGATCACCTTCCTTGGCACAGAAATCACAATGGTCACTACTGTAAAGACAATTCTTGTCAGGAACTGACATATTGCTCAAAAATATCCTCCATAAAAGGAGATCCAGAGTTCTGGAGAATTAATTCTGTTTTCTACTATTACAACAGACAACAGAGCTTACAGCTGACCCTGCCAGCTTCTGAAAAACACTGCTCTGAGAATTCCTCCTTCCCTCCTTTCTCTTTCTTCTTTCAAAAGCAAACCAATTTGGGACAGATTTCTACTGGTATTAACTTATATTTATTTTGTTCTATTGTGGCTGTGTACATGTCTGCTGCTGTGTATAAACCCTAAAGTTTTACATACAACACACAACAGTAAAGTGGTCCATGTATACATTTCTATAGATGAACTTATCCTTTATACTATTATTAAAATAATTTTGTAGTAGTAGTAGGAAGTTTATAACCTGTCCTGGAGTAGTCCCTTGCAAAATAAAAACCATTGCCAGTCAGGATGCAAACATTAAGGAAATCATTAGAATGAGTTTTGATTCTCCAAACAATCCTGTTTTCCTCTTTCTTCATGTTATAATACATTCAGAAAGTAGTCTTGTCTTTGAAATCTGTCACTACAAAGTTCCTGAACAGGCTACTGAGTCACACCCTCAAATACCAAATACCTTCTTGTTTTTCCCAGGTGGTAAGAAACCTTCAACAGTTTCCAGATACTGCAATACAGGGTCTGGGTCTATCACAGCAGGAAGCTTACTTAGAAAATTAAACCTGTTCATGCCAAAGCAGAGCAGTAGCTCATGGCCCCACCACCTATTTAGCAATGCCTGGGACAACCTCAGCACCTACATTTTCAGGTGAGGAGACAGGACAGTCCTATTGGCAATAGGGAGAAGTGAGCAGAGGTACTGGGAGGGAAATTTTGGGGCTTTTTGGAGGAAATAAGAAAACTTTGCTTCGGAATAGTTTGGTGTCTGGCTGCTGAGGCTTGCCAAGGGTCATGAATTATGTACCAGTGACCCAGAGTAAGGCTTATCACAAGCTCCTGGGCAGAGCTGAAATCTCTCTCAAGCAGCAGACAGGGATGTGCACTCTCTAGCATGCCAGTATGTATCCCTGAAACCTGGGACATATCAATATCGACGGTGTCAGGATCTGCAGCACTCTCCTGAACAGCATTATATCAAAGGCTGATCCTGCTGTAACCACAGATCGATTGGCTGCCATGGTGATGGGCTGCTGTTGGGGAGTGTGTTTCTAGGAATGACACCAGAGAAAACACAAGCTTTGATTATTTGACACAAACCAGACCAAAACCAGTAAAGTTTTGTGCCCAGGCAAGTGACTGAGATTAACTCACATCCAGCTAAACTGCACTCCAAATTAAAGCTGCTCTATTAGAGTCTTTAACTTTGAATGAAACACGCCTGTGAGAACCTACCTACTGTGTTGTGCCACCGATTGACTGCAAACAGCCTGCTGCAGGTGACAGTCACCACGGCAGGAATGGTCAGGTGGGGCAGCGTGTTGGCTGCCACGTGTGTGACGGGGGAATTGGATGGGAACTTCAGCACCATGATGACATCCTGCTGCATCTGATCTTTAAACATGAGGGGGCTCTGTGGAAGGAAACACTGTTGAGTAGAAAGGAGAAGAGAGCAGAAGAAAACAGAAGGGATAACACAATTAGTGAGGAGGTCTGAGGGAAAACGAGGTTAAAAAAGAGCAGGCAAGAATGTGCACATACAGGGAAAACAATGCTACCTGTGCATCTACACTAGTGACAGAGGAGAGCCAGATCAGAAGCTATTATTGGATCATTACATGAGGACAAGTGGAGAATAGGTATGGTAAGGGTTATTGTTACAGGGTGCAAAATGACCATCAGCATTAATTATTATACAGGAAAACGTAAAATTATACAGCAGTCAATATTCATGCAAAAAAGAAACGAGTCAAATAAAGTAGTTAATCCATTCATGCATCATAAACATAGGATCACTGAATCATTTCAGTTGCAAAAGACTTTGAAATCATAAATTCTAAGTGTTAACCTAGTACTGGCAAGTGCATTACTAAACCATTTTCCTGAACACCACATCTCCATGTAAAATGCTATAAACTACAGTGGCTGAAAAAAAGAAACTTTGAGAGGGGACTCAAAACTAAAAGATATTTAATTTTTCTTAATGAATTCTTCATTAATGAAATACAGCACTCCCAAACATAGGCAGTTTAATTCTATGTAAAGCATATACTTATGAGAGGGTCTGCAAGCAATTGTAAACCTCTTTGATGATTCTGCAAGTGACACAGCTTTTTGTACACAATCAATAATACTGTTATTAAAGAATGGTTTTAATGGGTTTTTTTAAACCATTGTTATAGCAAATAGAATTATTTATAGAAATTCAAAAAAACCTTTTCACTTAAACTTTAAATTATTATTAAAATATATTATCTATATCTTAAGAACATAAAATAAATATTATGTACATTTGACATCTGTGTATTATTTAACACATCTAACATTTCCTGATCAATTTCCCCTCTCAGCATACACTAGATAGAGCAATTTTCTTATAGATGGATAAAATGACTGAAACTACCCCACATATTACTGTTGATTTACAAAAATACCTAGCTCTAAGCATTTAATCAAAGGCACTGAGGGGCACAGAGATCTGTCTCATTCGCTCTGGCTACTTCTTATATTTCTATGCTAGAAGCACAGAGAAAAGTGCATTGGGAATGAATTTTGGAGTTCAGATTTAAATTCAAAATAGACATTGTATTCTCCTGGGGGAACAGGTGGGAGAATTCCAGTATGACTTGAACTCCCATACTGCATTTCTGTCAAGCAGGCATTGTTCATAAATCAGGCCCTAACAACCCATCGTTTAAAACAGAACAAACCAAGATGCTCACTTGAAGAAAAGCCTGCAGCCATTCCCACTACTTACAGAAATGTGAATGCAAATATATATTTATCAAGTGTATATTTCAGATGATAGGGTCTCTTTATACAATATTTGACAGGAAAAGCCAGGACTGCAGGAAGCTAAAGCTATTCAAGCCTTCACCTTGCTCTGCTAGAACCCTGCGAGCCGGTTGTGCCAGGAGAAAGTATGGCTGCATGGGCAACGGAGGGCACTGAAAGTGTTGCTTAAATGGGTCCTCTACGACCTACAAATGATCCTCAGGTTCAAAGGGAATGCATTCCCAGCCAGCAGTTATGTCTCACCAGGTGCATGGCAGAGCTCCGAGGTGGATGGGGCTCAATGAGCAACTGCGATGGCGTCTGTCCAAAGTTCTGTATCTGCGCCTCCATGGCCTGCGGGCGAGGGAGAGGGACTGTCATGAGCAATATGCATCAAGGAGAGAGGTCAACACACTCTGTGACAATGCAGGCATATCCCAAGTCAGCCATGAAAAAAGCCCAGAAAATTCACCCGGTGCTCTCCTCCCAGGCTGCAGACTCATCCAAGTGTTAGTATTTTGTAGACAAGCTTTGCTTCTCCCTTCAAGCATGCTTCAGTTAACCAACTAACCATTCCCATTTCCAGTCACTGGCATTATATGTGAAAATGTTAACCTGTGAGGACATGCAGTTCAGGTCTGGAGACAGTTTTGGGGTTTGGTGGGGCTTTTCGCACTAAAAAGAACATATATACCTTAATAAAGTCCTTTGTAAGGAGGAAAGTATGAGGATCTCTAATAAAATAAGCCTCTGGAATCTTAAATTGGGGGAAAGAAAAGCAAACTGAGAACAAAAATAACGTATAAAATGTAATAAAAACAAAATAATAATTGCTATTTCAACAACAACATTAGTAAGTCAATACAAAAAAATGCCAGAAACAGATCTTGCCAGGCACATCCAGACTAATGTAAAAGTCTTTCCAAGTTGCATATATTCACTGAGCATTTATTCATGCAAAATTAATTTTATTGCATTTTTTTCATGGGCTTTCAGGCTTCACAGGTTTGAAATGAAAACTTAGCAATTTCAATGCATTCTTCAACACTTTAATCTACTTTCAGAATAAATCCAGAATAATTCGATAGAGGGTAGAATACACCAAGATGCTTCCTACTACTCAAGCAGTTAATTCAAACAAAAATATAGAAGATACTTTTTTAAGAACTTGGCAAAAGATTGCTGCTTGTAAAAGCAACACTGTTCATGAGCATTCCTTATTTTTCATATTGACAGGTACTATTTTATTTGACCTTGTAAGAGCCAGAATAAAATGTTCATAGAAAACTGAACTGGCAGATTTTGAAATGCACTGTGCATTATATACCTATACATATACTGTACTGTGCACTACTGACCCTTAATATTTCTCTTGTGAGCTGTATGAATTTTTCATTTGCTACCACATGAGAAACATGAAAAAAACACCAAAAACATTACCACCTTGGTACATGACAGTATTTCCTCCAGACATAAGAAGCACAATAAATACTTCATGATACAGTGGAATTATTTTAATTACATATTTTGTAAATCCTGTAAACCAATCTGTGTTTTCTTCTGCTTCATAGATTAGATGCAAGAACAGATGTTAGAGAGAGATTTCCTAACAGGTCACCAATGTCTACCACTCTTGATGCCCTAGATTGACAGGTATATAATGGAATACCACAAACACACACCTGTCAAAAAGAGAAACTTAATGCAAAGTCCAGTCAAGCAGCTGAAAGACTTTCAATGGATTGCAGCCCTCATGCATTTGATGCTGTAATTATCCTGGTACAGGTGATTTCTTGTTGACTAATTTAGAGTGGACTTTAGTCTCCAAGGGACAGAGTGTTTCTTGGGAACTGGTAAACATCTCTGGTCTTATTAACATCATTTCGTGATGAATTATTTAAAAATATAGAGTAATTTTAGACAAAACCAACGTATTTTTGTAGGCATATGCATGTATGTCTGTCCCCAGCAGTTATCTGTATGTACCATACAAATGCTACCTCTTTACATGCTGTGTAGATACCTTCACACCTGCAGACAACTTTTAAGCACGAATATAAAATTCACTTCAAGTCAAATCAAAGGCAGTATTTTTTATTACATTCAGTGCTCTAGAAATTATTTGCCCAGTGGGGAGAAAAGAAGAGAATTATACTTGTTTGTGAATTTCATTTTCAAAATGACAAAGACTAATATCAACAAATTCAGGCACTGTGTGATATATCCTTCCATGCAGATCTGTTAATAATACTTTGAGAGAATTAATTTCCATTTTTCTTTTTTTCCAGTAATTATCAAGGTTAATTTAATTTTAATGTTTGAAAGAATTCTGTGTTGAAATAAGAGTGTGAATCCTATTTGGCAGCAGTATGGAACAAAACCCAGATCGTCCTCTCTCAACCTTTATAGTGATCCCTTAAATGATACTTCTGTTCTCTAGCAGGCACACTGAAATGAATTATTAATTTTTTTTCTTCCAGTACAGCCCTATTCTAATTTACACATTTACTCTCATGTTGTCCATTCTTGGCAAATTCTGATTGTTTGGCTGTAAAATCTGCACACATGAACTTTGCTGGCTTTGCCCCCCAGTTCAGGTAAATTTATGACAGGGAGAAGAGAAAGAGAAGCAGAACATGATAATAACAGCATGAATATTTCAGATGACGAGGAATGGACACTTAAAAACATAACTGTCAAAAGCAGCTGTTATTTTACAGCTGAAGATGTCCTGGTAAATACTCACTTATATACTTTACATGCTCATAATTTTAAAACACTTTCTGCCAAGTCCTTGCACAACCAGAACAAACGCAGAATCCAGACCCTGACCTTCAGGGAATATTGAATAATTGTGCTGGCTTACACTTACAAAGACCACCGCCTCTCCCCCACCCCATGATTAGTAGTGTTATCCTTTCCTTCCAGGAAATACCCTTTGTAAAACTGACAGCTCTCAGGAGCGAGATGATGTTTCTTTCAAAGTCCCCATCATACCCAACTACAGCCCGCACACCGCCACCTCCCTGCACAGCTACAACTGCTATTCCTCTCCAGACTTCACAACACTGAAAAAGGACAGAAGAACCTTGTCAAAGCTTACACAGAAGATAAACATAAGCATACAGAGATAAAGTGACTGGCCCAAGGGTATTCCTAATGCTGCCTCCTATCAGATCACTTGACGCAAAATGAAAAGCAGGTACAGCCCAGACCTGTGAATAATAATGTAATACATTGATTTGTTTACAAGAGAACCCTGGCTGTATCTGAAATTAATCTGAAAACTGGTAAGCATACATCACAGCTTTTCTTGAACTGTAAATCATCAAACTTTAGATTTATTTAATGGTCTCAAACATCTCATTCTAATTAATCAATTCCTTTCTCCCTTCACATCTTAAGCACTGTGTGCAAAGTGCTACACGACTCCCTGAAACACACATTCCAGTCAACTTAACAACTATTTTAATAAAATAAAGTTTATTCTCCTTTCACCTTCAAATGTCCTTCATGTAGAAACAATATAAGCCTGGAATTCAGCTGCTGCCAGATTCAACGCTTTTGGAACAGCAAAATGGCAATTATATTAGTTTTCACTTTCTGAATACGGTGTTGCAGAAAAGCTATTTAGTGAGCTGATTTGAGATTCCCTACTGTTTTTAATACACATAAAATGAGATTTGTACTCCAGACACTTCAGGGAGTATCTGTTAGGATATGATCGTGTATCACAGAAAGATAAAAATGGGGTTTAGCCAATTACTTGATAATCACAGGTCAGGACAAAGAAAAAAAGAATCTGCAAACTTGCCAGCATTTCAAAGTTTAAAATGACTTGATCTGAAACATCCTTGTATATGCCATCAAGGAAACCACAACTTCATAGCACTTGTTATTGGCCATTTAAAAATAATCTAGAGAGATTTATATTGTATGTTTACATACTTTTAGATCAAGAAATCAATATATAAAATCATCCGGTTTTATGAATAATATTAACTCTAGATGCAATGAGAAGTATCCCCATGGCATTCTGCACAAAGGAAATCACAGAATCATAGAATCACAGGATGGCATGGGTTGGAAGGGACCCCAAGGATCACAGAGCTCCAACCCCCCTGCCACAGGCAGGGACACCAACCTCCAGGCCTGGAGCTACACAAGGCTGCCCAGGGCCCCAGCCAACCTGGCCTTGAACACCCCCAGGGACGGGGAATCCACCCCCTCTCTGGGCAGCCTGTTCCAGCCCCTCACCACTCTCTCTGTAAAAAAATTCCCCCTAAGACCTAATCTAAACCTTCCCTCCTTTAGCTTTAGTCCATTCCCCCTTGTCCTGCCAGTGTCTGCCCTTTGAAAATGTTGATTCCCCTCCTGTTTGTATGTTCCCTTCAGGGACTGGAAGGCTGCAATGAGGTCCCCCCACAGCCTTCTCTTCTCCAGGCTGAACAAGCCCAGCTCCCTCAGCCTCTCTTTGTAGGGCAGGTGCTCCAGCCCTCTGATCATCCTTGTGGCGCCTCTGAACCCTCTCCAACAGTTCCAGATCTTTCTTGTATTGGGGCCCCAGCTCTGGACACAGGACTCCAGCTGGGGCCTCACAATGGCAGAGCAGAGAGGGACAATCCCCTCCCTGTCCCTGCTGCCACCCCTCTGCTGATGGAGCCCAGGATCCAATTGGCCCTACGAGCTGCAAGAGCCACTGCTGGCTCATGTGAAGTTTCTCATCTACCAGAATGAGCAGGGCTGCTCTGAGTGAGCTCATGTCTCTCTACAGCTTCTTGAGGAAGGGAAGGGGAAAGGAAGGTGCTGATCCTTTCTCCCTGAGATCCAGTGATAGGGGACAGGTAAATGATTTGAAACTGTGCCAGGGGAGGTTCAGACTGGACATTAGGAAGCATGTTTCAACTTTTGGTCAGCCCTGAATTGATCAAGCAGTTGGACTAGATGATCACTGTAGATCCCTTCCAACTGAGATATTCTATTCCATCCTATTCTATTCCATTCTATTTTGGGAAAGGAATAAAAGTAATTGAAAAGAAAACTATAAATAAAAGTATTCCTTTCTTCAGTTCCAGCCTGTGTTTAGTTTAGCACAGCATTGGGATACTCCCTGTCTGCCTTGAATACAGGGAAACAACAGGGTAGAAAAGGTAGCAAAATTTCCATGAGCTGTGAGCAGAACCTGGATTTTCAAAAATTATCCCAACTATAAAAACAAAGAGATAACTGAACAGCCAGGCCTGAGGAGTCCCTATACCAACATAGAATGTGTCATAGGAATTGGGAGTTAAAATTATTTCCTTTAGAGTGTAATAGAGTCTGCTGTAGTTTTTAGTGTAATTTAAGGAGAGAATTTAATTCTATCAGTGGTAAAGTCCTTTGTTCCAGGGAGAGTTGGAAGGATACAAGAAAGAGAAGATCTAAAGAAAATGAAGTCTTTTCTTTCTGGTGTAGTTAGGAAAGCAGGGAAGCATTTCACTCCTTGACATCAGCCCATTTCAGTGTAAGAAAGTTTTCTGTGATTTTTCAGGGGAGTGGGCTGCTAGAGAAGAAAAGGCAATACTTGTGCTTGGGAACACAGGAACCTCACAAATAAGAGCAATGCCTCGAAGAGTAAAGTGCACTCTCAGCTAAACCTGTCCTGGCTGCAGGATATCCATCCATCTATCCATCCACCCATCCATCCATCCATCCATCCATCCATCCATCCATCCATCCATCCATCCATCCATCCATCCATCCATCTTTACATTATTTTTGCTTCATCTCCTCTGTTTCTGCTTGTGACCTGTATTGAATTTACTTCTCATTTGCAGTGTATTAACCAAAATGCCTGCTTAAATTGTCATTGTTTAAAATTGTGTCATGGGAGGAATGTTGGAGTACTAGGGGCAAGGATGGGAGAATTACAAAGGTGAAAGAGGGAAGAACTCGGTATCACAATTAGTAGCTTAATGAGGTAAATGTGAAAGCTCAAAGGCAGCACTCCCTGAGACAAATAAGGTCACTGATGTGACTCGTGCCCATAAAGAGAATGGGAGAAGTTACCTTTCACATTCTTATTCCTTTCATAGTGCTATTTTCTTTCACAGGGGAATGAGGAAGAAGTTTAGGGGTGGACTGACTCTGGGAGGAGGCTGAAGGTCAGCTCTGAGCTGCTGGTCTTCTGCTGGGGAACCATTTAATTGCACACTGGATCTCCTGTGAGGGGACAGAACTTAGGGTCGCCCCTTCCCCATTGTAAGATTAATAACATAGTGACCTGTGGAGAAAATCCATTTCTGTGCTCATCTTCCAGTCCCTTGAGTATCCTGATTAAATAACTGACTGCACCAAAGCCTCCAGACTAGTTTAGCCATTGCTTGTCTTTAAACCACAGCACTTCTGTCCTCCAAACACACAATAATAAAATGGAAATCAATATTCTTAACCCAAGTTATGAAAAATCCTGAAGATATTGATGCTGTTTAACAGCTGTAGATGCAAATAAAAAAGCATCATCTCCCACCACTCATACAAAACAATAACATTTTCAAGCTGCTTAGGCTACCCACCAAAGGGCTGTCAATCATCTTTGCTCTAGTGGTGCTTGGGGGCTGTTGAGCGTGGGCAGGAGAGCACATAAAGGATTCCTCTGTGCACTTGGATGTAAAAATGAAACAAACTTCTAGGGAAGGCAGAGCTGGGTGACTATTCCTCAATCACCTACAGTTTCATTCTTCATTGGGTTCCATCCCTGTGCACAGGGGAAAATACTTTGTACAAAAACCTGTGTGGTACACAAGAGGAGCAAAACCCCACCAGGATCACAAGAGTTAACAGTAGAGAGTCTGAATATGTAAAAAAGTCATAAAAATCTAGAGAAACTCAGGTAATACTTGTTTGAGAAAGTTTAACTGATCGTGGCAGTAATCAGTGAAGATAAAACAAGGCCACTTCAGTATAAAAATTGCCTTACTACCTGCAATTCAGTCTGAGTTTAGGAATTTCTTTCTTCCCTCTAGGATGCAAAGTAAAAGGGCTCATGCTTTTATATTCCTTATGTTACATGATCACCAGGCATCTCACTTTGCAAATGCAATGGATCGTTAATATCTTCCTTGGTGATTTCACCTGCTTTTTTAGAGGAAAACTGTGTTTAAAATAAACTGCTTTGGGGCTTACCCTTTTTGCAAAGATGTGATGAAGCACAAACCAAACATTTTGAAGAAGTCAATTCCAGCGTCTGCATTTTGATTAGGACTGTGCTGCTGAAATGAATCTGCTGATCATCCCTATTTGCCATGACTTGATTCACTCTACAGTGTTTCAGAGTGTCTGAACTGGCTTCTAAGCCCCAGAAGAACTGTGCTCCAGGTGTGCAGGTAGTAGAGCTCAGTTGATGTAAGTCTGCAGACCCTGCTGGAACCAGCCTGGTGGAGAAAACCCTGTTTGGAGCATGAGTCCAGATCTGGGGCCCCCAATACAAGAAGGATGTGGAACTGTTGGAGAGGGCTCAGAGGAGCCACAAAGATGATTAGAGGGCTGGAGCACCTGCCCTACAAAGAGAGGCTGGGGGAGCTGGGCTTGTTCAGCCTGGAGAAGAGAAGGCTGCGGGGGGACCTCATTGCAGCCTTCCAGTGCCTGAAGGGAACATACAAACAGGAGGGGATTCAACTTTTTAAAAGAGCAGATAATGGCAGGACAAGGGGGAATGGACTAAAGCTAAAGGAGGGAAGGTTTAGATTAGATCTTAGGGGAAGTTTTTTACAGAGAGAGTGGTGAGGTGCTGGAAGGGGCTGCCCAGAGAGGTGGTGGATGCCCCATCCCTGGGGGTGTTCAAGGCCAGGTTGGATGGGGCCCTGGGCAGCCTTGTGTAGCTCCAGGCCTGGAGGTTGGTGTCCCTGCCTGTGGCAGGGGGGTTGGAGCTCTATTGATCCTTGGGGTCCCTTCCAACCCAAGCCATTCTATGATTCTATGATGAGGTTGCCCCTCATATAAAGAACACTTTATTATTCTCATTTCATGTCATTATTTTCTTCATTTGAACTATTGTGTTTCTTACATTTATGTTTCTAATAATTCCTGTCCCATACAGATTGGTAACATTTACTGAAGCTTTTGAGTGTTCATTGATGTCATGCCAAATGAAATCATTGCTCTGTCATCATTCTCCCAAATCTGTAATAAGTTCATAAAAGAAAATGATGCTTTCTTTGATCATTAAGTTACTGAGTACCACACATTACAAAAGATAGTACTGCTGAGTTACTTTTTTGAGAGATGCATAACCATGATACATAACTGATTAAATATATCATCAATACCATAAATAGTTTAGGTTTTGAAACCTGGGTAATCAGGATTTTTTAAGTTTTATTTGTAGATGACTGATAATTGCCCTGGAATAATTTTCCTATTGTTATGCAACAGACAACTCCAGAAACAGGGATTCCTCTTGACCTGAAAAGGAATTTTATCTTTTCTGATGACATTGCCTCAATTCTTTTAAAACAAGAATTTGTGTGGTTGTTTTGGATGATAAATATCTAAGGTGACTGACTGAAATAATCTCTCATCACCTAAACTCTACCTACATAAGGAAACCCTTCCATTTCCTCTGTTTGTTATTCAGACACCAACACTTATGGTTACATTCAAAAGGCTACATGGACAAAAGGTCTATGTGATTTGTTGGGTGAGAGGCCAGTTTAGATGATCTTTCCCATCTGGTGTTTAGGTCCATGGAACCAGCTTCTCTTTGACATGATGATTCTGCAATGCAAATTACTAAAATGTACACCTGCAACATAAAATTTCCCTATTGATGCTACTCCTTTGTATTACTCCCTTATGTTATGGTTATCAAAGCATCACAACATGCAGAATTGCAGATATGTCTGTCTAGCATTTGCAAACCAAACCAAACCAAACTGGTTCCATTTCCTCAATGTGCCTCCTGTTGTATAAATTTTCTTAAGAGAGTCCTCACTCTTAGGTCTTAGCCAGATCTTTCTCAGGACATCATCTTCTATTTTGGCCAAATTCTTTCTTTCTTTCTTAGTTTGTGACACCAGTTTCAAGTTCCAAGAAATTCAAGTTCTTGTTATTATCAAAACTCCTCTTGAAGCTCTACCTGCAGCTCTCTAGGTTTTTTTTCTTGTTGTTTTAGGAGGTTTTTGTTTGTTTTTTTAATTGTTTATTAGTTTGTTTGTTGGTTGGTTGTTGTGGGTTTTTTTACTCTACCTTTAAAGTCTTCAGTTTGTCATACCTCTCACTTCTTCACACCCCTACTTAGAAGTTACTGTTTTTAAGCCAAGCCTTTCCTTTCCTCTCTTGCTTATGTCATCCTTTAACTAATTAATTTTTCTCTTCTGCATATGAAATAGAAGCTGAATGCTAAAGTCTTAATTTATGGGGTTTAGATCTTCAGGATAGAATTTATTTTACTTCTATTTTGGAAACAGCAAACTTACAAAACAAACATTCTCTTCTGAAAAAGTTTCTAGGATTCCAAATGCATTATCTCCAGCCATGAAGTTATTTCAAGGCTTTTCTAACACAGAGATAAATTTGCTACATTTCCTTGAGTAAGAAATAAAAAAATCCCTATCATTTTTCAATGTAACTTCTATTCTGACTGGAACCACTACAGATATTTCAAAGTTTACAAAACAGGACGTGAAGGAATAAAAAATCTATATGAAAACTCCTCAGCATCCCTTATTTGGTAGTCACTGAAATTTACAGGCATTTAAAAAATCCCAGAAAACACCACTGCTTCTGTCTGGGATGCTACAATTGTTTCCACATGTGAATAGCAGTGAGTAACAGCCAGAGAGTCTGAAACACAAGTTGTGCTAGGCTAGGAATTGCCAGTAGTATTTTCAAAACAACATCAACTGGATTTAGAAACTTGCTAAATTTTACAAGTCAAAAGTACTGAAAATAAAGTATGTTTTGTTTAGAAATGCCCGACAAGATTATATTATACAAGATCTCAATGAATTCACTAATGAAAAAAGAAGTCCCAAAGGTCAAGACTAAAAAATCCCACAAAGCACTGGGAAGGCTGTGAACATAATTTCTGCATTAACAACCGTACCAAGAGCTCTGTTCCTATGGTAATTCCTTCACAGCTTCTATAAAGCTCCCAAGGACTACCTTCTTAAGCCTTTCCTTTCCTCATCCTCTATGTCAAGAGTTCCAAACGTCCATTCTGTCCTTTTCCTCTCTCTGTTGTTCCCCCGGCCTCTTGTGCTCCCATTGTAACTTGGCCTCTCTACCCCACTCAAGAAGATAGGAATTGTGGGAGTTCCCATCTTCCCATCCAATTCCATTTCCCCTTCTTCATCCCTCATTTTTATTTCTTTTCTTCAGACATGCTCAGCCAGACCTGTTCAGGTAAACACTACAGCACATGAAGGGGTTTTATTCTGGGCAAAATTTGAAAGTATTTTTTGTTTTCTTATTATTTAAAAGTTATTTTTTTAAAAAAATTCAAATATCTCTGATCCATCACCATTTATAGTAATCACAGTGATGAGCTGAAAGAAGCATCTAGTTACCCTGTGGCAATGAAGGCAGTGGTACTATTACACCTTCATATTCTACCTGTAGCAATGCTCCAGATATTGGGCAGGACCAGAAATGCTAGAAAATAGAGAAGTACATATGAAAAATCTCATTTTCTTCTTCATTAAGACAGAAGAGGGATCAAAATGGTACTGTTCATGAAGTTCTCCTTGGGAAAGAGACATGGAACAATCCCTTCTCTGGACAACAGGAAAACTGAGCATCTCTGTTCTTATGCCACAGCCTGGTCTGGAAAGCAGAAGAGGTCAACTTCACCTCCACTCACAGCTTTCAACAGGTCAATGCATAAAGTGAAAAAAAACAGTGGTATTTCTGAGGAAACTGGGGGAGTGAATAATTCTGAAGGACCTCCAGCTTTTACCTTGGGTCACCAAATGGCTCATGACTTCTGCTAGCCAGGAAAAGGCACAGAAGCAGAAAGAGCCTGGCTTTGCTTGTACCCAGCTGCCAGAACAAAAATCAACCTACTAACCAAACATCCCAAAAAACCAACCCTAACCTGGATAAGAATAAAATACAAGTAATCTAGACTTGGTAAGTGCTTTGAGGAATAATTTGGAGCTCCTGTGGCAGGGGGGTTGGAGTTCTATGATCCTTGGGGTCCCTTCCAACCCAGACCATTCTATGATTCTATGATTCTAAGCAAGTAAGTAGCATTGGGCTACCCATAGTTTTCAGGGATGCCAATGTAATCTGATTAGTGCTCTGCCTCTTACACATTGCAAATTTTTACTCTATGCCATTAGAAGGGAGAGTTTGTTGGAGATCCCATCAGATTTAATGCTATTTATTAGCTCCCCTGGCTTTCACTTCTGTTTAAGACACCATATATGTTTTTAATTGTCATTTTTAGGAGCACAGAGGCCTTTAAGTGTAGGCATCCTATCCATAAAACTGCAACAGTAATATCAGCAGGAGGTTTCATTGAAACTTTGAAACTTCATCCACTCTTTTCTAATTAATTTTTTTCCTTTGTGACTAAGAGCTTTACCAGTGCATGCCTACAGCTGGTTTTAACTATACAATTTATTTTAAAACCTAAATTGTGAGCTTTAAAAATTTACAGTTAAACTTTTAAAAATCAAGAATAATTGTATGTAAAGTCTCTGCATGACGATTTTATTTGTGAGGGAAGTTTTGGTGGGTTTTTTTAATAAAAATTAAATTTCTCCACCTTTGTCATTATTTTTTTGTCCATCAACTCAATTTATCCTATTTTTAATAAAAATGTCTCAGGACATTTCCTTACATCTCTTCCATTTTAACTATATTTCCCTCCTCCATACGGTCCTCTTTCTATCTTAGGAAAAGCTCATACAGTTGTATTGTATTCTGTAAAACTGCTGCACATTTATACATTTTATGTAACATTCTGAGCAAGTTGTCAATATAAGACAGAAACTTCACATGAGCCAGCAGTGGCTCTTGCAGCTCACAAGGCCAATGGTATCCTGGGCTCCATCAGCAGAGGGGTGGCAGCAGGGACAGGGAGGGGATTGTCCCTCTCTACTCTGCCCTCGGGAGGCCCCATCTGGAGTCCTGTGTCCAGAGCTGGGGCCCCCAATACAAGAAGGATGTGGAACTGTTGGAGAGGGTTCAGAGGAGCCACAAGGATGATTAGAGGGCTGGAGCAGCTCCCCTACAAAGAGAGGCTGAGGGAGCTGGGCTTGTTCAGGCTGGAGAAGAGAAGGCTGTGGGGGGACCTCACTGCAGCCTTCCAGTACCTTAAGGGACCTTATAGGCAGGAGGGAATTCAATTTTTTAAAAGAGCAGATAATGGCAGGACAAGGGGGAATGGGCTAAAGCTAAAGGAGGGAAGGTTTAGATTAGATTTTAAGGGGAAGTTTTTTACAGAGAGAGTGGTGAGGGGCTGGAAGGGGCTGCCCAGAGAGGTGGTGGATGCCCCGTCCCTGGAGGTGTTCAAGGCCAGGTTGGATGGGGCCCTGGGCAACCTTGTGTAGCTCCAGGCCTGGAGGTTGGTGTCCCTGCCTGTGGTAGGGGGGTTGGAGCTCTATGATCCTTGGGGTCCCTTCCAACCCAGACCATTCTATGATTCTATGATTCTATAAAAAAAGGAAATGTGAATATTTGGGACAGTATTTCATTTCTGTGAGGATGTAAATTACATGCAGCTGCCTTTGGTTGTAGGAAGTGCAGTATGCTCTGCCTCTGGATAGAAATCTATACAGTAGGTTCTCAGGACACTTACTGTCAACATTTTTTCAACCTGTTGCCTTTAGCCTGTGTAAATCAGCATAGGACCATCACACAGAGGGGTTTAAACAATTAAGAACTCCAAAGAGATCAATTGACTGTCCTGACAAATTTTCACTCGTAATGAAGCAATTAAAAAAATTAATGTCTACATTAACCATTAATGTGTCCAAAGTTAAAACTTATAAAGATAATCCTGAACTAAGAAAGATGCAATGAATTATGATGGAAGCTAATGTAAGAGGCACAGACTAACACAGCTACTGGCAAACTAGTTGGGTTCCTGTTACGCTCATGTCTGTTGACATAACAGAACACAGCAGAATGGAAGATACAGGTGAAAAAGTCCCAATTTTTCTCAGAATGGAAGATACAGGTGAAAAAGTCCCAAATTTTCTATCTGCCCATAGAGTACATTCTTCTTAACAGTGTGTTTTGACAATGTTTTATCATTCTAGTCCGAAATGATTCATTTAATGAGGCTTCTACAATTTCTTTTAGGATATTTGTACAGTCACATTCCAGCCTGTAGACCTTAGGAAGCTTCTGCCATTAAGCCTGAACTTTCCTGCCTGAAATTGAACCTGCAACTGCTTGCTAATCTGGTGTAAGACCAAGTAATACCCCTATCACAGTTGGCATGAGCAACTCTCCATATTCCTGCCTTTCTGCTACACGTCCCCTTTCACTCCATTACTTCTTGTCAAGATCTTACAATCTAGTTCATGAATCAGATCCTCTCACCACCGGGATGTTATTTTTTGAACTCTCTCAAATCTTTCTGGTAAGGCAGCATATAGAGTAATGAATGTACCATGCTCCTGAGGAAGTTCAACCAAAACATGAGGAAAAGAGGGTCTTTTAGCAACTGTTCATACTGCATGGTAATCTGGTCAGTAGCTGACCATAAGCAGATAGTCTTTCAAACTATTAGGACACCGACATCTTTTGATGTAGAAGTAAATAAGTTATAAGATCAAGTCTAGAGAATATCATTGTCATGAAAAATAAACATTATTAATAGCTAAACTAACAAGTAATCTTTACTGCCCAACGGAAAACTTAGGTGTTTCAGAAAGCCATTACACAGAACATACACATCATATTTCTATTTCCTTTACAACTAATAACATTCCCTGTAGGAAAAAACAAAAGAAAATGAGGAAAACAGGGAAGCAAACAACAGAAGAGGCCTTCTGAAGGCTTGCAATAATGAAAGAGGAAAGGGTACTTCATCATTAAAGAATGCATTTTAGGTGTGACCTTTTTTCCTCTTGTTTATTATTGAAATAAAACATGATCACCAAAGACATTTTTTAATGCTTAGAATGCAGACCAGGCTCGGAAAACCAAAGTATCTACGTTTTGTTCTTGTTTTATAAATAAAAAACCTACACAAAATTAAAAGGGAGACTTCCAGCTATACTTCTGCTTTATCATTAAAAAATTAAAACTCCTTAGTAAAATCTTTCTTTGTTAATGAATTAAAATGCTTTATTAAGAATGTGGCAAAATAACATTAATGGTTAGGGGTTTTTTTTAATCAGAAAGCAAATGCTGGCTTATCTTTTGTGCTTAGCTTCATCTTTCCATCACAAATCCTCTGCCTTGTTGCCACCCTAGGAAGGTGCTTTGAGACTTGCAAAGCACATATCCTTTGGTACAAATGGTGGTTCTGACGAGGCTCCAACCATCTGCCAGCCTTCAATTTATCCATGGCAGGACATGAGAACTATCTCAGAGAACTGGCAAACCTTCAAAACTAAAAGCTGAAAAGTGACTGACAGGGAAGGAGGTAAAACATACGTACTGCAAGGTGTTGCATATAGTATTCATGAAGCTTCAGTGTGTATTAGAATTTCAGTTTTGGAAACAGGTTACACTGTTACATTTGAAATAAATGTTCTCAGTTATTTTCAGGGTTTAGCTTATAAAGAAATAATTCTGTTTGGATTATTTCCCAGAACGCATTCTTCAAAACTTCACTCTGTTCTTGACATAAATTGAAAACAATAATATAGATATACTGTACACAGGCTTCAAAATGGCATTAAAGAGGCACATTATCAATATGTTTAAAACATTTAGAAAGCTCAGCTTTGCATCTTTCTAAGTGAATGACTAGATACTTAGACTGAGTAATATCTGTTCCAATAAACTGCTGTGTGTGAAATGTTTTGAATAATAGTTAATTTATGCTGAGGTAATGACAGAGTAATATAACTGAAATCTGTGCTAATAGGAAAAAAGAAGCCCCTTCCAGCTATTTCTGTTAGAATAAGCTGCAGTAATTTTCATTCCATCTTTTTCTCTCTCTCTCTCACATAAAATATTACTTTAAGTGTATCTTAAAATTCTTGATGCTAATTTTAAAAATCAATAATTGGTACCTGTCATCCATATGGAGAAAAACAAAATAACCAGACAATAAAGAAGAAATTTTCATGTACAAGACCTATATTTTACATATTTCTGCAATAAAAGAGAGCAACTGCAGCTAATGATGTTCTTTTTATATCAGCGAAACATTCAGTTCAGTTTGGGTAAGACTCCAGGATGTTCTGACAAAAATACATCTGAAAATTCTAATGTAGATGAGAACTAGCCAAAAAATTTATTCCAAATAATCCTCAAAGTAGATTGAGCCATTTTCTGGGCTGTGAGTTATTCACAAACTCACCCTGGTATTCCTCTGATGAACAAATTATCTTAAATATTTATCAACTAGGTTGGTTGGAGTCTCATCAGCTAAATAAGTTATCATCAGTTCTGCAGTTTGAATGCTCATGTATGGTGATGTATGTAGAGTGGCAGTGCTTAGCTCTGTCTGGATGCTGAGCTTTTTAATCACAAGTACAATGAATAATAAAGAAATCCCAGATCTTCTAATATGCTGTTTTTGCACTCAGATCCACCTGTACGCCACAATTTGTTTTACTTCCAGGAACTGTGAATTTTCTTGACTATGAAGAGATTCTGAACTCCCACAAACATGTAACAGCACAATCCAGGAATGGTCATGAACTCAGATCAGCACAGATTCACTACAATACCGGCTACATCTAATACATCCATTAACTGGAGACATCATGAGCAATCATTAAGCTAACTGTAGATAATTGTTCTAAGCAATGGTAGAAGGATGTTTTAAATTCAGAATCCTATGGATCAGATTACAATTTTGGACTACTTGGCATAAATGACTTGTGTTACTTAGGGTAGGTGCCCAAAAAGTTATTTCATAGTAAAATGGGATGCATAATTAAAATATTTACATTAGTAAAGACCTCCTGAAAGCCCTTTCTCTGGGATGAGGCACAAGTAGAAGAGCACACATTCATTTCAAAATAAATGCCTATACATTGGGCAGTTACAGTGTGGTAACTGACCTCATGCAATTTACACCATTTCCTTATTGAATAGTCTGATTTAAGGTGTCTCCTCCAGTACACGGTGTATACTGGAAGGAATCTCTATCTACAGAAATAAATACCTTACCCTCAAAAAATCCCTCTGTTTTCCTTCTAGATCTACAGAGAGCCAAAAAAACAGAGTGACAGCAAGTAAAGACATTTACTCTTCCTTTCCTATCTACAGAAGAGAATACTGAGCTCTGGAACTCACTGGAAAGACATGAGAATGATCGTACCCACAGATACTCAAGGTGGTTTTCCCCAAAACTGTCTATTGATTCGGTCAGGGAGGGGGAAAAGAAACAAAACAGCTATTTCCCATGTCTGGAAGTGCAGACTTCTCAACAGAAATCAAGAGAACACAAGCACACATTTCTCAGAGAAGAACAGAGCCCTTAGCCTTTAAGAAAATCATTTCCACTCTGATGATGTCTTTTACTGGAATAACTGTTCTTGTTATACAGATTCCTTCAATTAGCTTTGAAAGAGGTGGATACTGATACCACTTGCCACTTCCTACTTATTTCACCACAGTCTGTGTTCATGCCTGAGTAGGGCTGCTCCTAGAAAGGGCGCAAAGACCGTCCCTTGTATGGAGGCAATTAAGCACAACCGAACGCGCAAGTGGCCGGTCCTGTGGGTACAATTCCATCCAGCAGATCCACGGGGGTGGTTTTGATATTCTTGTCACATCAAAGAAACGGCGCCCAGAAGAAAAAGATCTCACAAGTTAAAAATGAAATCAGAATAAATAAGAATAACTCTGAGGGAAAGCAGGAATGAGCACACAGTTGCAAGGGGCTGGCGTTACCTTGAAGGTATCATATAGTGTGATTAGAGTAGCGTGTTAATTTTTTCCTCATAAATTTGCCAGGTTGAGTCACCAGGGAAAGGCTAGCATTCCAGCTCCCTTTGTTAAAGATATATCTATCTTGCTGAGTCTTGACAGCCCTATCATGTCAGCCCTCTGTAGTAGCAAAGAGGGTTCCAGCAAGGAGGGGGGGGGGAAAAGGGAAAGGGGAGGGGGGAAAGAAGTGAAAACTGATGTGATCTACTCTGCTTCCTGTGGGCATATTTCACTATAGCAGATCCAGAGGGATGCTTTGTTATTCCTGTCAGATCAAAGAAAGAGATAACCAGAGAAAATATAAGAGAAAAAATAAAACCCAGAAATGAGGGTAACTGAAAAGCACGGCAAGACTACCGCATCATTACGCCTTTTCAAATTATTTAAATATGCTAAATATCAAGTCACCACCAAAGAAATAAATATTGCATAGGCCATATGCTCTGTTAGCTGCCAGCAAAACTGTCCTACTAGTATTAGTTTATGGGCGCAGCAACTGCCTGTCAAACACGGGCAATTTTAATCATTTTTCAATTTGCTGTGTGAGTTGTGAGTAGGCTCAGGTATTTTGACAGGTGGCTGCTTGTAACAAATATCCCAGCCAAGCAGCTTCACATCACCTTGCTTTCCTACACACTTGCAATTCCTGACGGAGTTGGGGGAGGGATGGGGGGGTGGGAGGGAGATGCAAGCAGTCGCTGAAGTTGCAGCACCGTGTTGGGGTAGTCACTACACTGCGCTGCTAAGCTGCGCTGCAAAGGAGGATGACACCAAGATAGCCTGTAGTGCAAACTGAGAGCTGTGCACTAAGAATGCTTCACTTGGTTTTACAAACCTTTCCTAGTCATGGGAATGTCTGGGGGAAAAAAAAAAGTCAGTATTTTGATTTTGCCAATGGGATCCTGGGCTCCATCAGCAGAGGGGTGGCAGCAGGGACAAGGAGGGGATTGTCCCTCTCTGCTCTGCCCTCAGGAGGCCCCATATGGAGTCCTGTGTCCAGAGCTGGGGCCCCCAATACAAGAAGGATGTGGAACTGTTGGAGAGGGTTCAGAGGAGCCACAAGGATGATTAGAGGGCTGGAGCACCTGCCCTATCAAAGAGAGGCTGGGGGAACTGGGCTTGTTCAGGCTGGAGAAGAGAAGGCTGTGGGGGGACCTCACTGCAGCCTTCCAGTGCCTGAAGGGAGCTTATAGGCAGGAGGGGATTCGACTTTTTAAAAGAGCAGATAATGGCAGGACAAGGGGGAATGGACTAAAGCTAAAGGAGGGAAGGTTTAGATTAGATATTAGGGGGAAGTTTTTTACAGAAAGAGTGGTGAGGGGCTGGAACAGGCTGCCCAGAGAGGTGGTGGATTCCCCGTCCCTGGAGGTGTTCAAGGCCAGGTTGGATGGGGTCCTGGGCAGCCTTGTGTAGCTCCAGGCCTGGAGGTTGGTGTCCCTGCCTGTGGCAGGGGGTTGGAGCTCTATGATCCTTGGGGTCCCTTCCAACCCAGACCATTCTATGATTCTATGATTCTATGATTCTTTGATTTTAAAGAAATAAACAGAAAATGTGAACCAGCACTTCCCTGCACGCTCGATGTGCTCTCCATAGTACGTGTGATTAATCTATGACCCACTAAATGAACACACCCACATCATTATTTTGCATTTAATCTACAAGGTAGCACTGAGGATAATTTTACCTCTTCCCTTGCACTTTCTAGTGATCAATATAACCGTACCATTCCCTTTCAGCCATCACACTTTCTATCACGTGGAAACAAGTTTGCATCTTGAAATAACTAGAACTTTATTTTTGAGCGTCCAAATTTCCAGGTGTTTGGGAAAAATGAGGCTCCCAACATATATAGACATTTTAGGAGAAACCAGGGGAAGAATTACATCTACCTGAAGTAGAGATCCAAAGCCATCAAAGGACAATAAATAAGCTGTATTTCCCATACTTTTCTTTATACATTACCATCCTCAGCATCAAACCCCTGAAGTCAGCCACATCTGTCCAGTGGAAAGGATTTGGATTATGATGTAAACTAACAGTAAAGACAATTCCAAATAACGTCTAATGTCCAATATAACTACTGTTTACATATTAAAAAGAGATACAGGCTTTGTACCAGGGATGTTCTGTCATGTTTCTCCACAGGAGAAGACTGTCATGGTAAAGTTCATTATCAATTACTGCTTTACAAGTACAAGATGAGTTAAGCTGTCATAATTTTCTCAGCCAGAGATCCTGTGCTGTCAAAGAATGTCAATTTTTAATCTGACAAAAGGAAGAAAATTATCTGTTATTCTGACCTCTAATTTCTTGACATTTTAATGCTGTAATTGCTGTGGTTAGTGCTGCAACCATGATTTCACCTGTCAAGTAAGAATGAATCAATATCCTTAAGCTGTTCTTCAACGTTTTAGCTTTCACCTCACTGCTTTTACTTTAAGAATGGGAAAATGTACAAATAGAATACAAAAGGTTGCATTAACAATAATAATTGGGGGTCTGAAAAAAATGTTATTTTACTACACATTTTTTCTCCACCTTATTACTATATGAAAACAATGTGTAGAATAAGAGAGACCATTGGAACGGATAGAACTGGAGAATTTCCCAGTTTCTAATCATAAAAGATCTAAGCAACAAAATACAATTTTATACATTCTGTGAAGCACTGAAGTCAGGACTTTCATGTTGCCCTCATCAATGACTGAAAGAAATTATAGTGATCATTTTGGGGTTGTTTTTTTTTTTAGGCATCAGAAAATTACAAAGTTGTGTGAAAAATCACAATCAGTATGTTTAAATTAAATCAATATATTTTACCCCTCCAGTGCAGATCTTTTGCTACTAAAGAACTATTATAGAGGGAAACATATGTGACTTCGTAGACTTTAGTATTCTAAAACTTATCCCAGCATTCCATTTTCATTCGTGGTGTGTTTGCAAAAAAAGCAAGCAAGCCAGAGGAGAGTCTTCTACTAAATTGGTCCAAAAGGAACAAAAGCATGGGATGGCCATTTTTCCAGTGGTAAATAGTAGAGAGTTCTTAGAGGCTTCCCCCATCCATGTGAGAAAGGTGTAAGGAATGGCAGGGGTGAATTATCCCACCAATGAATAAATTTTTCTTCTAGCCAGATGGTAACTGAAGTGACTCCTTTGCCATTCCTCACAGAAATGAAGACACTGTGTTCCTCAGTGGTTAAGTGAGGTGCTCAAGCAAAGGGTGAAAGTAAAAGGGCCAAGGTATAGCATGATCAGCTCATGGGGATCTGTCTCTTTAAATGATGTCTTTCAATCAGCTCAGACCTGAATGGCAGGGGGTTAGTTGAAGCCTTATTTCACTGGAAAGGTTCTGCCCAGACTCAGCTCAAGATAAAATTAGCTATGGCCACAGTTTGAGGAGGCTAACACTGTATGTGAGCCCACTGGCCTGATAACAGCTGGTGCTGATAAGATTGCATTGATTGACTTATTTCACAGCCATTTATTGAGAACATTCCCCATCTTCTGACAGACAAAACCAACTCAGTTTACACAGAAAATAAACATCAAGAGCATTTGGATACTGAGATATATATTTTCCTGGATAACTTCAAAGCTCAATTAATTTTAGACTGCAGCCTTTCCAAGTTAAGATGCCAGACTCCACCACCTGCCACTGCAAAACATACTAAACAATTGTGATCACTCTTTTTTAAAGGTGCTAGTGTTCCTATCCTTACATTTCTTTATTTATACGTTGGATTCAGAGGCTTTTTATATATCTTCATATTTATTTTCTGGAATATCTCATAAAAGCCAGAATAAAGTAAAAAAAAATTCTAACAAAACAATTTACATAGAGCATATATAACTGTAACAGAAAAATGATACTGAAATAGCAGATCTACTAGAACATCAAGTTGCCACATGCTTTAGTACTGGCCAGAGAATGTCTGCTAGTTTCATAAACAAGCTTGGGGAAAAAGAAGGCAGTTCTAAATCTGTCTATATTTACATGTGTGTTGAAATTTCCTATTAAAAATTAATTAAAAGTGGTATTTAATCTTTTTATGACAAACCACAGATGTCCAATGACTGAGATTTCTTCAAGGAGAATGCATGCTATTTTCAAATGCTTGCATACAGCTGTATGAATCTGTACATAACAAAAATTAGCAGGGAGGATTAAGTTTTTCTAGACATGTTGCCTTCTCATTGCTGACAATGAATCTTATTTACTAATCTAACTTGTGGCAGTGGAGATACAATTTTTCTTGAAGTTTACATGGCATAAATAGCCTAAGAAGAGGTTTTTACGCTGTTGACTGCCAGGGCATGGGTTAGATGTGCAAGTGAGTGAACAAAATAATCTCCATGCATTTCTTGAAATTTCTGATGACAAGTTATGCATGTAAGGAGAGCCACGGGAGAGCTGAAGAGTCCCATCATGTCAGAAGCTGTTAAATAAGGTGCACAGACAGACAGATAGACCTCAATCCTACAAGCTGCCCTGTGGGAGTAGACCCTTAAAGTCAAGACATAGGAGTCTGCCCACGCAAATCAGGACCTTAAACCATGCTTTCATAGTGCTTGACACCTCTTTTAGACTTTAAAAACATGTTGTTCCTTTGTATCTCCAGTTTTGTACCTTACTCTCCTTGTGCTTGAAGTTTTAAATATGGAAAACAATGTAGATGCTAACATGAAATATTTGAGGCTGTGGGATCAGTGCAATTCTGGCCATTCTTAAAACTAAGCAAGCATTAACTGTTTATAAAATACAAGCTTTGCAGGGCATGATGTGAAAACCCAGCTCTGTGGAAGCTAGGGGTCTCTATGCTTTTAGTTCTGCTCCTCAAAAAGCACCAAATGTAACAAGATACAACAACACGCTCCTAAAATCAACTATTCAGCGGAATACAAATGCATTCTAGAATCTATTTCCTTCTGAAATCTGTAGACTTCAGTCTCCAAGATTGGAAAACAAACAAACAAACAAAAAGCCATCACCTGGCAATGTATAAATTATTCCTGTTTTGCATACAGCAGATGGCAGCTATCTAGGGGAATGGAAGATTGTGTGTACAGCTTCATCACAGCGGTACTCATCTAGCAGCTGTTGCTTCTTCACACTTTTCACCAAATTTCAATTGTTTTAGCCAACAAATGGATGATATTAGGAAATAATAATTCAAATTTATAGTCTTACTAAAAACAAATACAGACACTGGAAGGAAACTTGTATTAAGATTGCTAGGAGATTTTTTTTTAAATTTACTGATAAATTTGAAATGCTGACTTGTATATATATATATATATATGCACATATACATATATTTCAGGCATACATATATACAAACAAATACTTGTATGCCCAACAAATTGCAAATATTTTATAGTTTGGTAACAGTTTAATCATCGTTTACCTTGTGATTAACAAAAGCAATCTGAATAATCGCTACAGTCCATCTAACAAATATATTCCCACCAACATTAGCAGACTGAAAAGGTTAGGGTTTTTTCCCTTATGATTATGACACAGTTTTTTCTTTCAGCTTTTCAGTTCTCCTAAGTGAACTTAATAAAAGTAAATTATAAATAGCAGAATATATATTACAGAATATACACTACATTATAATTTCCCATATCATAGTTGACCAATAAATATATTAATAACTTCAAGCAATAAAAAACCCCAAAACCCAACACTGGGTCATCTGTTTTATTGCTAGTTTATTAATATTTGCTTCTGAAGTCACCTAGGGCCTATGTGCTGAATCAAGTCACACAGAACAATTTTCTCGAGCGGTGACAGATGAAAAAAGTACCTTTTTTCTTGTGAGATGACAGCAGTTTTTAGAATGAAATGGCAGTAAACACCTACCTCCCTGAGGACAGGATCAGTGATACTGTCCAGGTTCACAGAGCCTTCATATGTTAGGTAGTGGAAAACGTTGAGGGCTCGCACTGCTTCTGGTCCTCGTTGCTTGTAGCCAAATATAAGGTCAATCCACTGATGAAGTTGACATGATACAAACTCACTTTCAAGGGCCTGCAAGTGAAATTCAAGAGTTATTAAGTAAATTCCATCTTGAAATTTCATGCTTAAATTAGACCTTACTTTCTCCTATTAACTGAGGAAACACAATGAGTATCATTACATTTCCTGTTCAGGCTTATTCAATATACTTTAAACTCTTCAAACATCAAAAATCAGATCTAATTTTATTGGGAGAGAAACTAAAAAAATATTCTTTCCCTCAGCTTTATATCAAGCTAATTTTCTTGGGGTTTCTCTGGGTTTCTCCTTGCTGCAAGGGTTTCAATTATTAATTTTTGAGCTTATCAAAACCTGATGAAAATGGGAAAACAATTTCAACAACCCAGTCTTCCAACTCATTGTCCAACTACTTCTAATTAGTCTTAAATCTAGAATAGAAACTTGAGGATTAAAAAGCTAGATGGTAAAATGAGGTTCTGAACTCAAGGTGGGAGTTGTAACCGATTTCTCAAAGGGGAAAAGCATTTTTCACATTCATTTTTAACATTAGGTTGGCTCACCAATGAAAACAAAGGCTATGACTAGCTATCTGAAAAATGGATTCAAGGATTTGCTCAGCATATGGAAAGAGATTAATGGAAGAAATTATGATAGTATTACCACTGAGACTGAGCCAACCAATATGCCTTTATCAGACATGATTGGCATCCTTAGTAGATACCACTGATTGAACTAGAGCTGAAAGGCAAAGGCATTACATAGTTGCATAGAATTATGAAATTATATCCTGAGTTGGAAAGGACCCCTAAGGATCATACAGTCCAACCCCTGGCTCCACACAGGACCAGCAAAGTCAGAGCATGTGACTGAGGGCATCATCCAGGCGCTTCTTGAACTCAGTAAATGTAGGTGCTGTCACTACTTACCTGGGCAGTCTGTTCCCAGACTACTTGTCTCAGTTTCCTAAGAGCCCACACCTGGATACACAATCGTTCTCCTCTAATGACTCATCATCATGTATTTAAGATAGCATCCTGGCACACTCATTCCTTCTTTCCTAATGAAACTTCAGAAAAGGACTGATTCATTTCATTGCTAAAGTTTTTAAACATGTCCTTGCCAAATCTACATTACAGTCCTGCTTTTGTACAGTGTCATATATATCCTTCCATCAGAACAAGTGTGGTTCAGTTCTCTTCTAGTTTGTTACAAAAAAACCCTAGGGTTGGGGTTAGAAGGAACCTCTGAAGGTCATCTGGTCCAACTGTTCTGATCAAGCAGGGCCACCTAGAGTAGGCTGTCCAGACCCATACCCTACCAGCTTTTGAATATGTCCAAGGATGGAGGCTGAACCTGTGCCAGTGCTCAACCACCCTCAAAGTAAAGAAGTGTTTTCTGATGTTCAGAGGGAACCTCCTATGTTACAGTTTGTGCCCATTGTCTCTAGGCTTGTCACTGGGCACCACTTAGAAGAGTCCGTCTAGCTAACAACCCCCCCAAAAAAAAACCCCAGACTTAATGCAATTTATTCTCTAAACATTTATTTAAATACCCATTTGGCCACTCTGGGTCAGCTCTCCTGGTTGTGCTCTCCTGGGTTCTTTTGCACCTGGCAGGGAGTGAGAAGCTCAAAAGTCCCTTATCTAATGCAGCCACTACAACTATACCCAGCAACAAATGAATGTGTTATCGACATCATTTTCATACTAAACACAAAACACAGCACTACACCAGCTACTAGAAAGAAAATTAACATTATCCAGCTGAAACCAGGGCTTTATCCACCCCTTATTCCATACCATCCACATCGTGCCCAGGTCCTATACTTCCCAACACATTCCAATCAATCACCATAACTTTTCCTGTCTTTTGATATGTACACAGACAACATTCCCCTAGAATCACAGAATTGTAGGGGTTGGAAGGGACCTCGAGAGCTCAAACCCCCCTGCCAAAGCAGCTCCCCAGCTCATATTGCACAGACAGGCGTCCAGGCGGGGCTGGAATCTCTCCAGAGATGGAGACTCCACCACCTCCCTGGGCAGCCTGTCCCAGGGCTCTGGCACCCTCACTGGGGAAAAGTTCTTCCCCATGTTGCTGTGGAACTCCCTGTGCTCCAACTTGCAGCCATTGCCCCTTGTCCTGTCTCCACAGACACTGAAAAGGGGCTGCCCATTCCCCCTGCATCCCATACTTTAGATATTTATAAACATTCATAAGGTCCCCCCTTAGTCTTCTTTTCTCCAGGCTGAACAGTCCCAGCTCCCTCAGCCTTTCCTCACAGGGGAGATGCTCCAGGCTATAGGCCATTCGAGTAAAATGTCAATGTCAAACCTAACACTACTCACTGCATGAAGGCAGAGCTTGCAGCAACCCTGTAGATTACATTATCTAATATAGTTAATTTTGAAATACATGGCTTTTTCTTTTTTTCCCCTTGAGAAATCTTAATTCATTTGTTGTTTCTAGCACAGTGCTACTACTCAGCAGAGACACTCTCCAGCTAGGAGAGTGTTTCATGTCTGCCCTGGGAAAGTTCAGATTTTACAGGCAAATAAACATTGGGGGAAAAAATGTTTTCTTGTTATTCCTTTACATCAAAAAGAGCCTGCTTCAGGAATCATCACTGGACATGGCAGTACTGTGGGATGCACTGCCCACCAGCAGCAGCCCTCTGCCCACCATCCCATGTGCAGGAATAGCTACAGACGGAGTAAACCAAACGGGTCTGGTTCCTTGGGTAATCACACAGTGGCTCCTCAGACATTCTCCTGACAACCTTCCATGAGGAAGAGGAACTCTCTGTGCTGTGGTGAAAAACCCTTTTCTGTCGAAACCAGTGACTGTTGTTTCTGAGGAAAAGGGATCATAGAATCATAGAATCATAGAATGGTCTGGGTTGGAAGGGACCCCAAGGATCACAGAGCTCCAACCCCCCTGCCACAGGCAGGGACACCAACCTCCAGGCCTGGAGCTACACAAGGCTGCCCAGGGCCCCATCCAACCTGGCCTTGAACACCCCCAGGGACGGGGCACCCACCCCCTCTCTGGGCAGCCTGTTCCAGCCCCTCACCACTCTCTCTGGAAAAAACATACCCCTAAAATCTAATCTAAACCTTCCTCCCTTTACTTTTAATCCATTCCCCCTTGTCCTGCCATTATCTACCCTTTGAAAAAGCTGATTCCCCTCCTGTTTGTATGTTCCCTTCAGGGACTGGAAGGCTGCAATGAGGTCCCCCCGCAGCCTTCTCTTCTCCAGGATGGGAAGGCTCAGGCTTAATAGCTGACAGGTAGCTCAGTTTTTCAAGGACTTCAATTCAGGGTACCAGAAGAAGCTCTAAAGAAATGTTGCAGAAAGCCATATAAAAATTTGTTGTTTCCTTTTCAAAATCAGAGGCCATCATATGCAAATTGCAAGTAATATTATTTAAATAGCATTAATATTACTTAACGCTAAATACTATTAAACTAATACTATCTGGTATTCAAAGCATGTCTCCCAATAAATAATTAAGAAATGCCAGATCCTTAATTATATGGTATTGTGTGCATGCAACATGATATAGTCAGCAACTACATCATCACATATAATCTTTTTCATAGGACTTTTCCCTCATTTAGCATGCAAGATGTTAGCATGCAAGGCCAAAATCAAGTATGCCACAGCAACCATAAATAAAGCATTTCCTAACTTTTAAATGCTCACTTTTTAATATTGTTTTGTATGAAATGAAACTTTAAATAGAATTTAAAGCTTGTTCTCTTTCCAGCATCCATCTCCAGCCAACTTAGAATGAGCAGCCTGACTGCTCTCTTCCTCCTCTGAACTCTGCATATTTAGGTGTTTTTTCTGCATCTGTATACAATATTTATTTATTAAAATGTGATTAAGAAAAGAACAATTTTTTGGCATTTGCTTTGGTCAAAAATAGCATCAGTATTTCTCATATACAGGGACCATTTCAGGAAAATAGCAAAACTTTTGACTATTTAAAGTCAATTTAAAGTAAACTTGGAAAAATAAATGCTTGGTTAAACGAGCATATTTCACCCATTATCTCCTCTAACATCCTCTCCCTGGTGTTAGGAGAGTTGAATGCCTATGTTATGTTTCCCTGAGGCAGTTTCTACTTGCATGACCAGCCCTTACTCAGCAGCTTGTCATTCCAGAGAAGGTCTTACTGACCCTGGCAGGTTTGGAGAACTTCCATTTCACATGGGTGAATGGTTCTTTAATAACTTATCAAATAAATGAGCTACTTCTTAACAGCAGCATGTCATGTCTTCCATCTCCAGTCCATGTTTACAGATCTAATGGTTCTTTGAAAGTCTGTACACTGAAACGTAACATGAGATTTGAGGAAATTTGTATGGAGTGAATTGAATTATTTGAATTATAATTTTAACAGCTCCGTGGAAATTTGGAAGTTGGAAGAATTACTGTCAGGGATGATGCAAGGATGTTCATGGTGGTGAGGGGACTGATAGTGCTGTGCCTGCCAGGCATGTTGTGGTGGAAGACCAGTGTGTTGGGGAAGATTGGGGCAGAGTCCAGACAGGAGGGTGTAGAAAGGAGTCAGAGCTGTGAAAGAGAGTGGTTCTGCCAATGGTAGCTTGGGCTCCATCAGGAGAGGAATGGCCAGCAGGGACAGGGAGGGGATTGTCCCTCTCTACTCTGCCCTCATGAGGCCCCATTTGGAGTCCTGTGTCCAGGTCTGGGGCCCCAATACAAGAAAGATGTGGAACTGTTGGAGAGGGTTCAGAGGAGCCACAAGGATGACTAGAGGGCTGGAGCACCTGCCCTACAAAGAGAGGCTGGGGGAGCTGGGCTGGTTCAGCCTGGAGAAGAGAAGGCTGTGGAGGGACCTCACTGCAGCCTTCCAGTCCCTGAAGGGAGCTTATAAGCAGGAGGGGAATCAACTTTTTAAAAGAGCAGATAATGGCAGGACAAGGGGGAATGGACTAAAGCTAAAGGAGGGAAGGTTTAGATTAGATATTAGGGAGAAGCTTTTTACAGAAAGAGTGGTGAGGGGCTGGAACAGGCTGCCCAGAGAAGTAGTAGATTCCCCATCCCTGGAGGTGTTCAAGGCCAGGTTGGATGGGGCCCTGGGCAGCCTTGTGTAGCTCCAGGCCTGGAGGTTGGTGTCCCTGCCTGTGGCAGGGGGGTTGGAGCTCTATGATCCTTGGGGACCCTTCCAACCCAGACCATTCTATGATCCTATGCATGGGTCTCCAGCTGTGGGCTGCAAAAGGTGCTGTGAGACACTCACATCCTCCCATTGGGGTGTTGTGTGGGGTACTGTGCACAAACAATAGGTAGGGTGCACTCAAGAATGGGGCACCAAAAGCCTACAAAGTCCTACCTGTCCCTTGGTGGGGGCAAGGCCAGTCATCTGTACTTTCTAACCTGCATTTGTATTAGGAGAAAGCTTCTGATGTCAGGACTGACCTGGTTTGCTGGTGTTTCTCTCAAGTACTTCTGCAACGCTACTCAAGTGATCCTTACAAAATCCTCTCCCTAATTTGCTCTAATGCACAGGCAGCTCCCCCTCCATGTAAGTGCCTCCTGAAAATTTATGAGCTGTTCCCTGTCGACAGTACATCATTTGGTTTCTCAAGAATATGCAATGCTCAGTAGGGAATAGGGTGAGGGAATTTTCTGAGTAAAAAATAATCTGTAGGTACAGGAGGAACAACATACAGAAAAAGATAACGATAAGGTCCTTAAAATAGGCTACTGATGGCCCTAAAGAACAGCATTTTACAAGAGCAGTTTGGCTTTAAGGCATTTTGGGGGCTTTCATTTTTTTTAGCATATTTATGAAATATGAGGAAACAATTATATGCTTTTTTTCTTTTTAGAAAAGCAGGAATAATTATTACTTACATAATTCCATCATATTAATTATGGGGTTTAAAAATCCTTACTGTTAAGAAGAAATGAGCTAATATCCAGCTTGTTCTCTATTATAATTAAAATACACAGCAGAGCTTGATGCACAGAGCCTCAAACTGAACTCGTTTGAACCACTGTTATTAGTGCTTCATCATCAAATAGCAGCACTGCTGTCAGTATTTCCTCATGGGTTTTGTTTTGAGGAAGGAGTGTCTTATGTTGCTCCTTTCAGTGGAGTGACTTTTATTGCTAATAAGCAAACTGCAAGTATTATTACACATTTAGTGGGGGAAAGAAGAATATTTTGAAGTAAAAGTATTGTGTTTCTTGTGTGTTTGCAGCAAGTGTATGCACACATGTTCCACAGGCTGAAAATCTGACCTGTAGCTGCTGTACAATATAAATAGGGATAAGGAAGTTTATGCTCATGTACAAGCTAAATAAAGTCAGTACGAGCCAATTAACTGCTTTAGTGGGATTAAGCACTGTAGCTTTTTCCAGACCTCTGTGCAGTTATGAACACTGTACACTTTCCTCCCCAATCACCCTAATTTGATGTTAATATTAATTTCTGCAGAGCTTCCAGTAGGAGGCATTGGGGGTTATCTTAAGGCACAATGTGGGAAGCATCAGGAGTGCTGGATTTCTCAAATATACCATTCCAACCTATGCTGAGCATTTTCTGGTACCTGAGTAGTTTTTGTTCCCAGAGAAGAGGAAAGCTCTGATGCTGCCCCTCATTTGGACCACCAAACAAGGCAAACCTTGGCTTGTTTCCCTCCACTCCAAAGCTATATGCTGTCTATCTCTCCAAGAACTCCTTCCACCTTATCCTGATATTAATTTACATTCTCTATGTTTAAAAATATTTCCTTAAAACTACTGTGAGATGCCTTTTTTGGTTTGTTTTGTTTTGTAGCTCTGCTCAGTAACAGACCATCAGTAGTGAGCTCTGTTTTTCTCTTCTCCCCTTAAACCTGCACCCCCCAGCAGTCACTGAATGTAGAGATTCTCTCTGCCTGATAGTTCTCCACCTCATTCAGCATTTCTTGTACCAACTACTGGAGTAAACTCCTTGGCTGTTGCCATAGAATAAAACAGGAAATGCTGGTACATGAAATAAGTTGTGTTCATTTCAACAAGCTGGTATTTTAATAGATGTGAAACAGAAGTGGAGTCTACAGATTTGGGTTATTCAGTTTGCAGAGGAGCTGATCCTTTATGTGAGCACTTTCAAGATGTAAACAAGATTCTTCAGTGACAGAGAAAACATTAAAAAAACCAAGATGACTGCCACTTTCAAATCAGATTGAAACTCCTGTTAGCTGAATGATTTTTAATTGCATTGAGAACAAACCTTGGTGATACACAAAATAGAATAAAAAGCTACTGCTGAGGAAGTAGTACCAAATCTTATCTACTGTTATCTGCTAAAAAAAGGAACATCAACTGCTGCTGAATGGTGGGGAGAAAAAGATAAATCTTCCAGATCCCCACAGCACAGAGATTTCATAATAGATGTTTCTAATGACTATTCAAGAAGCTTTTTAATTATGAAATACTATTCATGCCTCTGAATAGCCAGGGAACTGTACAAAAAAAATGTAATTGGCAGCAGAAGAGTGCAAATAAATCATTTCAGAGACAGAGAGAAAATTCAATCTTAGTAACAGTTATGTAATAGGAAGAAAATCTGTGTAACGCAAACAGGACAGCATTCAGCCTCTGAAAAACACAATTTATAGTGAGCGCATTTTACTCAAGGCTGTAATTTCTAATTTAATATGTGCCCAATCCGTAATGAAAATATCATTATAACAAACTCTGCGTTCCCCAACCTTGCATCTTTTGTTTCCAAGCTAAAGAATGCTTATTAGAAAAGCTCTGCTCCAGTGTTTCGCAGTGGTGCTCCCTGCCTTGATTTAACATGCTTGACTTCCTGACTGAATCTGTTCTATTTCTGGCTCTCAGGACTGCTCTAAGTCTGTGGGGATTGAGAGGCTGAGTAGGACTACAGATGCACATCTGTGAAAGGTTTTATGCGTGGAGGGGTGGTTTTTTTTTTTTCCCCTGGTAAACTGGGAGATTATGATTGATGAGCCCAGCATTAGGGTAATGTTATCAGGGACACTTTCTGCCTCTGTCCTTTGTGCCGTCACCGAGGTCAGCCCATAATCATGTTAGCATTGAACATAGTGCTTTATTAATGTTTCATGAGTAACTCTGTAGTAATCAGTCTAGCTTTGTATGGATAAATAAAACTGCTACAACAATCCCTGATGTATACACTGAGTGCTTTAGAAGCTACTGTAATAGGTCTTTAAAAGTAACTTGACTCGAATGTCTTTTCTGGTCTTTATAAGTCTTAATTTTCACAAGTTGGAAGGAATCTCTTTTGATGGAAAACCACTTCCAATTCCCTTCCTGTGTTTAGTCAGAAGTGTAAAATACCCAGCTGAACAATGAAATAAACCACCACCAAAATCCTGCCTGCTGTTTATTAATTGGCACGGGATTTTAGTAAAGCTTGTTAACCAGCTGGTTAAATTACGTAGCTTTTTGTCACTCTGCCTCTGTGATGTTTTCTGGGCTGCTCTCTACTTGCTTTGGTTAAATCTCAGGATGAAAAGCTGAAATTCTTGCTGTCGTTTAAAGAAAATGTTTACATTCATAAATGTGCAAGTAGGCTGTATATAAGGATTTGTGTTTGCTCCCACATAAAATTACAAGTTAGATATGCCTGTAGCAAGCAAAAAATATGCATGAAGAAAAGAAAACAGTGTCACCTAGGGATAAACAAGATCCCTCTGTACATCATACAGCATCACGTAGGATCCTTTCCACTGAAATGAAATGATTACTGCTGATTTCATTAGACAAGGGATCAGGATACCACTTGAAATATTCCTCAATTTTTTCTGGCTTCCCTGTAAACATGTTCTCTACTTGCTTTGCTAAGTTCTGGTAGAAATTCCAGGCTTGCCCAAGCTTGCTGTGTTTTACACGTCAGCACCACACCCAGGCTATTTTATGGTTTTTTCTCAAGATAGATTCTTGTATAACAGCCAAAGCTTGGCCTGGGGATGACCTAACTGAATAATGCATCTGCTGGCCAGTTCAAAACACGGAATCAGACATTAGGTAGGGAATGTAAAATTTTCCTATCCCTTTATGTCTGTTCCCTACTTTGACCAGTGTAGTTCTAGCAACCAAAACAAAAAGATTTGCTGAATGTGCCAATAATACCCCAAGCAAGCAAGATTTTTCTGAAAAAAATAGTACACATTTTACCTTCCAGGATGTAATTTTATTCCTTCTCACTACACATACTCTCCACATTTTTGTGAAAGGGATTATCCTTCTTTAGCTACTTGCTACTTTATAATAAGCTTTAAAAAAACTACGCATATATCATGCCCTTTAAACACCCCAAAGTTATTCACTTTAGTTTCTATCCTCTGAACTCCATCCAAATGTGAAAACTTTTGTCGTCTAGTCGCCCAGAAGTGAATCTGATATTCCAGGTGCAGTCTCAAAAGGACCATAGACAGGTACTACTGTTTACATCCTCTGTGATGCAATGATTCTCCATAGATGGCATCAAAATACACTTCTTTCTGGTGAATACAGAATTAAAGAGTTTTATCTAATCTAATTGCTGCTTGCTGTCACCCTTCCCTCTCCACTGCTCTATTTTTGGTGCTATTTTTGTTTCCAGAGTTCTGCTTCCTATTGAATACATTTAATTCTTTCCTCCCATGGTGATTTTCAGTATCTTTTCTGCATCTAATTCCAATAATTCTATACCTCCTTCTCCTGTTTCCTAGGCAATTCCCAACTTTATTATCATTTGCAAACTTCATCAGAGTTCATCCTTGAAGAAAGCATGTACCTGTGTAGAACTGAATATTACTGATCATGCTCTTGCTAAAAGTAGATGCTGGGATGAATAAAGGCCATATAGAAACTGCCTCCAGGCAAAACTGTATAATAATGGCATGATGCTGACATAAGGGGTGGAAGACAGTACAGGAAGGGTATGATACGTAAGTGAGATCATTTCTGACTCTAAAAATCTGCGAAGTACTCAATTAGTTAAAGCCTGTAAGTCTAATACTACTCTAATCTTAACACCAGTTTTTCTGTCTCCTGGCAGTCTGAGCATCCTTACACATGTACAGAATCAGTCATCAGTGCCATTACAGCCTAATATTTAAAAGATATTTCCAGCTTTTAACTATCAGCCTTATTTGAAAGTATATTCCTGAAGGGAGATAAATGCTGTACTGTAAATTCATGCAAGCAGCTGTTCTCTTCCACAGAACAAAAATTTTTCTGTAGAGAGCTCCTATGCTATTTTCTAATAAGCAGAAACTGCATGACAGAAATGAAATAAAGCTAAAGCTTTTCTTCAAGTGATCTCTTATCACCTAGTGCATTTTATCCTCCTCTTAATCATTCCATCTTCATGGAAAGGAAAGATGGAGAGAAAACACATTTTAGGATACAAGAAGGAAGATTCTTTATAAAATTTCCCAAAGGGAATCATTAATATGCCCCTCTCATTATATTCCCCAATAGGTGGCAGCTTCTTTATCCTTTTTCACTAAGTCATCACACTTCTGTTCTTACAGATGTCAAAACTAAACCTTTTGGTCAACTTCAGTGTACTTACTTCCAGGGCCAGTTTGGGTTTAGCCACAAGCACAACCCAAAAAAAGGGCTCTGTGCAGCACCATGGGCATTCCTGTGACACACACTTGTGACCACACATCCCATGCCTGAGAATGCTAAGGGAGGGCTGCGATCCTTCCAGTCCACCTCTGCACGCATCTTAATTTATAGCCACCAGCTGCAACAATTACTAGTTTTGAGGAAGAATCTTACAATATATACAGCTATAAGAGAAATCAGCCAAGAATAAGAAGGAAAATGTTGTTCAGCCTCTTCCTGCCAATGAAGGACTCCTCCCTGGAACACATTTCTCATGCTTTTGTGTAAGTGCGTTTCATACGTCGCCAGTCAGGAGGATGCCATCACTTCCTTAGGACACAGCTGTATACATGTCAAAACATTTACTTTTCTAAATGGAGGACACTTCTAAATCACATACATCTAGGAATAGGTTTGTTTTTATAATATTATTCTGTTCTTTTATACTTCATATGGCTTTTTTTCTATCAACGCCTGAAGGACAATTGTCTTGAAACAGTTCTTGAAATTATATTGACAAACAGTTTAGAATCAAAACAACACTGCTAGACCTACACTGCTACCAAAAAAGCACTAAAGGAAATAATGGACAAGCTGAACAGTTCTATAACTGTATGGCAACCCATATATTGTTAAAAATATAGTTCTGACTGTACAAGCTAGGCAAGCAATATATGTTTTAACAAAGATCCATTTCCAAAACAGAACCCCAAACTATCTCTGGCCTAAATATCAGAATATACCTTGTTTTTCTCAAAAATTACTAGAAGCCTTTGTATGTATTAACTCTGTAATTAACACAATCATTATCTATCAAATTAAAGTAAAAAATCCGCAACATGAATGTTTTTCATGCTTAAATTCTGCAGAATTCATGGTGATTTCACATCAGAGCAGTCCTCTTGCAAAACTTCTGAGACTGCAATTGTTGGCTTACATTCAGGTTTCTACACTTCCAGCTCATCTCTGATGAACTGCACAGTTTGAGTTGAGGAAGGAATATAACATATCTCACGATACCAGCATTCTGAATAACCTTTTAATTTTTGATGTAGAAGGTGGTGAGGAGGCATAGCATTAAATTTTTCAGGATAAATTGTGTTGTCCAGCTCATGCCTAACTGATACTTTCTCATGAGTGAGTAAATCACTGAATTTCACATTCCATGACTTGGTTCCATGGATGAAAAATTCACTGTAAAATAAAAGGCTCTGTGAAGCAAAACAGAATGTAAATTCTCATTCATTTCTTATTTTATTTCTATAAATCTAGTTCTAAAGAGATGAAAACCAGCATTTGGTTAGCTTGATAAAACACAGAATCCCTTGCTGAGGCTAAAGTGGAGCTTACCATCCTGTTGATACGGACAAAATCTTCAGGCTTCTTAGCCCATGGCGGGAGATCAACATCATTCACAACGACTTCATCTTCTCTGATTCCTAGATTATAGCCATTGCTGTTGACAAACATCTCTGGCAGGTAGTAAAACTCTGGAATTAACTCCTAGCAATAAGAGAAAACACACAATGACTCTTTATGCTTACACAGAAATGCTAAATGGTGCTGCCAGAATCAGGCTCTGCTGTAGGACACATGAAAGGATTTCTGGTTCTGTTTATATTGCTGTGAAATTGTTTAAGAAATTTTACAATCTGTTCTCTTGTACTTCTGGTCAAACATATTTTAATAATGAAATACTCAATCCTTGTTTTTTCCAAATTTTTATGAAAAGCATCATTTTTATGAAAAGCATCATTTTGGAAAAGTGATGAATATCAATAAAGAAGACCTCTTCAGAACAGCTGGTACAAGAAACTGTCTGGTAAGCCTTCAATGCTATAAATATGTTGGTTTTTTTCAAATCTCAATTTAAATAAATGAGTTAAAAGGAGGAAAGGGCAATTGCTGGCATAGCATTGTCTTGATTTTACTTTCTCTATATTCTTTAATTGTATAAGAAAAGGTGGCAATTTTATCACCTATATAAGGAGAAAGAAGTCAGGGTGAATTCATTTCTCTAGCATAATAAAAATTCAAAAACACATGGCAAGAAAAATTTCAGCCCAACAAATGTCCTCAAAACAGAAATACATGATATTTAAACTGTGAAAGACCAATAACTGAGTAGCAACGATAATCTGCAGTGTATTAATACATTATAGATAAGTTACAGTGTGAAGTTATTCCCAGTTTCCAGGATAGATAAATAGAAATACATTTTGACATAATAAATATCAGCATTTGTTGCTGTCTACTATTTTAGCAGTAAATATTGAACTGCAATAACAAAAGAGCTTTAAAGCTTCCTAGCTCTTATTCTAATACCCAGGTATGGAGGAAATTCACTAAATTACATTGTTAAAAGCACTATGGCATTCAGTTGTGTAACATGATCAAAACTGATGACACAGCACCTGAAACCTGAGTCTCTTTGTGGTCCTTTCAAAGGCTGCAGACATGTGAAGCATAAGAAAAAAAAAATCACTGCAGACACAAACTTATCTAATTAAATCTGATCTGCAACTCCACAGAGAATAGAACAGTTACAGCATAGATGGTCCTTTCAAATTTATTCATTAAAAAAAAAAAGAGAAAAAGAATATTTATTTTACAATTTTCAATATGTCTAGGGATGCAATGTACTTGCTTCTTTACCTCATTGGTAATATACAATAAACAGCCTGCATTCAGATGAGACTAAAATGCAATGCCACTCAATATTGATCTCGTGCAAGACACTAACTGAGACATGCCTTAGTTTGAATAGTTCATTAAGAAATGAGCTGGACTTTCAAAAAGTAACCAGCAGCTAGATCAAGGCCAAACAAAAAGCAATCCTGAATAGTCTATAAGTTTAAAAAAAGAAAAAAAAATAGATTATTTTACTGACAATCTTAAATCTACTCAGAGTATTTCTAAAAGCAAACTTCCCCTCTCCTTTCCATTAAAGAGGATTCACTTTCAGGTTCCATAGGAAGCGTTTTGGTTTTTCTCTAATGGAACCCAAAGAAGAATGAATGATCCTCACAGTTTGAGAAAACTAGACACTAATCCCTCTAGAACTCTACAAACTTCTGCTAACTTGGTACTAAGAGGTGGCCATAACCCAACTTGTGCTACCAAACAAATCACAGACAAACTAAGGGCATTCCCACAAAGAAAGAAAAATTCTTAGGGAATTCAGAATGATGAAATATTACTTAGTCAAAATTAAATTAGAAGTCAACATTCAATGAAACAGAATTTATTAAGGAAAAAAACATAAGCAAAGTTTATTTCTTGTTTGCATTAAAACCTTGAAACACATACCACTGTTTTTTAATTATTACCATTTTAAATGCAATTTGGTGGTATAGTAACCTGTCATGTCAAATAGCAAGCATGTTTTTGATTCTATCAAAGACACATAAACTCCTAAATTTCCTTCTTCAGTTTTCAATGTCCTAGAGTCTAATTGTGAACGTTTATATTGGACATAAGTGAAAGATTTCTGGTGAGCAGACATGTGCAGTGTTTAACTGAATTCTACTAACCTTCTGACTTCAGGGGTATCTTGAAACAAAGGGATTAAATTCACTGAATATTTTTAATGGCATTTCCATTTAGCAATTTTATCTTTGTTGCTATTTGCTTTCAGGGTAATTTAATGTTCCCTTGTCTGGTATAGCAGAAAACATAAATAGAAATAGAATAAATAGAAAGCATGTGATTAACTTTCTTTGTAAGATTTATTGAGTTGTGTATGTTTAGTTTGACCTGTCTTATTCCTGTGCTCTGGAAACTAACCAGTGCCAGACTTCTAAATCCTCTTCAAATAACACTCTCTCTAGAACCCTAATCATTTCAGTTACACATCTCCTGGCAATTTTTTTTTCCCCTCCAGTCAAAGTAACAAAACTAAACATAGTATTTAAAAAAAATGTAATAAACCCACTGTGTTAAAGTCTCAGCATTCTCTTCAGTGTTATTTTTAGTGCAGTCTACAATTTTGTTTGCTTATTTGAGTACTATTTAGCATGAATTGAACCTTTTCTTGAGATACGAGCGGTGTCACATGTGATCTTTCCCAGACACTCACATATTTCCCATACTTTGCATTAACCATCCAGTTTTCTTTGGTAGCATTTGATATTCCTCTTGAAATTTTGCTGTCTCCACTACTGACTACCAGTAGAAACCACAACACTTAAAATTAGCTCAAGATAAATTCATCCCCTTCCCATTTCTAGAGAATGGATGAATATACATTAAACACAGTCTCCAGAAATATGAGCTGGATAAAATTAAAAAAAATCTTCAAAATGTGTATATAGCTGCTTAGAAGCACAGAAAACACAACTATTATGGAGAAATATGATACAAAAGTTAGCATTTGTGTGTTCACTTTCTATTCTATTGTTAAAAAGATGCCTTTTCTACCTCATGCCAATGGCAGGCACAGTGTGAGGATGGAAAGGCAGATACTCCCTTCCCCATGGACTCTGAGCAAGCTTTGCTAGGAGAAGAACAAGATGAGAGAAGCAGAGAGGAAGGATTAGCAAGGACAGAGCAGGCAGTAAGGATGGAGCCTGGGAGATTGCTGGGAGCAGAGAGGAGTGAACCTCAGTGGAGGCAGCAAGTTAACAACAGGGACCCAGAGACAATTGCTGTAACCAAGAAGCTACTGAAGGTTGCAGGAATTAACACAACAAAGGAAAGGTTAACACTGGCAAGAGCTACATTGATTTTCCAAACCTATTTACATTTTTCTCATCCAGATTTTGGATTTTAAAATTTTTATTTTTCATGGGTGGGTTTGTGACAGTTCATGTTCTAAATTATGGCTAGAGAGAGACACAGCTCTTTTGGTGCTTTTCCTGTTAAGGACAGGGAACAGATACCTCAAATATCTAACTGTTTGGGGTCCCACCTGGGGACATCACCTTCCCCATTCCTCCACTGCAGCAAAGGTCCAGGTATACCAACTTCTCTGACAGGTATCTGTCTACCCTATTTTCCCATAATTTGAGCAGCAGCTACTCCACAATCCTGCCATCAGCTGACTTCAGTATTCTTCATCTGAGGAAGGTTTACCCAACGCCTGGCCTGAATCTTTAGTTACACAGTCTGAACCCATGTTCATTTGTCCTGGATATCAATCCATCACGGATGCAGAGAACAGATCACTCTTTTATCTTTGCATAGTTTATTCCATGCTTGGAAAGCATTGTCCTGCCAGCTTTGCAGCCTTTCAACTCCTAAAAGCCCAAATGAAAGACAATGATTTGACTTTCCATAGTACTACATTGCTTATATTTTAGCTACAGATGTGCAAAATATTCTTGTCATCTCCCCAAACTGGTTTGTAGAATTATGCCTAAGCAGTGCATAACTTAATTTACTCTAATATATACTTTGGCCTTATTATATTTTATCACGTTCATCTCACAGAAGCCAAAATAAATGTTTTTATCAACCTCTGTGGTCCTTAGATCAGAGATTAAGGTTGCATTCTTTTCTGACAGGATCTGCTATTTTTCATTCATTTTTATGCCCAGTGTAGTTTGGCATAAAACAGCTTCTTACAAATCGCCAGCTTTGTACAGGCTGTTGTTAAATTCACCCTGAAGACAGTGAGAAAGACTCAGAAATGAGCAGGGGAAAACTGTATCTCAGTGATGGGGATGGGACACAGAGGACACATTCTGTCTCCTGATCTGCTTTCCACTTGACAGACAGAATAGTTGATAAGTGGGTCCTTAAAACTCCTCTTACACCTTCAGTGGCACTAGAGGTAAAAGGTCAGTGCAAAGCCAGGTCTATGCAAAGGAATGCTTGATTTTAAGAAGTTTCAAGCTACAAATGTTCATGAGAGACAAATCTCAAAATATTATCTTCCTACAAACACTGAGGCAGCCAGCTTAACTGCAGACAGGAAGGAAAACATCAAAACTAAGGACATGAAAAATTTTCCCCAGAAGTTACATGAGTTTGAGGGGGAGAAAATGAGGGAATGAAATAAAAAAAACCCCAAAACCCCAAAAACCAACCAACAACAAAAAACAAACACCAAAAAAAAACCCCAACCCCAAAAAAACACACAGAAGAACAGTATCTTTTAAGAGTCTGGTATTTACAAAATAGTCACCCAATTAAGATATTTAGATGCATATTGTTATTGCATACTATTCAACTGATATATAATTTTGCATTAACTGATACAATCCAGTAAATTTTATTGGTTTCTTCACTCTTGCCAAAACATATCAAAGGTTCTAAATAAATCTTTCCGACTACATAACCTGTCATGGGTAATTTCTTACCACAATAAATATCTAGAGTTCAAAGAGTTAATAAAAATAGGGATTCTAGTGATCTAAATCCATTTGCAGTAATTTCTGTCTAGTTGTCCTTGACATTTCACAAGCTGGTAACCTCCTCTGCTCCCCTTTCATTCACACTTCTAATAAGACAGGTTAGCTTTCTATCATTTAATAGTCAGCTACCTTTCAAACTGCCTGAGAACTTGGGCTCTTCTTAGATGAAGAACGATGCAGTAAAGCTACTGAGGGGTGTAAAAAGAAAAAAAAATAGCTAAAATGAATATTATAACAGACATTTCTTGTCTGTAAATGTGATCTCTAGTTTATTTTAACAGCTATGCTAAAACCCCAAGGTATAGTTAACAGTATTATATGCCTTGTGTCTTCATATAAGAAAACATCCCCAAATGCATTTTCTAATTTACAAGCCTGTGACAAATTCAAGCTGTTGAGAAATTAAACTTTAAAAATATGTCTTGGGGTGATAGAGGACCACTATTAACACTATCATAATTGTACAGCCCTTGCATCAAACCTGACGTTTCTGTTTAATATGTTTTGCTAAGGGTATACCATTTTATGGCCTCCCAATGAAATAAAATCCAACCCAGACGTTTTCACTTTTCTAATATAATTCACTTCAGGGTTTTAAAGCTGCCATTTCTTTTTCTTTCTTTCTTTTCCTCCCAAAAGGTTGATCCCTTGGCATCCATTAATTCCACAAGAGCCTCGTACTGGGTCAACGAGTCAGTCAGGAGTACCTCCATTAACTGTGTTAATTCACACTCAGGCATCTTAATGACATTTTGTCAGAGCTACCTTTCTAACTTCTAAACACACTAGTCCAAAAGTAATATAACAAGTTTGAGAGGCATTAGGAAAGATTAGTGGCTTGAGCAGGAGGTTCTAAGGGAAGTCAACGTTACCAACAACTGGTGCAGAGGGGGATGGTGGAAAGGAAAAAATGTGAAAGCTGACTGGCCAAGTTATGGTCATTTCCGGGTGACTTGTTTCCTCAAAGGTCACTCCCTGAACGTTCATTCTTCCTCCAGCTTGTACTGATTATCTTGAGAGAGGGTCGATGTTGATAAAGGCAGACACAATAAAATAAACTCTGTTATCCAGGTTCTCCCTTGTGTGTTCACACTCTAATACAGCACATACTATATTAAGTCTCTTTCATCCACTGTAGGTGAACAGGTTTCTTTGAAAATGAACTAAACCAGCCCAAATGTATGGAAGAAAATTGTCCAAGTAGATCTTTAATCATCCATTGAGCAATAATCTATCATGCACTATATTTTTCAAAGGTGGTGTACCTTTGCCACTATCCAAGATGTAGCAATTACAGCTTGTTTTTCAGACTGATCAAACTACTGCCACAGCCCTATTTTCATTAGCTCAATGTGAAGCAATTTAGTTCCAGGGGAGAGTACACATACATAAAGGGAGAGAGGGAAGGAGGGAGGGGAAAGGGACGGAGGAAAAAACAGAGAAAGAGAATGCCAGCAAGAACATGTGTGGGAAAAAAAGACTGACCCACAGAAATGGGGGTATAAAAGAGTTATACAGGTATATAAAGAGATAAGAATTCATTTGCAAATGTTATGTGGGTTTTTTTTTAATTTTAAGGCAGCATTTTTTAAAAATGATTTGGATGTTTCCTTTAAAATTACATTGAGTATGCAAAAAAACAGTGTTGTGGGAAATGTCTGCATTGCTTAAAAAAATCTCAATTTACTAGTTAGAACTGAGTCCCTTTGGAAGTGACTTACACACGTAGGAATAAAGCACCTCCTAGTCCTCTTTCTTAAACAATAACTGATGAAAAAAAATCATAATACAGATTTTACTTTCTTTTAAAAATTAATTTTAAAGGGATTTTTTTAATCAGACCTTGCTAAAAAAGAATTAAGGCAATTTATATCATTATTTAATATGGGTATTTGAAAGCAAAAACTCGAGCCATTTTACAATACACAGCATTGAAGGATGTCAGATTAATTCATTACACACGCTGTTTTTAAATTATTTCATAACCTGTGCCACAGTAATTAATGAGATTAGTGAGATCAGCGATTAAATGTACTTAAAGCAGCTCAGATGAATTTCAAATATATGATAAAGAATACATGAATAATGAATACGTGTTACTCTTAACAGTTCTGAAAGTTTGCTGCTATGATGGATAGTCCTTATTCCACACCTAATATTTACTACAAAGACTCAAAAAAATCTTTGGGGTGGGAAGATAATTTACAGCATGTATATCACATGGGAATCCACACTACCAAAGACCCCCATTTATAATTGTGTGCAGCCAAAAGCAGCCACACAAATATGCAGAAAACTTTGACAGAGAACATGCTTTAAGGTTTTGTACTCACACACAACCTCTACACATCTCCTCTTTTTGCAGACTATCTGCTTTCTTGAAGGATTGCTAGATAAATATTAGAAGTTACCAGACAGCTGAACATGAATTTTTGGATGTTTCACACTCCCAGAGCTGAAGGTTTTCTGTTGTGCAAGACAGCAGTTGCTGTTCTTAGGAAAGTGAACAAAATGGATAGAGGTTTTGAGGGGTTTTCTTGGTAGTTCCCCAAACCTCCCTGCTTTTCCAGTCCCTGGAAACTCGATTAAAATGCTTTTTAAAGCCTGTAAGGCATTCCAGGCAGTAGCACATCTAATCAGAAAAAATGGGGCATTTGTAGTATTAATAATAGTTCAGCTTCCCATCCTTTTGCAGAATGAACTCCAAGGCCTCAGGGAAAAGTTGGCCCTGATGTCATGGCATTGAGAAATGCAGTTCATTAAGATCTTAAGCAACAAACAGCAACAATTAGCTGCTATACTCATTCTTGATTTATCGCTAAGAAACACAGACTCTACAAATGGAAAGGGCCTAAAGGGTCAACTAGCGCATCCTCTTGCCAATTCATGATTGCCCCTGATGCTTTCCCAATCTTTTGCCAGGCTGTGTTTCCAAGAAGCTCAAGAAATAAGGGGTTTACTGCTTCCTCTTGTGAGGATATTCAAATTCAGAAAACACTCAATTCCACTTTAACTTCTCGTATTCTGTTTGCTCAGTAAGCATTTCTCAACTCTCATCCCTTTCCTCTGAGGTTTACCTCTTTGTTCCCTGACAAACAAGTCTTCTCCCTTTCATATGTGTGCATATTTTATAGCATTTATGATACTAAGTCTTCACTTTTAGACATTAATTGCCCCACACTTACATACATTTTTCTTCCTGTATCCGACTCCTTAAACCCTTTTTCAGCTCTCCTTGTGGCTCCCTCCAGTTTGGGTATATAATTCCACTAGCAAGTTCCCAGCACAAGAAGCAAGCACTAAGAATTTGCTTTATCCAGCATGAACACATACTCAAAACTGAACGAGGGACAAACACAAACTTGTGTTCTCCAAGAACATAAAAACTTTAAATAAATCACTCATAAGGCTATTTCAGGTGGAATTTAGATGCCGTGAGATAATTTAGTTGTTATAGCACTAAGGATATAGTTCTGTCTCATTATAAGCTCTCTGCCATCCTTCTGATCTTGAATTTTCCTCGTTAAACTGAACACAAAACAGCAATTCATTGACATATATTGCTAAGGCTATTGAAGTACACTTACTTAGACTTATAGTATTGCCTTTGTATTAATATACAATAAATTATTTTGATGATGCAATACATTGAATGCTGGTAATAAATACATTTTTTAAAAATCTCCTCCAATTGCCAACTTTTAAAAAATCTTTTATTAATTTAGACAGCTTATGAACTTTTTTCCTTTAGCATAACTTTTAAATTTACCTTATTTTAGAATCTTCTTTAGTTGATCTTTTTTATCTTAAACTAAATCAACTCATAATAAATCAGCTCAAGGTTAATTTCTAAACCCGCCCACCCTGTATCTTCATTAATTAACAAAACCATATTTTAAACAGCATCTTTAATCCCTAAAGTATCCCTGAACAGACAGGTCAGGGATTATCTGGAGAAAACATTTATTGGCTAACATACCTCATCTGTGTCTCCCATATTAGATTTTCTGTAATGACTTAGCTCCAAGTAGTATTTCTCTTTCTAATGGCATAACAGAAATGTATATATATCTAAATCTGGCTCTGGGGCTCTATGGCAGACTCCCAAATGTATTCTAGAATAATATTTCCCCAATGCAACTCTGACCCTTAATTGTTACTCTTTTATCCAAATTATTCCGACCTCCCTACTTTAAATTCAATGACATGAAAGTACAAAGCTACTCCATATCTTTACCTTTTGCCTTCCTTTTCTGAAGGCATCTGGTTTTGAGCATCTTTTTGTAATACCTGTTTTATCTGGGTTTTCTTAAATACAAACACATTTTCTAATGCCACTGTTCTCCCTCCATAACCCCCCATCCTTGCAGTAGCTGGCAGCAGCAGTTTAAATTACCCCACTTTGTTCACAAGACTGCTGGTATTTTCATACAAACATTTCAGTTCTTTGTTTTACTGGTAACTCATCCAGTTGCTAGTTTAGGAAGAATTCTTTCACTAATTATGTACCCTAGTTGAATACCATCCCTCTGTCTGTCTACAGATATTCCTTTATCCTTTGCAATGCCTTCATGTATTTAACTGCCCTCCTCCTGTGTATTAAAGCCAGACAAGAAGATTACAGTCACTTCCAACTGTCTTCCCTTATTCCTCAGTTTAAGGCTCTTATCTTTTGTTCCACTCCCACTCCTAGGAGGCCATTTTCCCAGATATTCTGGGGGAATACCAGGAAAACCTGATTTCATTGAGAAGGAAAAAATCAAAATGTCAGCACTTTGGGTTTGAAGAAATAGCTGCATTGCAAATTTTGTAGATATTAAATTGAATTCCTTGCAAGTCCTGAAATTTCCTTCCTTTTTCTTACAAAGGTAACAGTGATCGTACTTAAAACATTATTGTCTTCCAGAGGGGCATAAATAAACATGAAATGGGTTGCAAGAGATTTGGGTTAATTTCTTTTCTTTAAGAAGCACTTTCTCCCATATGTTAAAGTGGCCACACAATTTACAATTTGTCTAGTAAATGAATAATAAGAACATTGTTTGTCCACATACACTTCTGCCACTGCTGAAATATTTATGTAAACAGGAGCTCTGGAATAAAAATAAATCAAGAAATTTACATGTTCTACTTTTGTTAAGTTCAACATATAATGGTAATATGACCTTGACTTTAGCATTTGATCATATGAGTGGCAGCATTGAAAGAGAAGAGTAATACATTCAGTTAAAAATAAAGTTTAAAAATAAAGAGTAATTAATGGTATTCTGTAGCCTTTGCTTACCTTATTACTAGAAAATGGGAATCAAGAAAGGATCATATTATTCAAATTACTCTGAGATTTTGGGTTCTTTCTGATAAGGCCCCATGTATATGAACAATAACCCTTTGTATTTAACAATAGGTAAGGAATAACAACAGTGAAATCACCGTGCTCTCCGGCTGTTTCTGTATGTCGTGTAGAAGTTGTTTTAATCTAATGCGTATTGTTGCATAATATCCCCAGGCACAGTCAAGTAAAAGCTAAAGCTGTACAGAAAAGCCAACATTTTAAATGGGTCTTGTCATTAATGCTTTATTAATTGCCCCAGGCAATGCAAACCCAGAGCTAGGCAAGCTATAACAATATGACACTTTAAGGTCAAATCCAATTCCTGCTGTGTTTTATGGAGTGGGCCAAATATTGAGTTAACAGCAGGAAAGAACAATTTATTGGGCTTTTCTCCATCTCCTGATTATCTGATCTAAATTAGATCAGTTAGGTTGTTTTTCTCTAAAAACAAAACACCTTTTGTCTACTGAACTTCAAAGAATCTTTGATTGTTTCTGTTGGAATAATATTTAGTAGCATCTAGCTTTCATTTAAACTGTCCTTAGTGTACTGAATGTAAAGAGATGAAATGAAAAAAAACCCTCTTTGTCCCTACATAAAACAAAATGCCACAAGTGGAAATGCACATTTATCAATTTATTTAATGTATATGTTACCTTCACATCTGAGGTATCTCTTTGACTGTTCCTCCAAGACCTGGCTACTGAAGAGAAGGTTCGATCTGGGTGGTCAAACTTGCCATCATTTGCATTTAGAAAGAACGTTGTAAAGGGCTCCTGTAGTTAATGAAATGAAGACAAATTAAGAAAACAGCAGAAGGCATCATGCAGCAGGTTTCTAACAAAATCCAAATTACTTCTGTAGATCAAAATACTTCATAAAGGCAGAATGAACGAAAAATATGGCACCTCATAGTTACATGTATCTGTACTGAATATCTTAGCACATTTATTGGCAATAACACATTTTGCACACACAGATCTTGAGTTCTGACAGGAAAGGTTATTTTATATATTCATTTTTCCATAAGATTAATTACCCATCCATGGCAGATCTATGTGGCTTAGTTCTACTTAAGAGTTTGTCTACCTTCTGCACTGCAACCATCATGAACACCCTCTGTATTATTTATATTACCATGCTTTGTTTACACCTTGTGAGACAATATATATATATAAATTCTAAAAAAAAAAAATGCCCCACCTGGATCTTCCTTTTCATTTAATTTAAAAGATCAGTGGGTTCCACACTGCCTCACAGTGGGCAGAATGGCTCCATGGTCATTACGAGGCAGACTATGGTTACAAGAGATTTAGCTCTACCATTAGTTTGGGACAGAGATACAGAAATGAAACATTTAGAGTTCTTACTTTTGCTAATCCTACCTGAAAGCAGACTCCCAAGACTTACTAAGTGGAAACAACTGTTAATTGTAGGAAGAGCTCAAGTTTTAGTCTGAAGAACCCATTTTTATGTCACCACACTCCACTGCAGGGAAGGGGCTTACAGGGGACCAAATCCTTAATTTGACAGCAGAATCTGAATACTGAGCTCATTGCCAACTCCCTGGTTTTTCAGCACCACTCCATTGGCTTTCTGATTCAATTAATATTTTGCAATATGTTCACATGGATGGAAACTACTTCTTGCTCTTTGTCAAAGTTTGCTAGGGGTTGCTTGGAAAAGTGTCCCTTTCATTAAATTCAAACAGAAATGTATTCCCTTGTATGTCCTGATTATTTAGAAGTTTCATTAATCAAAGCAGTTTGTAATCACCAACCATAATTTTTATTGCAGTATTCATAGAAAAATAGAATAGTTTGAGTCAGAATGGTCATTTAAAGGTCTTTTAGTCCAACCCCCATGCAATGAGCATGGACATCTTCTACTAGACCAGGTTGCTCAGAGCTGAATCCAACCTAACCTTGAATGTTTCCATCAATGAGGTATCTACCACCTATCTGGGCAAACTTGCTGAGGGTGCACTCTATCCCACTGTCTCTGTTATTGAAGATATTAAGTGGTACAATATGGACCCCTGAGGAACACCATTTGTCATCATTCTCCATCTAGACATTGAACCATTGACCAGTACCACCTGGATCTGGCCATCCAAGAGAATGATGAGTGCCATGTCAAAGACCTGACAGAAGTCCAGATAGACAACTGATGTAGTCACTCCACCACAGAAGGTCACTAGGGTGGTCAGCAGGATCTACTGGCTGTCTTGAATCAATCACCTCTCTGCCCTTGTGTTTTACCATAGCTTCCAGGTGGATCTGTTCTATGATCTTCCCAAACACAGAGGTATTACCCATCTACTATTTAATTTTTATTCTATATATCCTCTATTTCCTTTTCTGAAACTTTTGAACAAAGCAGGAAACTCTTCCATTAATAATAAAATTTTGAGGGAATTATGTCACATAATACACATTGTGTTTAAATTACCCAAGATTAAAGAGGATTGAAGCAATTCATTTTCTATAGCATTTAAGAGCAGTTAAAAGATACATAAAGAAAGTGAAGATGCAAAGATACTGAAAGAATCCAAAAAGAGGAGGAAAACAAAAGGGAATTCAGATTTTTAGAGACCACTGTTTCTCTGATCTGTACTCTGTATATCTTCCCAATTAATCTTTTCTATCATTCAGGCTACTGTCTATCAAAGAAGAGAAAAGCTCTAAATTTTTGTCTCTAAAGAAGAAGGAAAGGGATATCTCTCTTACTATCATACTATGCAGGTACTTTTGAAGTAGCCTAAGGGAATTGTTTATATTTGAACAAAGAAATTTTTGTTCTTTCATGTTTAGCCAGGGAAAGTAGCTTAAAATTCAGTGTATGTGAGTGGAAACCTGATCTTAGTTGCATTATGCATTATGCATTTTCATTCTAATGCTAATTGAACAGTTGATATTTTTTTCCATGTATTTTTCTTTTCTCTTAAAATATTGGGGATTTATAGTAAAAAGGTACATTCAAAAGAACCAGTAACAATCTAAGAAATATATTTCTATCAGAGCATTTATTCCCATCAGAGAGTACTAGTCTATGTTAAATAATCACTTCTTCTTGGAGGACTCTAACTCCCTTTGTATGAGTTTGTTTCGACTTGTCAATATTGAAAGAGCACATGGTATGTGAGGAAGAGGTTTATAGTTTGAACACAGTATTAAAAGGTAACAATAGTTTAACTTGGTGAGCAGCACAAAAATTAACTGTAATACTAAAAGAAAGTGTTTATATGTCTAGATTTTACAGTCCTTCATAGAATGAACTTCCGGTAAAATATAAATGAGAAAGCATATGATTCAGGCCAAGAGTCAGCAGACTGAAAACAATACATACAGGAATTGTATTATTTTAATTTAGCCTAAAATTCTATTAATATTATAATTTTAACAGTAAATGTGCATTGAATTCTTTCAACATTAGAATTATTGTGGGTTTAACTCCAATTCTCTTCTATATTTGCAGTAGCAATCTTTGCAAATGATGCCATTTCTCTAGCTTACCCATACTGAAACTCTTCATAAGTTGTTGAGCTGAGCACAAATACTTTTATCTTCTACCAGTCCCAACCTATAACTTTTTTTCTTTATAAGATACACGTAATTTATTGTGAATATTATTGTGCAGCAGACTGTGGGCCACTGCTGAGGTTCTGAAATTAGAAGCAGTTGATGGATAATAAAAAAAAAGAAGAAGAAGAAACCGGAAAAATGATGTAATTACAATAAATTATGTAAAAATATTAATCCAAAATTCCATGACAACATTATTTTAAGCATCTGAGACAAACATACAAAAGCAATAAAATTCATAATCGAGGATTAAACTTTTAATAGCTGAGCACTACAGGGTGTCCTATTATGCTACCCTGCTATGACCTGTTGTGCCTATCTTTTTGGATTTTCAATCCTTAGCAGAATTTCAGAGCTTTCACTTCCTTTATCTCAGACTGCTCACATAATTTTAAGGTAATTTTTATTCTTTGGGAAGCCAAGTGCTTATGTTATATAAATACAATTCATATCTGTATTCAATATACTCATTTAAATAGTGTTATTCTAAGATACCGATTACTGTCATTTCGTGTAAAGGTTTTGTTGCTCTGAAAGCTATAAAGCTACACAATGTTTTCATTATAACCCTGTCTCACTCATTCCTAATATTCTGAATAAAATTCACACCTTGTTCACTGCCAACACAAAGATATATTTGTAGGGTACTTGATTATGATGAACACAAGCCTGTTTTTCCATTCACCAGCACTTCTCTCACTCCAACCTCTTTTTTAACAGTGCCTGGTCCCATTTGAATCATTTATGGTGGAAATAGGGGAGGGAAGAGGAAGAGATCTGTCATTCTGAGACATGTAAAATAAAGATGTCTTTTCAGCCATTTGTAAGAAAAAGAGAGTATGTGGGGTTTTGTCAGTCACATGCACCTGTTCTTGGATATATCTGTAACTGTCCTGCTCAGAACTACCAAACAGGAGACTCAGATTCTCTTCTGTTTACAAGAGGATTTCAAGATGTCCCCACCTGTGAATCTCGCTGAAAACCAGTTTCAGTGAGACCTGACTCACAATAAATCCAGAATTTCTTCTACCTTATACAAGTGCTTAGTTATTCCAGTAGAAACTGGACACCAGTTATTCTCTTGACCAGGATGTTAAAGAATCACACTCTCTAATACTGGTCTTTGTTTGAATGATGACGTAACTGATTCACACAAAAAGAACTTCAAGAGCAACTACTGATATTCATATTCAAGCCAGAATTAATTCTTCTGCCTGCTTTTCTGTTCTCCTACTTTTCAAGCTGACATTCAGGTCACTGGAGTATATGGCATTCTGATGTATGATTCTTCGTTTAAAGTACTCTACCTACTGCAACTCAAAGATTCACTGGGCCACATGGAAAGTGCATGAAAAAAACTACTCTTGAACCAGATGGCAAGATCATCTATCCATAAACTATGAATATTTAATTTCATTGATACAAAAATAGAACTTTGTCAACAGAACAGTGCACCCCTTCCCAGAATACCTCTTATTCTCTTTGCTGGAGCCAACTTGTGGGTGATATTGGTTTAGATTGCCCTAAGGAATAAGTTGGATTTTCTAGGTTTAGACCTAAAGATGTATGATGTGCAAAAATGTTTACCTATGGTTCGATTTCACTAACCCCTCAAAGGAGAGGAAGGCAACGTTACAGAAATCGTGGTGTTCTCTGTTAGTTTTTATCATCATTATTAACTTGACTCAACAATTCGTTGGACTTTCACATTCATTTGTCTCTGCAAAGTAGCTATCTGCCTCTCAAATCTGAAAGAAAGCTGATCACTCTCCAGAAACAGTTGATTATGGATACAAACCTTACACCTTTAGAGAAAAAGCAGGAGTCATTTGTTATTAAAGCATCACAAATTTCTGTGCTGTGGCTCAGATGATTTTATTTCCTGCCCTTTCAGAATTCCAGTATTACAGAGTAGTCTGAAATGTGCAATGGACTAATTTAAATAAACATGCATCAGTTAATTAAGAATTACAATTTCCATTCCCATGTGAGTGTATGCATGCACACACAGACGTGTGTGTGCAGGGGGTCTGTACAGAAAGAGGCCATGTGTGTCATCTTGTTATAAACTATACAGGCGTGACAGGCTGGGTAGGAGAGGAGGTGGGGTAGCCCTGTATGTCAGAGGATGCTTTGACAGCCTGGAGCTGGAGTATGGTGAAGACAGGGTTGAGTGTCTCTGGGTAAAAATCAGAGGAGAATGAAATGAGGGAGATGTAGTGATGGGAGTCTACTATAGACCACCTGACCAAGAGGAGGAAGCTGATGAGTTGGTTTTTCAACAACTGGGAGAAGTCTTGTGATCACTAGCCCTCATCCTTACTGGGGACTTCAACTTACTGGATGTCTCCTGGAGGTATAATACAGCAGGGAGGAAGCAGTCTACCAGGTTCCTGGAGTGTTTGGAAGACAACTTCCTGACCCAGATGGTGAATGAACCCACCAGGGAAGGTGCCCTGCTGGACTTGTTGTTTGTAAACAGAGAAGGCCTAGTGGGGGGTGTGAAGGTTGGAGGACGCCTGGGGCATAATGATCATAAGCTGATAGAATTCTTAGTACTGGGAGAAGTAAGAAAGGGAGACACCAGAACAAGCACCTTAGACTTCCATAGGGATGACCTTTGTCTGTTCAGGAAGCTGCTCAATAAGATTCCATGGGAGGCAGCCCTTGAGGGCAGAGGAGCCCAAGAGGGTTGGTTGCTCCTCAAGAAAGAAATCCTGGTGGCACAAGAACAGGCTGTCCCAAGCTGTCAGAAGAGAAGTCACCGAGGAAGGAAGCCAGCTTGGCTGAGTAGAGAGATCCAGGAAGATCTTCGGGAAAAGAGGGAAAAATATGAGCTTTGGAAGAAGGGGCAAGTGTCTTGGGCTGACTATAGGAATTTAGTGAGCTCATGTGGGGAGAAAGCTGAACTGGAACTCAGACTGGCCAATTCTGTAAAAGATAATCAAAAGTCCTTCTCTAGGTGCATTAACAGTAAGAGGAGGGGCAAGGAGAATCTCCAGCCCTTACTGGATGGTGAGGGAACATTTGGGACAAGGGATGAGGACAAGGCTGAGGTCCTTAATTCCTTCTTTACCTCAGTCTTTAATAGTAAAGATGGATATTCCCTGAGTACTCATCCTCAGGATCTGGCTGTCAGGGAGGGGAAGAATAACAAAGTCCCCATGGTTCAGGAGGAAACGATTAGCGACCTACTTGGCCAGTTAGATACCCACAAGTCAATGGGGCCTGATGGGACTTACCCAAGGGTGCTAAGAGAGCTGGCAGATGTACTAGCCAAACCCCTTTCCATCATCTATCAGCAATCCTAGCAGACTGGGGAAGTTCCACTCGACTGGAGGCTGGCAGATGTCAAACCCATATATACAAAGGGCCGGAAGGAGGATCCAGGGAACTCCAGGCCTGTCAGCCTGACCTCAGTCCCGGGGAAGATCATGGAGAGGGTCATCTTGGGAGCTCTTATGCAGCTCATGTGTGATGGCCAGGGGATCAGGCCCAGTCAACATGAGTTTACAAAAGGTAGATCCTGTCAAACTCACCTGATCACCTTCTATGACAAGGTGACCTGCTTAATGGACAAGGGGAAGGCTGTGGATGTGTCTACCTGGACTTCAGGAAAGCCTTTGGCAGGGTTTCTCACAGCATTCTGACTGAGAAACTGGCTGCCACTGGCATCCTGGCTTGTATCAAAACAGTGTGGCCAGTAGGTCTCGGGAAGTAATTGTGCCCCTGTACTGGGCATTGGTGAGGCCACACCTCAAGTGCTGTGTCCAGTTCTGGGCTCCTCACCATCAGAAGGACATTGAGGTCCTGGAGCGAGTGCAGAGAAGGGCAACCAGGCTGGGGAAGGGGCTGGAGGGCAAATCCTCTGAGGAGCGGCTGAGGGAGCTGGGGGTGTTGAGCCTGGAGAAGAGGAGGCTGAGGGGAGACCTTCTCCCCACCTACAACTACCTGAAGGGAGGTTGTAGAGAGGTGGGCGATGGTCTCTTCAGCCAGGGGACAGGAGATGGGACAAGGGGCAATGGCATGAAGCTGTGCCAGGGCAGGGACAGATTGGACATTAGAAACAGATGTTTTCCTGACAGAGTTGTCAGGGCTGGAACAGGCTGCCCAGGGAGGGGGTTGAGTCACCTTCCCTGGATGAGTTTTGGAGAGTTTTAGAGTCTGCTGTATAACCCTCAAAAGTGACCAGAACCAATCTGATATTAGGCTGAACCATCGCTTATCCTGAAACTGCCTTATTTTTCTAAGGGCCTTCTTGCATGAAGGAATGGAATGCACACAGACCTGTCCAAAGAGCTCACAGAAAATACAAGGACAAGCTTTGCAGAAGCTCTAGTAGCCCATGTCTCCAGTTGAGGATTATGCCTTATTCTTTTAAGAGTAAAGAAAGGCAGAAGAACAAAAGATAATAACAAAATTATTATAGTTGCTGTAATTATCTGTAGCTTCAACAGATTATAAACTAAGCCACTGTCATATTTTTTGAAACACAGTGAAACAGGTCATCTTTAAAGATGGAGTTTGACTGGACACTCGCTACACAGAACTCAAGACAAAACTGTACTACCAATGAAAAGCTCATTAATGAAAAATGAACAGAGAGATTGATGATACCAAAATCATGAAACAGGACAGAACTGAGGCTAAGGTATAAAGTGTCTTCTGTAAAAGTAGTCTGGTATGTCAGATAAAGGAAAGCAACAGAGGGAAATGAAAGGCAGCAGGGAGCAGATTATCACAGAATTGTCTCAGAAACATGATTTTACAAGCGGTATTTTGAAGAGAAGTGACAGGAACCAGATTGCATCTTTCAAAGCCAAAAAGCAGGATCCCAAAAAAATTTAGGGTTCTATGGCAATTAAACAGCTCTATATATACCTACTTCAGAGTGGCTGGAACTATTTTTCCTACTGAAGCTAGTGTTTCCTCTAGTACAAAGGTCTAGGCATGTTGTTTCTCCTCCTGGATTTCTATTACTTTTTACTGGTTTGCTCTGCTTCCATCTACACTATTTCATTCCAATTATACATTTTGTCATAGTTCTTGTTTGTTTGCTTGCTTGTTGGTTTGCTTCCTCTCCATTACTCTTTTTTTTTCTTTCCCTTTTCTTTTATTCTCAGGTCTGCTCAGTTTTCTCCCATGATTTTGCTTTCCACTCCTCTCTTTCACTCTTACTTTCTACCAAAAGCTCAACAGTAACACATCTCCTTCAATTTCTGAAAATACCAAGCACATTTTTCGATCTGAATTTCGGCATCTCTTATTGCCACCCTCCTCTTTCAGGACTAGACTGTAATTTACCTTTTATAAAATGTTCTTGCACAGTCTTCTTCACAAACTAATACCAAAACTCTAGCTCAAAAAGTTCACGAGCAAAAAAAATCCTACTTTATCTTCTAAAAATCTCTCTTAGCCTTATCTATCAATTTCACTGGCATAATCTTTTCCCTTAGGATTTTTCATCTTTTATTTTGTAGCCAAAAATATCTCTTTAAGGGTTTGTATGACTTTATAATCCTCATAGCTATAATCTTTTACTGTGCCACTACACACTTAGTTTTTCATCACGTTATTTCTTTTTTCCCTTTTCTAGCTTTAAACTTTCCCCACATCTGTCTCCCTCTCACTTCTGCAATCTCCTCCCACTAGTGATTGCTTTTCTTTGCTGACCACTCTTATTTATATCCTCCTCAAAAGACCTATCTAGGTGTGCCCCTTATATTTAAATTCTGCCTTTGTTGTTTCCACTTCTTGCCATCAGCAATCACTTCCACAGGCAGCATTTCATTTCTTTTCTGGTTGCTGTTCTCACATGCATTGTTTCTTCTAACAAATGTATTTTTTCAGGTCTACACTGCAATGCCATCAAGGCAGAGACCTTGTTCTTTCGTTCTTGTAGGGCAGAAGAGAAAGAGAGCAAGAACACCTACAATATTCCATAAACAACAGTAGTAAAAATGACACAGCATTAGCCTAATACAGGAAATGAATACTCCTTGGTGTGCTGTACATTCAGCCTGTAAGCAGACTTTCAGACCTAAGAATTCGCTGACTAGCAAGAGGAGATCTTTTGTTGAATAGCAGCCAAAATTAATAGATAAACATGCAAATAAACCCACTGTTTTTAATATACTTTAAGGCAACAAAGAAGCACATGTGAACCATAAAATGTATTCACAGTACATGAATAATTTAGCAACATTTAAGAGTACAGTGATCACCCCATCTAGGAGTGTAATCAACGTTTACTTTCCCATGGGTTAAGAACTATTCTGAACTAAGAGCAGAAAACCAGGATATGTCTAAGGGAGGCTGAGATGAGAGGAAACTCAGATCTCTGGCTTTATGTGTGTCTGTTTTGCTTTGGTTTGTGCAAAACACTCTTAGAATACACCTTGTGTGACAGGTTTTTATTGGCAGGGTGTAGTTTAAATTCAGTAATTACACAGTGACTGGAATTTTTCATTAATTCAGGTTTCTCTGTGAAACCTTAACTCTCTCACCAACATTTTTCTCTAATTCACTGTTAACACTTAAACTGAATTCAGATTCATTCTATCCTTGATGTTTCGCCCCGTTCCCCAGATCTGATTTTGAGAAAAGGATTTAAGTATGAGGTTTCCAGAACTGAAACAGCAGTTTGAAGTCAGAATCTAGAATTTTACATTTCTGGAAATTGTAAGCTATTAACTAATTGAGAAGCATTGTTCATTTGCATAAAATATTACCCCATACTGCTTTAATATAAAACTGGTTCTGTAATTCCCCTCTCAATCTAACACACTTTAATGTGCTTTTTATGGAAGGTTTTTCTTTAACATTGCACATATCTGTCCCTAGCTGAAAGTAATAATATGATATATGAGTAGTATCAGATTTCCATATTGTCTAGAGACATTTTTTTAGATAGATTTAGTTTTAGATGGATTTTCTTCATCGTACATGTCCTTGTGCCACCACAATTTTGTGTCTAAATGGATTTCAGATTGATTGGGCAGGAAGGACCCTGTCATCACTACAAATGAGCATACACAGTATTCCTGGAGAATTTAAGGTAGGGAACAACAGTGAGATTTTGATAGAAAGATACTGTCATTAATAAAATTGAAATACTGGTAAATGACAGAAAAGAGGATAGTTATTAATGAAAACCAGGATCCAGAAATACTTACAATACGAACAAGCCAAGCCAATGTAGAAGTAGATGTAGAGTAGTGGGTGTTATAATGATAAGGTGGAGTCTGATCATCTTCCCATGTCTCATACCGTTCTGCATAGAAGACTGCTCTCTTTGGGTTCAAAGCACCAATAGGCTGCAAAGGGATAAGAGGTCAAATATATTATCAGCTGAAGGGCAGCACGTCTGACGTGTCACAGGTTAATTCTGCATTAAGATTCACGACATAGGACACTTCAACCAAACTCATTCTACACTGTAGCAATCCCTTCAGATTGCTATAATCAGGATTTCTTTTCAAAGGCTTTGTGCACTAAAATTCTTAGGACTTTCCTTATTTTAATTGACAAATGTAAGTGATCCACATCTGCAAACTTTCAGGGCCTTCTTGAAGTATGAGTTGTTTCCCAATTAATTCAGTAACAATGTTCTGGAAATAGACTTCTAAAACTGCATTTTAAATGCATTGAGGCCAAACTAATATTTCTGTTGCTGTCATTCACCATAATCACACAGCTAATGAAAACTGACTTTTGCTCACACAGGATACTTTGTAATGCACAGTTCATGATGAAAAGATTTCACGCGGAACTGCTGACGGTGTCTGGTGATCCTAAGCAGAAATGCCTAAAAAACCATGCATAGTCCTGCAGGACTGGAACTACTTTCTGTCTGAATGAAACTAGGTTTTACTGAGAAAAAAAAAAACAACCAAGCTTTGTGCTTAAAAACAATAGAATCTGAAAATTATTTGCAAATTCAAACTCCACTCTGAGCATACTTAACAGAAAATCTATACAAATCAGGTAAAAAAACAAAAAGAAATGTAAGGCAGTAATAGGATCTGTTGGGTTTGCTGTGTGTACTTAGGGGATATGTGTTTTTCTAGGATTTTTTTAAACACACTTTAACTCTTTTTTTTTTTTTTTTCCCCAAATGCATTTGTTACTGTGGGAAATGAAAGCCACTGGGGAAAAAAAAATACAACAGAAAGTAGAGAAGACATTGAAGTATATATGGTCTTAAAGCTTTGTTTTCCAGATCAGATGGTGTTAGTGTGTTTGCCACCAACCTACAAAGAATTGTCAGATTTTATCTTTCGTGGTAAAACTAAACACAGAGTTTAATAATTACAGAAGAGCCCACACCACATGTATACACTTATTATAATTTTAAATGATTACTTGTTTTCTATTAATCAAAAATTAAGAGTTATAAACAATATTATTAAGGAAATTGCAACTTGAAAACAAACTTATGCTCAGGGACTTTGACCCTTTTCAAAACACTAACAGGTATTGCATTGCATTCCACGACAGAATTTTTCTCCTGAGTTAAAATCCTGTAGCTTACAATGGAAATACCAGTACAAACTGAAATCAGTGTCTTTCACTACACCACGTATGTAACTAACTGAACAATTCTAAACCTACGAGTATGTGATTCCTTCAGCACTGCAATGCTTTCTGAGATGGCTGTTACAAAAGGCTGACACTGAACATGCTGTTTTCCAATTTTACCCATTTTATGTTTTTAAATAGCAGTATTTAATAAACACTTCGATTTTAAACCATTATTATCTGAGTATTTTTCACATTAAATACTCTGGATGCTTAATACTTTGCTGTGTCATGGAGATGTTAAGAGCTTTCTCTCTCGAACGTGTAAAATATGAGAGTAATCCCTAAGGATCAGTGTTATCTGATGCAGATTGCACTGCAAGACCTCACAAAACATTCATGAAAGAGACGTATGAGCCATTCCCTAACGCTTTCCAGGCTTCCTCTGCAACTACTGCAACAAGAGCAAGAAAATATTTGCATTTTTGTTATCCTTGGTTTTGTTACACATCCTGCCACTCGCTGCCAAGGAAACACCCTGACACTATTATAGCCCATAAGTTGCCAATATATAAAGATGGTTGTTCAATCAATTCCTTGAAAGAGTCATTTATAAAAAGGCATTATTTTTCTATTAGACTGAAAAACTGTGTCTGTATCTGTGCCCTTCACTAAATAGTATCAAGGTTCTGGGTTGCTTTGAGGTCTGTATGGGATCTGCTGATATGACACTCATCAAGGTACTGTGCATGCACTTCTCTGGCAGAACAGATTCCAGTCCCCCAACTGCACATTTCAAAAGCTACAGCAATAATTCCCACTCCAGTCAGTTACAGGAAATGTTCACTCTGTCTGAGAAAGCGACACAAAATGTTAGAAAAATCAATGGGATTGGATTGGATTGGATTGGGAGGAGTCCTGACTAGAAGGACTTAGGGTTGTTGTCTGATGGAAAGTTCAACATGACCCAGCATTGTGCACTTGCAGCCCAGAAAGCCAGCTGTATCCTGGGCTGCATCAAAAGAAGCATGATCAGCAGGCCAAGGGAGTTGACTCTGCCCTCTACTCCACTCTGGTGGAATAGACTGGGGACTCTGTTCCCCATCCAGCTCTGGGGTTCCCAGTACAAGAAAAACATGGAGCTGTTGGAGAGCGTCTAGATGATTGGAGGGATGGAGCTCCTCTTCTGAGAAGACAGGCTAAGAGAGTTGGGTCTTTCAGTCTGGAGAAGAGAAGAATCTAGGAACACCTTATTGCAGCCTTCCAGTACCTCAGGGAGCCTGAAGAGGGGCTGTCTACAAGGGCATGGAGTGACAGGACAAGGGGTAACGGCTTTAAAGTGAACAAATGTAGATTTAGATTAGGTATTAAGGAAAATTCTTCTCAATGAGAGTGGTGACAACCTGTGACTGTCACAAGTTGCTCAGAGAAGCTGTGGCTGCCCTCTCCCTGGCAGTGTTCAAGGCCAGGTTAGGTGGGCTTTGGGCACCTAGTCTAGTGGAGGGTGTCTCTGCCCATGTTGGAACTAGATGAGCTTTGACGTCCCTTCCACCACAATCCATTCCCTGATTCATACTATGATTCTATCACTCATATCCCTTCCCTTTACTGTCAAGGTGCATCTTAGGCTACACTGCAGTGAATTGTCAGGCTGTGGAAGACAGGGGTATCATATGTCACAATATTAGTGTACTTAGATTTTTGAAGGCAGAGTAGTGATGGCACATGGGGATTACTACAACATTGCAAATCACAACTCCAGGCCTTTCAAAACACATTTGAAGCTGATCAGATGTCTTTCAGCAAATAAGCTACGTGTTTTCATTCCTCACTGCAAGTTGATTACAGTAACAAGAGCTGTGAAGCTTAACTGATGCTCAAAAACAATTACAAGCTATTTTATTTTATAGACTAGCAAATGATAACGATGATTGAACCCAGAGCTCTAAATAATGTCTTTTGTTGTTAAAAAGTTATACATATACTGTTGTATTTAAGGAAAAAGGTACTTTTTCTCAAGAACTTAACATTTCTTTTCCAAAGTCACATAAACCACTAATGCAAACACACCATCACATCTTTCAGGGTTAAGTGCTATTTCAATTTAGAAGATAAAAGATATGAGGTTGCAAGATGGTACGTTCCCATTTTCATGTAAAAATGCCTGCACAAGTAGCTAAAATAATCTACTTTCAGAAGACACATGTTCAATTTATTAAATGATAAATCTAAAAAGCTGCATTCTGAAGATTACCTTCATCCTCATCAATATTCTTTTCAGAGTCAGAATCCATTTTTCTTTCAATTACTTTAGTATTCGTTTGAAGAAAAAAATGCTGAAATGCACAAAATATCTGCTGAATGAAATGGACTTTTTAAGTGAAATATCATGAGTGTCACCTCTCTTCTTGCACATGTGGAAATGTCTGGGAAGAATCCCTCCTGGGAATTATCCTTCCAAAGAAGCTGAGAAGGAAGGAGGGAGGGAAGGTGAAAGAGAAGGTGGGAGGGAGGGAAGGTGGAAGGGAAGGGGGAGGGGAAGGGGGAGGGGAAGGGGGAGGGGAAGGGGGAGGGGAAGGGGGAGGGGAAGGGGGAGGGGAAGGGGGAAGGGAAGGGGGAAGGGAAGGGGGAAGGGAAGGGGGAAGGGAAGGGGGAAGGGAAGGGGGAAGGGAAGGGGGAAGGGAAGGGGGAAGGGAAGGGGGAAGGGAAGGGGGAAGGGAAGGGGGAAGGGAAGGGGGAAGGGAAGGGGGAAGGGAAGGGGGAAGGGAAGGGGGAAGGGAAGGGAAGGGAAGGGAAGGGAAGGGAAGGGAAGGGAAGGGAAGGGAAGGGAAGGGAAGGGAAGGGAAGGGAAGGGAAGGGAAGGGAAGGGAAGGGAAGGGAAGGGAAGGGAAGGGAAGGGAAGGGAAGGGAAGGGAAGGGATGGGATCCTGGATTGGATGAACTACTGATCTGAATGGTAGCCTGGGATTCAGGAGATGAAGGTTCATTTCTGTGATTCAAGGAAGTTATAATGTTCCTGGGTAACCTGTTTAGGTATGACAATAGCTTCTGATACAAAGGTGTGCTAGAAATCCCTGAGCTAAGTGTGGACAGGCTGGCAGGGAAACATGGCACCATTTATACAGAGGTGACAACAGCAATCTAAGAGGCAGTGCAGCACTACACAGGGAGGAAAGCTGGGCACTGCACTCTGCTCATACAACTGCAGCTTCTGCTTTAGCATTACAACAGACATCTCTGGCCTGTGGCAAAAAAAACCCCCTCCAAACCAAGAAATACCTGATCCCCCTCTTCTCCTCTTCTGTGAGGTAACGGAGATCTCTATGCACATTAATGGAAAGGACTTCAGTGTCCTCTGATGTAGGACACCATACATAATGAAAACACTAACAGAAAGCGCTCAAATCTGTAATTTTCCTGCTGTGTAATTTAAATATTTGCTGATTAACCACAAACAGATCAGCTTGTGTTTACTAAATGACTGAAAGCAAAAACTCCTGTAAATAAAATAGCGTGGAGTGAATTCAAAGACATCTGCCCCTGGCTTCCTTAATGGTTTTTTAATGTCCCTGTGGCAATGTGAAGTTACCAAAGAAATGATAACAGTTTACCCTTCAGTAAAGACATGACTTTTCTGTAAAGACTTTAAATCTTAGTTGTACAAACTACCAACTAATCCAGTTTTACTCTGATGACCTATGTGTCCTGCTAGATGAGATGCTCTAGAGTATGGGTAGTCTCACATTTTTCTTGTAAAATGTGCAGGGTATGTGGAGTTTTAGCCACTTTCCAAAGTGCTACAGTGCTAGTCTCAGTCCAGAAAGACAACTATTGTGGTTTTAATCTGATACCATGGCTTTAAAATGGAGATAAATTTTATTTATGGATCTATCCCTGTACCTTCATGCAACTTTATTTCCATTTATTTCATCTTTACTGCTAAGTCCAACCTTCAGGAATGCCAAACTCTGGAGGTAAGAAAGAAAGTCTGGAGAAAGGAAGACCTTCACTTGGTTGAGGTGTATTGGGTCAAAAGACATCTAGGCAAACTCAACATCCACAAATCCATGGGCCCTGATGGGATGCACCCATGAGTGGTCCAGGAGTTGGCAGATGTTACAGCTATGCCACCTTTCAAAGGTCACAGAGAAAAGCAGAGATGCCTGAGGACTTGAGGAAAGCCAACATCACTCCAGTCTTCAAACAGGGTAGGAAGGAGGACTTAAACTACAGTCCAGTCAGCCTCACCTCCATCCCTGGAAAGCTGATAGAACAACTCATTCTGGGGCACATCCTTAAGCACATGGAGGATAAGAAAGTTACCAGGAGTGGTCAACCTGGATTCACCAACGGGAATTGCCTGGCCAATCCAATAGCCTTCTATGATGGCTATAACTGGCTAGGTGGATGGGGGAAAGCAGAGTATGTTGTCTGCCTCAACTTCAACAAGGGTTTTGACACCATATCCCATAACATCTTCACAGGCAAGCTTAGGAAGGGTGGGTTAGATGAGTGTATAGTGAGGTGGATTGAGAACTGGCTGAATAGCAGATCCCTGAGAGTTGTGACAAGTGGTCTAGAATCTAGTTAGAGGTCTGTAGGCATCAGTGTGCCCAAGGGGTCTGTACTGGGTCTGGTTTGTTCAACATATTAATCAGTGACCTGGACAAGAGGACAGAGTGTTACCTCAGCAAGTTTGCTGACAATACAAAACTGTGAGGAGTAGCTGATGGACCTAAAGACTGCACTGCCATTCAGGAAGACCTGGGCAGGTTAGAGAGTTGGGTGCAGGTGAACCTAAGGGTCCTACACATAGGGAAGAATAACCCCAGGCGCCAGTAAAGGTCAGGGGAAGCAGTGCTGCAGAGAAGGACCTGGAAGTCCTGGTGGACAACAAGCTCTCCCTGAGCCAGCAACGTGCCCTTGTGACCAAGAAGGCCAAAAAAGTCCAGTGAAGGGCTACAGGAATGACGAGAAGACTGGAGCATCTCTTGTGTGAGGAAAGGCTGACAGAGCTGGATCCGTTTAGCCTGAAGAAGACTGAGAAGGGACCTGATGAACACTTCTAAATTTCTAAAGGGCAGGTGACAAGAGGATGTACTCTTCTCAGTGGTGACTTGTGATGGGACAACGGGCAACAGGCACAAACTGTAACGTAGGAAGATACTCCTCAACATAAGAAAAATCTTTACTCATTGTGACAGAGCACTGAACAGGCTGCCCAGAGCAGTTGTGGACTCTCCTTCTCTGGAGGTACCCAAAACCCACATGGACACAATCATATTCCCTGCATTAGTGTAAAAACATATTTAGCAGGGAATTTGGACTAGATGATCTCCAGAGGTTCTTTCCAACCCCTTCTATTATGTGATTCTGTGATTTCAATAAAATTCTACTGCCTTGAAAATTAATATAAAATTACTTTTACAAAACAATATATATGCAAAGCTCAATCCATCTACTTACTCAGTCCTGTACCTTAAAAATTAAAACTAGTACAGAAACTAAAATTGAGTCAAACAAATTGTTCTGAACATTAAATAAAAAGTTCTTTCTAAAATGTTTTATAAAATGCCTTTTCCAAACACACTATTTGTCTTTTTATATTAAAAAGCCCTCTGTAAGGACTCCTAGCAAATCGTATGAACTTTCCATAAAATAGTTTATAATATATTCTTTACCCCAACCTAGCAAAACAACTCCCTGCATGATAATATCTATTCAGCCACTTTGCTTCTGATTTACTAAAAGCTGCTGTTTGAATTTATTTTGTGCTTCTTTTTCCATTTAAAAATAAAGTAAGTATTTACTTTAACATTAAAAACACACTGCTATTCATGTCATCCTTTTTTATCTGGCTAATCTCTTTAGACATCTGGCCTTTGAACCAGTGTATTGTCAATACATCTAGTGTTTATATCCACTGGACATGTTATGTTAGCTCATGTAATATTTACTGTTTTGCCAGCTATCTTCAGAGAACTACATTCTCTCGTGAGAGCAGAGCTGAACACATAGCATCCTATTTGTCTGCCCATTGAAATATTCTGTTTATCTTGACTCTAATTCATGCAGTAGCTACCTTATCTATCTCTCTTTTTTTTGGTGTAATGTACAGTGCAAAATTGTAGCTGGATACAAAAGAAATCTTGCACGTGGCTTTACTTGGCTCTGGCTGAATACAGACTGAGCTTTTCCTGAAAGCTTGCTATTTTTACTTAAAAAAACCCCCAACATAGCAAATAACAACCCTTAAGTATGACATCTGAGGATGGTATTTGAAAATTTTAAATAAATTCAAATTTTACCCAAATTTATAAAGAGATTTTCTTCAGCACGTCAACATCAACTTTACCAAGTACAAAGGTTCTGGCAGATTCAAAAAGTAAATGAACTTCTTATTTAAGAAAAGAAAATGTTTAACTGTGTGGCTTAAACCAAATGAGAAGCAAACTAATTTTTCTCCTGCTGGTTGACTTTTGTGTGGCAAAGAGAGAAGTTTAAGTTACAGAAACTGATTCCATTTTTCCAGTGAGTGTGGCTCTTGCTAAGCCCATAAACTCCATTCCACAGCATACACATTTTTGGAAGTATTAAGTGTGGCTTCCCTTGAAATCTTCACACTTCGATGCACTCATTTGCATTATTACATTGAGAAGCCTTGGGGCTTTATCACTTCCTTTTCTTGCAATGGCACAGTAATAAGGAAAAGTGGTTATGCTTATCACCACCCGTCACTCAAACACCTTCTATATTAACAAAATATAATTTTTTCCACTCAATGAATGGGCGTGTGATGTCTCATACACATGTCAATATCAGTATTACTTTGCCTGGTGAAGAAATCATTTTATTTAACAGGATGTATGACTGGAAGTAAATGAGGAGAAATTCCCATTTACACTTTAACGAGCAGGGACAATGCAGCGTGTCAACCCCATGCGTTCACTATAATGTAGGAGTAAAAGTCATACAATTCTGCACAAACAAACCATAGCATATTTTCAAGTATGCTGAAACCCAAAAAAAACCCTCAATGTACAGTAAGGGCTGCACACACAATTCCATACTAATGCTTAATACCATAGGCATTCTTCCAAAAGAAATCTCAATAAAGAAGAAAATAAGCAGATCACCTGGTGGTTTGATAGTGAAAAGATAATCTATGTATCTATGACAGCCTCTTTCATTAGCTTTTCATCCTGTCAAACAATAAATATAACCTTTAACCTTGTATATGTAATGAATAAAACTTGAGCCTACACTGTCTAATCAAATGAGAGGTCCAATATATCCTACTGCTACAGCACCTTCCTTGACCATGGGCCCTGGTTTTAAATCTCAAATAATATGTGAAAGGGGAAAAAAAAATCCCTGGTAACCAAACTCCTAAACACATCAAACAAATAGGGCAGAGGAATTTTCAGACTAATATATAATTGTTCTCCACGAACAAGCAACATTTGGATGTAAAAGTACCAGCACAATAAGGAGTGCTAAAAAAAAAAGCAGAATACAATGGAATGGAAGGAAAAGACAAGTTACATGTTCAAGACAGCTTTGCAGAAATGTAAATATTTAAGTTTGAGATAAATGCAAAAGGCATGTTTTACTCTGTCACTGACACCATAAGGAAACTAAACACATCCAGTTTTACTTCCACAAAACATATGAATTACATTTGTAGTGTATGTTTAATTAGGAGTTATCATATTTTATATAGAAAGCCCAGGAATCAAAGTTTAAAAAATTTCAAAAGGAGTACAGTCAATTATCATAACTGACACTGCAGCTTTGTATGAACTTTGTAGGATAACAAAAAAAAAAAAGAACTTAGATTTAATATCTATATTTAACTACCAAATGTTAAACCAAGAATACAAGTCATGATAGGTGGGTTTACTTTTTGATTTCATTGTTTTTGTAGGCTTTTACCACGTACATAAGACTGTTCTATGTTTTTGCAAAAGCTTGTTTGAGGGCTATTAATTACTAAATGTTCAGTAGAGAGGCTTTGTGAAACTTAAGAAGGGCCAACTTGTGGGAAGGCAGAAGGTCAGGAACTGCCAAAGGAGATTTTATCCATCAACAGCTTAGTTGGAGGTTCTGATTTGCCATCAAATCTGCAGGAACATTTCTCCATTGCAGGGTAAAAATCTGACAGAAGGAAGGTCTCCTCTCAGGAAGGATACTGTGTGTGCCTGTCACAGAGATCTGGCTGAGGCTTGATGGCACACCCCAGTTCAATAACGTGGACAAGAAATTACTAAGTCCTGCTTTTAGGCACTAGGCTACTCAGGATTTACCTCCCTAACAAGGAAAGCAGGGGTTTACTTACAGATACAGGATGGTATCGAAAATGAGAACAGAATGGCCAAGGAAATACTTCAGATACATCTGATTTTGAAGATTTTTACTGATAATCCACAAATTGAAACAGGATGCACCTAATGCATAACAGCCAAAGTGCACAAAGTAAGGCTTTTCTATTAACTGGCCACTGCCTTTTACCAAGAAATCATTGATCTGTTCTTGCTTTTAAGACCATTGTGAAATGAAACCCATCAGATATTATTACAGTAAACTGGAAAAAAATTGACAATTACACTGCTTTTATAGTGAGGGATCCCACAACACTTTACAGATTGCACATGTGTTTTCTCACACATGCATGGGATAAATGCAGCCCAGACCTTGCCAGAAAGGAAAGACCATACTCCTTCACCAGTTCTTTATAGGCTTCTTTTTTTTTTTTTAAGTGGTCAAAACTGTAGCTTTTCCACAGGAAACCACTGGTAGCTTTTGACTAACAGAATGCAGTTATCAAATTGGGTAAGAAAAGGTCCTCAGGCAAAATACTGCTGTGCACATTGCACGGATTCTTGAGAAACATAAATAACCAGAGACTTGATTTTACATTTCCTTTCAAGGGAGAGCACTACTAGGCGTGCAGTGATACTTAATAAGCTCTGCAAGCACTAATTCTATAATGAGTCTTTACTAACTCATGAGGAAAACCTATCTATTCAACAATCACACTACTTCCTGTAGCAATTACATACTTTAATAGGCTGCCATAAAAATTTTGATTCAACCAAAACTAAATACCTAATGAAAGACTCATGAGATGTTGTCTAATCCTGTTGCACTTCATGACAGGCACTGCTATTAATACAAGAAAGAATTGAATCTAAGAGATTTTGAAAAGTGTAAGGGTCTTAATGAAAGGTTTATGACAATTTTTAAAAAATAAAAAGAGATATTTTTGCACATGGTAGGGAACAAGCCAGTGTGAGATGATACCTGATCTTTATTTAACTCATGTCTGTGGATTTATATTACTTATTTATTTAGCTAAGAAAAAAAGTGGGAGGAAACTTAGGGGTCTCTACTGCTATTATGCAGTCAAGTCCTACTCAACTTAAATTTTGGAAGTCTCACAAAAGCAGGCTTCCAGGAATTGTTACAATATACTGGGAGTAGCTGCAAGAACGCTCCTTCCAAAAAGAATATGAGACTTTGAGATACCCAGGCAGGGTGGGATCTCGCTGTTGCTGCCCAAGATGTGTGCTTGCAGGAAGAGGAGGAAAGCAAAGCAGACTTAAAGGCAGAAGCCCCAGAAACTCTTAGGGAAAGCAGGGGCTGCATAATAGGCCTTCGGTGTCATTTTCTCCTCTCCAGCCTCATTGTTAGAGCTAGCAGGTGACACCCTCCTGCAGTTTTGAGCCTCACTCAGCTTGTGCATACAACTTCTGGCTGAGCAGCTATGGCAAGGATACAAGGAAGCTGTCATGCCCAGACAAAAGCAACCTCACACTGGTCATGTTGGAAGGCTACTCACCTCCACTGGTGAGAAAGTATGTATGCTTTCTGACTTGATGGGAACCAGGAAAGATACTCCCCACAATTCAGTTTGAAAGCATGTTTCATGGCTTTATTCCAGCTGGCCAAAAGCAGAGCCCCTCCACATGCTTCTGCTATGTTTGGCCAGGACACACCTCCTGCCCAGTCTGTTGTCACAATCAGAGTACCAGAGATGGGTGCTAGTGGAGAATGCTAGGAACTGTATTGTTATAAAGCACTGACTGCTCAAGTCCAGTTAGAAGACAAAACCTACAAATCACAGTAAGACCCTATACTGCAGGGTCTAAAATATAAAAATACCTGTTTATTATTCAGTAATAATTACTTAGCCAAAAGAAAGAGCTGCTATTATATTACTTGTCTAGTCACTGCAAAACAAAGTGAAAAATTAGTCAAAGCTTTTTATTTCCAAAGGATCAGATCAGGTTTCATAAACTAAGGGAGACAATTAGTGAGATCAAGTGGCCTGACACACCATAAGACAGAAGGTACAGAGGACTTGCAGGTTTGCAACTGGATCAGTCATGGACATGGAAAGTAGGACAGTGTAGAGATGCAGTATAAAATGATTCTAAAATAGAAAAATCTATTCCAGACTTTTCAGACTTTAAGATAAAGACCTAACCAGCCTATAAAGATAAACCAAAATCTCTTCCTAAAAAGGCAAGCTAATTATATTTAACAGAGTTGAAGCATACCTTTGAAAGATCCCTGAAGTTGCCTGGAAGGGTCAGGTCTAACTCTTCGGATTCATAATTTGTTAAAACCCATGGAAATACAGGGTACTGGTTCAGATCATTGTACGTTCGTCCTATTAAGAAAGAAAAAGTTTTAAAAATTAGGAAACAGTGTCCACTTCTCCAGCACTTACTTCTGTGGCATCACATGGCCCCAGTTCCCACCACTTGACAGAATCAGCTATAAAACTTCCAGATTAAAAGCAGCCATTTAGATGCACTAATCTTGACTCAGAAGTCAAGGCAGAAATCAGCATCGTATAAAGAGCCCAGTATTTTCAAGCTCAACTAAACCCCACCATATGTCAGTAAACTCTTTTTATTTCCAGAAAGCTATTTTCATAGCATGAATGTTGAAATTTAAAACCCCTAGATTTTCCTAGCAACCACAGAGCATTTGTTGGCAAAGATTAAGTGAGAGTCCAAGAGCAAGTGGATGAATTTGAGGTTTACAAATCAAGGTCTATCCTAGACAATAATTAATTCTCCACGGCTCTTCTTCACTGAAGAACTGGTGAGATTACACTGCAACAGTGGGATCAAAGAGTTGAAGAAGGCATGTTTGCTTTAACACTCTTACCTAACCACTTTGAAAATTAAAAAAAAAACATTTTCTCACCCCTAAATGACAGAGCTGACTGCCCCAGGCCACTCTCTCCAAACACAGGGAAAGAAACATTGCTACCATTCCAGCAGTTCAAATTTGCAACCAACATCTTTTGATACAGTTTCAAACCAAGACTTTGCAACCAAAATGAACTGAAAATTATGAATCCTGAACACCAGGAAATTACATTCCTGAACACCAGGAAAAGTGTTTTGGGGAGAGGTTGTTACTTCTATGTCAACTGGTATTTAGTAACATCTAACATTTCAGTAGTAAGACAAATGAAGTTGCTCAGTACAGAACTATCCACCATATTGATTTACTGGGAACCACACAATATGCAACACGAGTCTTAAAAAACAAAAATCAGGTCATAAATACATGTGTGCGTGTATTTATATAATATAATTAGCAGACTGAAATAACCCAGGTTAACAATTCCCAGTCCTGCAGCAGATTTACAGCCCTGTCTCACTAACTGCTTCCTTCCAGATTCTGGACAGATTCCTGGGGTACAAAACCCGGCAGAGGAAAACACAGGCTTCCTTGTTCAGAGTCACTTTTGCAATTTTCCACAAAAAAAAAAATCAGCTCTGCTTTAATGAAATGGGAAACTTTCACTGCTCTACAAACACCTTGGGTTTTTTCAATAGAAGTTGATGAACAAGGAGCGTGTTTCTATTTTGTACATAGTTTCATTGCAAACAGCAATTCCCAAGTGCATATTGTTAACAACTGTTTGTCCTCATTTTTTTTCTGTTTTGAGCACATAAATGTTCACAAGGAGGTAAAACAAAATTAATAGGTGCAAATACAGGTTGGTTAAAAAAAATTGCAGTATCAGTAATGTGAGCCACATGCAAAGAAAGATGGGTAGAAAAAACAGAATACTTACTTAGTATCAACAGTGAGTGAATGCAAAACTGCTTTTGCACACAATGGGAATTTATCAAACAATTAAATCAAGATATACACCAGAATTTTTCCCTGGGAGGGAGGAAAAGAAAAAGTATTCTCTGGCAGAATATGAACTGTTTTAGGACTTTTGGTGGGACTTCTATATGTCTTGAAGTAAGATAACTGCCTCATTTTCCTTGCCTGCCAAATCAGAGTATTATTTTCCTTTGCAGCAAGGGATTAATTGCATACAATTTATAAAGTTTCCTGATATTGTAAAATTTAAGGTTTTATAAAATATGGCCTTTATAAAACTTTAACTACAATGTTTTTCTCAGCCTCAGAATCTTTGATCATCAGAAGGGTATGCAAAAGTTTCCTCAAAAGAAAGACATTTGTGATGATGTAGACAACACAGTAACAGAAACTTGAGAATCAGGAAGAGAATGAGTTAACTGTTGTCTATTAAAAAGCAAAAGCAAAAGTGATGATTCTTCAGAATCAGTAGTTTTATGGAAAAGAATTCACTGTAAAAAAGATGTTAAATCAAAAAGACTTTACAGAAACATGTTAAGGTCAGAACGTCCTTTTCCAAGATTTTGCAAGAAAATTTAAGGTCCAAAATAACTTTTCATTTCAAAATTGAGATTTTCCATGTTGAAATTTTACTTATTTTTTTATATTAATTTCATTTCTATTTCAATATTCTGGGCATGAGATTTTTACTTTTTGTTCCTATTCCACATGGGAAGATCATAAATATATGAATAGCACAAGAAAAAGGCAATCCTGAACTTAGCTGCTGCATGTGAGTTCTTTGCTGTGTGGTTTTGATAGGCTACTTCTGGTATGGACACATGAAAAAATTATCATGTGGGATTAGCTCCATGTCAGGACACTTGTGTGCAAATTTTTCCTTTATAATAAGGTAAAATTTTACCTTATAGTGAAGTAAAATTATTTCTCTTATAATGAGAAATAATTTGAAGCACCTTATCTTTCATCTTAGGTAAAATGAGTTGCAAACAATAAAGCCTCAGCGATTATGTATTCGATAAATATAACCACAGACTTGTGAAAAAATAAACAAAATATGCACTTCTCCCCTACTTCAATATTTATAAAACATGTTTTATTTATGAAAGGATTAACTACTAAGAGTAGCTATTAATTTGTTTAGCGAAAAGGTGCTTTATTTTTCTCAATTCAACAATTTTCAGTATCAACAACTAAAAATTAAGCAAGATGAAACATAATTTAAACTGTGAAAGGAGACTAAACCTACACGATAAGACCACACATTTATGCTTATCTGAGTGAAGGACAGTGATCTAGGCCTATAATGGGATTACAAATCCCTAATTCTAAACATGCATAAATATTAGTGGTTTAACTTTATTAGGAATGCTTTCTTGATCAGTTCTGGCTTCACAGTGATTACTTTCAGAGTGAAGTCAACAGATGAATATATTCAGCCATCTCATCAATTGTCTGGTGCTTCCAGCAAGAATTATTTGGTTCTTTTTTTAGCTAAATAAATATAAAACATAAACCTGTACTGCTCTTGGTAGTCCCTATACCTTTTCAGAAGCTTCAGATTTTACCCCAAGTAGGCTTACAGAGATTAATATTAAAGGCTGAATATTAAATATCGCAAGGCTATGACACTAATCTACTTGAACAATAAAACTGAGGCATAGTAAATGAGATCTCAGAAATACTGGATATGTTTCTTCATTAAAAAAAACTTTTTAATTAAACCATCCAATTTAATGTTTTTATATGGCACTTTAGTTTTGAAGGTAAAGTGAGCTAGAGACAGCTGACAAAGAAATTATAACTGCAATTCCTTGGTGAAAATGTTAATGACAGCAAAATATTGTTTAATTAGATGATTGCAGCATCTGGATTAACACTCTTTAAGAGCGATGTTCCTGTGCTTGTCTGCTTCTTCACACTTTACAGACATTTTGTCATCTCTAGGTCATTAGGAAAGAATTTTTAATGATTTTTCTAGAAGCAAGTAGTTCGAGTTACATCTAATTAGATGACAATAATAAGCCCAACACATGCAGTAGCTAAATATATACATAATTAACCAGTGAGGGCTTGTACATCACAGAGTAAAAAAGTGGAAAATGCTAAACAGGCAAAAAAGAAGAGGGAGGGGGAAGAAGTTCATTTGAATTTATTACCTGACTGAAGATGTCATTTTTTTCCACAAACCTTTAAAAATAATCCCTTTCCACTACAAGGAATGACTTACAAAAATTATGGATATAATTATTCTCCACTTATTTTCAAAGCAGTGGCAGGTAGGATTTAAAATAATTAAAATTCCAGTAAATACAAATGCACACACACTTTTAATGTACTGAAATTGGAAAAGAAAAAAATAAAACCCTACAAACAACAGAAATCAGTTAAATACTGAGAAATAGATTTGAAAGCTAGACTTCTAACTAAAACAGTGGGCACTGCAACCATATTGCAAAACAACTTCTTGTTCCCACTCCTCTTGATTCCTTTTGCTGCAGTGGGATTAGTTTTAAGTACTTTTTTCAATAACCTTGTAACTGGGAATAGTAAAAATTACTTGTTCCCTATATCACCCAGAGGGTTCAGCTGACATACATGCTGATCACATGCAATATGGCCTTTTCCTTTGCGCCTGAAGAAAGCACAATTAGGATAATCATAGCTGCTCCCAAGACTTCAAAGTGAAAGGATCCCTGAGAAGGGAATAGGTAGGAGGAGGGGGAAGGTGGCCTGGAAGGCTTATGTCTACACAGTCAGGACAAAAACCAGGGGCACAGAGAATATAACACTGAGACTGATTGATAAGTAGCAGAGTGCAGTGTTTACCTTTGGGAGAAAAAAGCAGAGCTGTAAACATGATGAAATATGCTCGAGTTAGAAAAGAGGGCAAGGAAGAGGTGAAGATCTTTGAAACAGAATAGGGAGGCAACAAAATCATTGACTAGATGGCCAGAGAAACAGGTTGAAACAATGCTTTAGAGTTTTGAAAATGGAAAGAGTGATTTTGAATTGAAATTGCAATGAGGCACCAGGCCAGCACAAGTGATGGGTATCAGGTATCCCTGGATAGGAAACAATCTAGAGAGAACTATCGTAGCTGAGTTAGAGAGTTACTAAACCCTGAGTAAAGGTCAAAACAGAAAGAGTTAAATTAAAAATTAAGCCAGGCAACGTTTCAGAGGTGCTAATACAGTGATATAAAGATTTAAAGAAATAAAACAGTCATAGGAAGATGGATTTTTTTTTTCCAAGGGGACACTTGAGTATTTCAAACGTTGATTAAGAACTTCGAGAATAGCCAGGGGGCATGTTTGTCAGGACAGACATATTGGCAAAACAGGAAGAGTTTTAAGGAGAGGTTTATATATTTAGTTCAGTTCTACAGAGACCAACCAGTCTGTTCAACTAACAATACTAGCAAGCAGGCAAAGGACATCTTGTGGGAAAGGACCTACTGTATGTCACAAATGAAGGAGATGAGTTGATGTCAGAAGTCTCACTTCTGAACATCTCTCTTCCAAGGCTGCTGATTCTTGAATAATTCCAGAAGAGAATCACAAGAAAACATGAATGATTTCTTACTGTTTTCCACAGGGTGAGACCCTAATTAAGCACAATTATAAGAAAAAAAGGAAATTTGGCAAGAAAAGTACTGTCAGTGGAGGCCTATTTATTTGGGAGAAAAGAATAACCCATGAAGGGACTTATGTATCACTCACCAGTACTGACAAACCTCCACATTTCTAAGTGACTAAGCTACAGCTCTGATATTGTAAATAAACAAGTTAGAGATAAATAGGAACATGAATAGACTCATATTCTTAGTGGTTAAAGACAATGACATTGTTGAAAAAGATGATGTGCTTAAACAAACAGTTATAGTCTAAAACTAGGCCATTGCCTAGATACAACAAAGAAGTTGTATCTTCTAAGGAAATATTTCTTAAGGGGTCTTATTAAAAAAGAGTTAAAAGGTACTTAGAAATTGAATTTCCAAAGAAAGAAAGAAGAGAAAATACATGTCTTGTCTTTACTTGGCAAAAGAGATCATGAGTATATTCAATCACTCTGTGATTCTGTAATACTCTATTTCTGTACTCTGTATTTGAAGATTGTGCCATTTCTTCTGACTGCCTAGGGTCTTGTCTACAATGCATACAAGAATTTGGATTAAAGGGAGTACTGGTACTGGGAACATTATAGTGGGGGTCTGGTACAGGACACCTGACCAGGAAGACCAAGAAGATGAGGCCCTCTAAAGACTGGCTGGTGGGGAATGTAAAGTTCCAGGGCAGCCTTGGCTACAGAGGCCATGAAATAATGGAGTTCAAGACCCTTTGGGCAGCGAGGAGGCCACACAGCAAGCTCACTGCCCCAGACTTCAGGAGAGCAGACCTTGGCCTCTTCAGATATCTGCTTGGTAGAGTGCCATGGGACAAAGCCCTAGAGAGAAAATAAGGGCCCAAGACAGCTTCCTAGTATTCAAGGATCACCTCCTCCAAGCTCAGGAGTGATGTATCCCAACAAAGAGAAAGTCAGGCAGAAACATCTGGAGGCCTGCATGGATGAACAAGAAGCTCCTGGACAAACTCAAACACAAAAGGGAAGCCTACAGAGGGTAGAAGCATAGGCAGGTAGCCTGGGGAAAATGGTCCAAGCAGGCAGGGATCATGTTAGGAAAGCTAAAGTCCTGACAGAATTAAATCTGGACAGGGACATAAAGGGCAAGGTCAGAAGCTTCTATAGGTATGTCAGTGACAAAAGGAAGACCAGGGAAAATGTGGGGCCTCTCCAGGAGGAAACAGGAGAACAGGTTACCCAGGATATGGAGAAAGTGAAGGTATTAAATGACTTTTTTGCTTCAGTCTTCACCAGCAAGTGCTCTAGCCACACCTCTCGAGTTGCAGAAGGCAAAGGCAGGGATTTATCTGTGAAGTTCTGGCAGTCTGGTGAAATTCCCATGGTTTGGAGAATGGAGAAACATAGTCCTTATTTTTAATAAAGAAAAAAGAGAAGACCCAGGGAACTACAGGCTGTTCAGTCTCACCCCTGTGCCCAGGAGGATCAATTCCCTCCTTGACATTTTTCCAGGCCAGGTTGGATGGGGCTTTAGGTAACCTGGTCGAGTGGAGGGTGTCCTTGCCCAAGGCAGAGGAGCTGGAACTAGATGATCTTTAAGGTCCCTTCCAACCCAAACCATTCTAAGATTCTCTATATTTATATATATATTCTGAAGCATCCAAGAATCTCAGTTGCTTTTAGACATCCCTCCAAAATCTTTTCTGACATGGTACAGTGATACTTTCTCTCCAACCTCATGACTGTTATGCTTCTTGGAAAATGAAAACAAAACAGGAATTGATAAGGATCCATTGGCAAAAGACAAGAAATATAGATGAGTTTGAAATAAAAATCACATTAAGAGATACTCTTTTTGATGAGGAAAAGATCTTCAAATGTTACTCAACACCTTCCCCACATCTTATCTGAAGAGTGTGCATGGGTATTAATTTTTATTTAACCAATACACCAATATTCCAAAGCTTTTAAAAATCAGTGTAGTGGTTCTTCTTCAGAAAACATGTATTTGTTGACCTGTGTGATCTCAAAGCATCATTGAAAAGAATGGCTTTTCAAAATAAGCCAGTCAATACAAAATGGAGACAAAGAGTTTAGCTGAATTTCTGCTAGAGACTCAAATTTACTTCCCTCTCTTTTCAGTAATATGGTCTTTACCTAAATTTGAATTTGATGATGCATTACTGGAAGACTTCAGAAAGTGGTATGTAATGCTGGGAAAATGAGCAAGTGAGTTTAGACAATTACAATGAGATTACATGAACAAATTAGATTTACACTAAGAAACTAATACCAAGATAATTGCCAGAAATACGTGTTTTTAATCAGAGAAACACTATGAAGATACTGACCAAGGTGCTGTAAGCTTTCCCAAATACAATTCAAGCTTATAGACAGGAAAAGAGTAAGAGAAAAAATAAGAAAAAAAGCAAAAGAAAAAGATTGAGTGAGTAATTCTCAATAATCCTCCAAACCTTGGGCATAGCAGGTGGTACCTGGAATGCAAATTGCAGGCCATCCTGTTGTATGGCAGGTGAAAGTCATTACAAGAAACTTGCCTCATGCAGCCACTCAGGTGCTCAGCTATAAAGCCTGTCTAGCAGCACTAGTAACAAACACACCAAAAACATTTTTCTTGGGACCACTGAGAAGGAATCCCTTCAGGCTGAAGCTTGTGTACTGATGGATACTTTAGTGTGTCAGTGCAACTCCTAATTGATTTCAGACATAATGATGTCTTCCAGGTTTGGATGCTTTGTTGATCTGCCTAAAAATAAATGACCTTGGAGTTTTCAACTGATTAAAAATGAAAAGTAATTTATCAAAAATTGGCTCAGCTCTTGTCTCCTCTCATTTATAGAGTGTAGACATGCTGCTTACAGAAGAAATGAATACATAAAAAGGGAACTACAACTGAAGGACGGTTCTGTCGGTAATGTATTGGACAAGGACTGAGGGGACCTAGGATAACTTCCCAGCTCTCCAGTAAACCCTCCAAGTCCAGGTGAGGCAGTCAGGGAGGCTGCAAAGCTATGTCTGCATTTCCTCACCACCAGAAGGGCAGCGGATGTGTGAGAGACGCGGAGCAGCTGGAGGCAGGCCAATGTCCAGAAGCAGGATAGCGGCATTCTTTTGGTGCTGCACCAGAGGTAATAAACACTCAGCAGGGCTCCTTCCGACAGCAGAGGTCTGTGGGACTATGGCTATAATGCTCAGGAACCAAGCTGGTGTGTCTGCATGAGACTGCACCATATGGACTTTCCAGCTCTGGTCTCTGGTAGCTTCAGGGATTCTGCTTTGTGCTCCACTGCACAAGGTAAACATGCCCTCAGATGTCCAACTGTTCAGAGGTAACACTTCAATATCATGCTGGGATAATTTGATGACACATTTATTAACGTCTGTAAGACTGGATGCACAGAAGATGACTACCATATAAACACAAAAGCCTAAAGGTTCAAAGGAAGTCAGTCTGACAGCTACTGAATTCTGCCTCTGCCATACTAGGAAGAGCTCAGTGAAACAGTAAAACAGGCACTTACAGGCACTATCTTTGAGTTTTGCACTTATATTTGTCTTATGTCTGGCCTGAGGAGAACCTCAACATAAAAGCTAGGACCCTGTAAACATGAGAGTTGTAACACTGGAGTACGAAGTGATGCCTCATGGAATTCAATTTGGGTTTCAAATTCAAGCTCACTTGAATGAAGCGTCTCAGCATTCTCTGCAGGCAGGTTCATAAGGAGCATGAGTGCTGCAGGCAGGAATCATAATAGTAGACAGCCTCCTGGAAATCTTTGTATATGATACATAAAACTGCTGGGTTTTACATTTTAAATTACCTCAGGAGTTAAAACCACAAGGGAAAGGTGAAAGGAAAAATGCCATTGTCTATGTTTAATCAATGACAATTGCCAGAGAAGTTCTTCTTTTGCCAATAGAGAATGGATGTCTATGGCAGTTATTTCTCATTTTAAATACCTAATCTGATATTATATTTCAGCTCAAAGAACTAAATGAGAAAAGATGCTGTAATCTAATCATACCACAATCCAGGTGACATCTGTACTAGGCAGAATACTGTTGTTATTCTGCTGTCTAGTTGCTGTTGCTGAGAATGATGAAGTAGTGAAATTACATTTTCCCATTATTATTTCCAGACACTCTCTGGCAATGGTTTGTTGACTCTAATAAAGCTTCAGACAAAGCTGTCAGCAGAGGAAATGGCAGAAGGGGAGCTAGGAACAGCCTCCACAACAATACATGTATCTAAACTCTCAGTGGTAGGATGTGCATTTTCTGATAAAATTTAATGTGTGTGTTTAAGAATCTATCGTGAAGCTGCAACTGAACTCTGGAGGGATGAATGTATTCTATCAAGTCACGGTGCTTAAGACTTTGACAAATGTAAACATATTATGAAGGATTAAAGAGTCAGAAGCCTTACCTGCTATAGTGTTGAGGAACATCAAGTATTCAAAGTTAGATATCTCCCGCCTCTGCCAGCGCTGAGTCATGTTGGAGGATTTATAAAGCTGTCGGGGAGTGGCCAGAGAGATTCTCCTAGGAAACACATTTAAAGAATGGTTTTTTTAAAGAGCCTCATTAAATGTTAAGATGTAGGGCAACATTATTAGTGTGATTCATTTCAGATTCTCTCAGAGGCTTTTTTATTTCATTTAATGAAGTCAAGAAGACACTATTACCCTTATTTGAGAAATTACTAAAATTAAGATCCGTATTTTATTTTACCAGTACTACAGCACTCTAATAATTCAGAGTAATATATTTTGTGATTTATTTATTCTGAATCTGGTTAAAATACTGGAAGTAAAAGAAACAGCAGACCTCCTGGTGCCTGAATTGTCTAGCAGGAATAGAAGAGGAATACCATTTCCCTGTTTCAAAAGGATACATTGAGATAAATTCATTAAGGTGAGTGAGTGATAGATGAAAGTGCTATATATTGCCAGCACATGGGTTGAAGATATTTATTCCACAATATGTGCACCTCCTCCATGGTCAGCCACCCATGATCCCTTCCTATATCCGAATAAGCTTTGAGATCACTATTTATAGCCTGCTTTTTGAAAGAAACAAGGTTTATTCAGCTATCTGCTCCCATGCCCATCTGCCTGCCTCCATAATAACTTCTGAATAGTATTTAGTTCAGATTTAGAAGGAGTAGAAGGTTCTAAGATACTCAATTTCCACACTTTTACTACAACTTACATGACTGGATAATGGAGAAAAAACCCCAAACTACTGTGTCAAGGAGAAGCAGAAAACTTTATGTCAATTTGACGTCGTCACAACAGCCAAATACTGCACACCATGTTCTAAATTGCCCGTAGCATGTACTTTCCATGGTTGATAAAATATAGAGGACTAGATTTAAATTAGACTAATGCATTAAAACCAATCTATAACAAGCAGGGATAGTCTCACTGCTCACAAGTCATTTCTAGATAAATAGTCTCCACTAAAAAAAACTCTCAGAAACAGGTAGGTAGAAAAAAAAAATCTCCTCAAATACTTTTTTTACAGAAACTTAAATGTTATAAATGGATGAAAATAGAGAAAATTATTATACTTGTTTAAAAAAAACACCCTAATGTGTAGCCTATTTGTGAATTTAAAGAATATATCTAATATACAGTAAATAAGAACACACGATGCTTCAGCTTTCAGTTCCACACTAAAAACACTTAGTGTGTACTATTTCTAGACTCTGAGTGCTGAGTATTTTCTTAAAATAAAGTCATATACCAGGTGTCCAATTGGGCAGCAATCACAAAAATGTAGACCATATACTTCTGAAGATAAATGTACATGCTCCTACACATGTGCTAAACCCTCTTTCTGCAGAAAGGATGAGTATCAGTGTGGAATTGGAGTGTGCAGCTCTCACAATTGTATGTCTGAATTGTCAGTGTGTAGGTTGCCATTGTCTGCCATACTTTAGGCTTACAAATTTGGCATATAAAAAGGCAATATAAATGTAGGTATATTGTCTCCTTTCTTTTTTTGATCTATGTATTTACCCAAAATAGCAGTAGATAAAGTCTTGCCAGCTTGGATACCCTTATTTCACAGCAGACTCAAAAGATGCCAATAGCAGATATACTTTACTAGTACACAGGAGACAACAACAAAAACATTGTTTCTATTATGCTTCTTCTGAACAATTTATCTGAAGAATTACCTGAAAGTAATCATAATCTATATTACATTTTTTAGGATAATAATTAATTTGACGGTGGAATTCTCAAAGACATATTGTTCCCAGTAAACTATGACTGATGCTTAATAAACACCAAAAATAAAAATACTAAAGAGACCATAAAATTTGCAAAGCATTTCTCTCTGTTCCTCATGACAATACAACATTTATTCATCAGTAGCTTCTTTTAGATTTTTCCAGCAATCTCCCAAGAAGTCTCAAAAATCTATAAGCTGTCATGTCCTGGATTTCCCATTTGAATGCCTGATTTGAGTAAACTGTAGAAAATCAAAATATACTAAAAAAGCTCCTTATGTACTCCATATCTAAGGTGTTTGGAAGATTCAGTCATTTCAGCAGAGGCTGGAAAAAATTATGCACAATAAATTGGTTCCACGCCTGCTTGTTTCAGTTAACACAGGAAGACCCACTGGTTTGTGTTTTGCTAAATCCACCCAACTTTGATCAAACCGTTTCTCTCTTTCGATATGCCATCACCAATATGTGCTTCTTTTGCTTCTAGAGAACCTTGAAATACCTACTCAGAACTGGAAACTGCAGAAAACCCTCTGATATACAAGGGGATAATCCAACATTTCAAGTTTTGTGTGCTTTAAATATGATTCAAAAACACTTCATGGCATTTTGTGGAGGGACGGGTTGTTCTATATCCTGTATGTGGAGTAGGACCCACCCACTTTCACAATCACTTTTACTTAACTACAATCCAATCTCATACAAAGAATCTTTAACTATCTTCTCAAAAACTGAGCACCTGAGCACCTGCGTGGTGTTTTGTGTTGTGTTTCTTCTGTTCTAAAAAAAAATAGGCTTGAGAAAGTCACTGGCTTCTGACTCGTCAAAATTAACTTTCAATCAAAGCTCTAAAAGCATTTTTATGCTTTGATGACATCACATTTTAGTTTTCTTACCCCTCTGCCTTCCCAAAATCCTGTCTCTATGATCAGCTATACGGAGATGTGGAAATCCATCACTTACTCCTACCGATGTGGAATTATAGAATGATAGAATGGCATGGGTTGGAAGGGAGCCCAAGGATAATAGAGCTCCAACCCCCTGTTACAGGCAGGGACACCAACCTCCAGGCCTGGAGCTACACAAGGTTGCCCAGGGCCCCAGCCAACCTGGTCTTGAACAACTCCAGGGATGGGGCATCCACCATCTCTCTGGGCAGCCTGTTCCAGCCCCTCACCGCTCTCTCTGCAAAGAACTTCCCCCTAAGATCTAATCTAAACCTTTCTTCCTCTAGTTTTAATCCATCCCCCTTGTCCTGCCAGTGTCTACCCTTTGAAAAAGTTGATTCCCCTCCTGTTTGTATGTTCCCTTCAGGGACTGGAAGGCTGCAATCAGTGGCAGTGCTGAGCTGATGCTCTATGTGGTTAGTCTATCAGCCAAAATACACGTTGTCTTTCAGCAAAAACATCCCAATTTCTATTTCTCAGTTTTAATAACTGAAGCTATTGTTTTATCTAATACTTTAATAATTGTCACAATTTCAGTGGAAGGTGCTAGTAGATATTTAATGGTGAAGCATGATACTGTAACTGTATCTTTTACCAATTCTTTGATCTCTGTACACTTATAAAACTGGCAGGCAGCTCACAGGTGTTTTCTAAGCTGTGACATTCCCCTCAATGAAAATGCATTGGTAAATTACACCTGAGGCATTAGAACCCTAAAAAAAGGTATGCTAGTAGTGTTGTAAAAATGGGGATATTAGTCTCCCTATGTAATTCACAGGGACCTGTAGAAATGTTGAATAAAAGGCAAAGCCCTGTCTGCCCTGTTGTATCATGTGACGAGGTTGTAAGGAAACTACAATCAAATCAACGTGTTTCAGGAACAGTGAAAATGCATTTATCAAAGAGAGATGAATTTGATTACCAAACCAGGCCAAACTCTTCAACATGTGACTACTTTTAAAGATGTAATTGCCTCTAAACATTAAGCAAAGACTTGGAACTCCGTTGAATCAAAGCATTAGAAAGGCTTGTGCAAATGGTACAGAAGATGGAAACTGGAGACTTGAACTGAACAGCAGGACTGTAACAGCCTCTGGAAGAGATACTGGTTTGTCCACTCCTAATCCTTTGTGCTATGAGATCATAAACACTCCTTTTCCTTTCTATTTCTTTCCATCTTTGTTAATCTCAGGATTTCTCCACAAAAAAACAGAAATGAACTCTAAGTCCATGTGCAGCATTAAAAGTAATGTACTCCACAGAATCACAAGGTTGGAAAAGACCTTTGAAGATCATCAAGTCCAACCATTCCCATCCTGAGCTAAACCAGATCCATAAGTACCTCAGCTACCCTTTTTTTGAACACATCCAGGGAAGGTGACTCAACCCCCTCCCTGGGCAGCCTGTTCCAGCCCTGACAACTCTGTCAGGAAAACATTTGTTTCTAATGTCCAATCTGTCCCTGCCCTGGCACAGCTTCATGCCATTGCCCCTTGTCCCATCTCCTGTCACCTGGCTGAAGAGACCATCGCCCACCTCTCTACAACCTCCCCTCAGGTAGTTGTAGGTGGGGAGAAGGTCTCCCCTCAGCCTCCTCTTCTCCAGGCTCAGCACCCCCAGCTCCCTCAGCCGCTCCTCAGAGGATTTGCCCTCCAGCCCCTTCCCCAGCCTGGTTGCCTTCAGAAAGTTTCCATCATGAATGCAATTCTTTATGATACTGTAATTAACTTGAGATGAAATATTTATCACTACACTATCAGGGAGGGAACCTTGCTTCCAAAAATAAAACTGAAGGAGAAAGAAATACCTCCTTCTGTTAAAATACTACAGTTTAATCTGGAAAATTAGTCATCAAAAAGGATAACATTTTACTCAGCATAGAAGCTCCTTTTGGTGACTCAGCACAATTTCTCCATACTTTAGTTCTACAAATAAGTGTAATTTTTTAAAATTAGCATTCTTAAGCCAACTTATTCATAGGAAGGGAAACTATATCCTAACATCAACAAAATACTAACTACATGGCAATTACAGAGCCAGATTTTCCCTCAGTTATGCCACTGTAATCCCACTGAAGACAATAAGGGTATGTAGACAGAAATAATGGAAAAAACATGATTACAGGGTCTTTACTGTGCATAAATCATACAATGATTACTCAAAAACAAGGAAGAAAAACAACTTCACTACCATATGCCAGATTTATTCTGAAGGCTAACAAGCCCATTTTCGATTCGAATTGAACTTTAATCAAAAAGGTATGGAAATAACTGCATATAATATTGCAGCTGAAACTTTTCTAAATAATTATATCCCAGCAAACTTTTTCAGGCAATTATTCACTGAATAATGCACAAAGGATATGAATTTCAAAAGTAAAAAAATGTCACTGTAGATATGAAATTCTGATTGAGAAATTTGCATTTTGTTTCTTCCAGAACATGTGGCCATTTTTATTTCAGAAAAGAATACTATTACTTTCCATTTAGAGACAGCAATTCCTTTAATTTGAGTATTTGGAAGAGCAATGCAAATATTAACAAGATGCACCTTCCAAAGAAATGCCTCAACTTCCCCTTGATCTCAGCGAAAACTTGAGAAATTTGGCAGTTTGCCTAAGAACTTCAGCACATTCAGGAGATCAAGCCTTAGGCATCATGAGACTCTTGAGCTCATGACAGGGAATGATGTTCAGCTGGGAACGAAATAGTTCTCCAATCCTACAAATGCTTTGACACTTCAGAGTATTTCCACATTCTGCACTGGGATAAAACAAGGGCTATATGAAGTTTTAGTTTGTAGGAAATTACTTAAAGAAGGAGAAAGACACATCCCAGACATTACTCAGATGATTAAGTCATTGGCTTTTGGCCAAGTCAAGCCAAACAGAGATCTGAACGCAAAGCACCATATTTTGTGAACTTCCTGCTCTTTCCTCACTCCCTTATATTTATTTATTCTTTTCGTTTTGACCAGATATTAATTCTGAACCTAAAGATTTTTCACTAAACTTCTGATGCACCCTAAAGTACCATTTTAAGTCTGAAAAGATATTAATATACAACAAAAAAAGATATAAAAAATTGGAGGCAGAAAATTTCCCCCCAACTCAGTGAAGTATACATGAAGATCATCTTAGCTATCACTGAAATATGAATACTTGAATACTTTTTAGTACAGGATCTGACTATTTCCAGCCTAATTTCTGACTATAGGCTGATTTGATATCAATGTTGATGAAATAATAAAAACTTGTCCATAGTATGTTAATATCTCTAAAATTGAATCTCAGTTCACAGAATCACAAGGTTGGAAGAGACCTTTGAAGATCATCAAGTCCAACCATTCCCATCCTAAGCTAAATCAGATCCCTAGAGTACCTCATCTACCCTTTTTTTGAACACATCCAGGGAAGGTGACTCAACCACCTCTCTGGGCAGCCTGTTCCAGGCTCTGACAACTCTGTCAGGAAAACATTTGGTTTTGATACAAGGCAAGATGCCATTGGCCTTCTTGGCTGCCTGGGCACACTGCTGGCTCATATTCAGCCTGCAGTCAACCAACACCCCCAAAACTATATATCCTTCTTAATTTTGGAAATAGAAGAATAATGTATTATACTAATGAATGGAAGAAACTTGGGAACTGTAAAATAGCTACTATACTGCTGAGCAGTGAACTAAACCCCACGCACATTCATATAATAGGCAAGAGAGAAAATGCATGTGAAAAATTTTCATTCAGCAAACACAAAGCCTAGTTAAGTTTAATTCCATGTCCTCCACAGAAACAGCAAGAGTGAACATTTATCTGTATGTTTATAAAACCTGCCTGTGAAAACTTCATTTTAAAGAGGTAAGGTAAAAGGTTTTTCCTGGTCTTTCACTGGAAGGTACTTATTTCCTGCAATAATCACAAAAATCTAATTTGCAATTCTTTTACTTCTATTCCATAATAACAGGCCATATAGTAAATAAAGGGCATTGTTTCTCAAACTAACTCTAACAAAAGAAAATCTAGAGTTTCATGACTGGAATAACAATCTAATTTTGACAAGTTAAAAATACATTTTTTTTATAATATAATAAACACAAAAGATACAAAGTATTTTAATTTTGAATTACCTGGCTTGTGGCAAACCATAGCTGGTTCCTACTCCAACCCGTGGTAAGCTGTACACAACTTTTTTCACTGTTGCTTGGTCAGGAAAATTAAACATAACAGAAGCTAAACGAAGAAGAGAAAATACAGACTAGTAAATGATCTGCAGAAGTCTGCTTCTCCACCCAGATATACTTTTAAAATGCTCTTGGGTTTTCACTCAGGAAGAGAAGTCAGTTCCATTTTATCTTCCAGGGGACCCAAGTTAAAACAGAAGCTCCTGGCATACTTTATACCTGTGTATCATTAGCTGGGTAACCTTTTGTCACTAACTCTGAGCATGAAGATCGTTGGAACCACAGCTTTCCATTAACCTCTTATTAGTCTGGGAAGCTGTTCAGTAGTTGGCATGGCATTCAGTCTTCTAATTGGTGCATTAAAACACACAGGGCCAGAAACTCTTTAATTCCCTCTCCAGGTGAAATCAAAAGTTACATCAGAGCTCCTCAGAGCAAGGGATTACTGATGCACCTCATCAACCACTCAACCCTCATTCAGGGTAGCACATACAGAAAACTGATTTATTGATCTGGTCCTTTTTACTTTAAATCAGTTTATAATTAGAAAAGGAAGCTCCCTTCTAGGCATATGTATAGAAAATGGAGGAGAGGGGTGAGATCATAGAAAAAAACTAATTTCCTATCAAACATTTAAAGAATTTACCAATTACAAGGACCTGCTTTTACAAATAAATCTCACTGCTGCACAGGAAGCAGTGACAATGATTTATGTGATTGGTTTTAATATGAAACACAAAGAATACATGCAAGAGTAAGCATTACTGAACACAGACATTAGCATCTCGTGGAAGGCAGCAGAGTTTAAATGCTAAGCTTAAGAAATAGCTCACAAAATAACTAGGAGAGTCCTTTTTCTAACAAAATAAACAGACATACTTCTGTTTGCCATAAACACTTCCAAAGCCGTGTTCTGGAGAAGATAACGTCTTGAAAAAACAGCCCGGATCTCGCTGAACATCCATTTCCCATGCAGACCCTCTGTATAGGCAAGAACCTTTAAAGAAAGCCAAGGTCATAGTTATTAGCAGGAGTTTTTCATCAAAATATTGCATAAGAACATAGTAAATTTTACCCATCAATGAAGTACAGCTGGGTTAATCATATCTCTTTAGCACTTCCAACCCATAAGTTCAAATATGAACATTGAATTGGATATAGCTGTTAGAAGAATGTCAGTAGCTACAATAACCTGATACTCCTAAGATCCAAGTCTCATGAGTCATATCAACTTATTTTCCTCAAAAAACACAAACTCTACAAGCAAGCACAGGGTAATGGACACAGTTTCCACTATGCTTAGCTGTATTTTCTTCCAGCAGTGTACATGTCACAGTTGTCAGTTATGTATTGGATAACAGATTTACATCTGAGGCTATCTTGGGCAAAGTACTACCAAAACAATATCACTTACTATTCACATCCATTTCAGGGTTATAAATTAGAACTCTTTCCACTAATAAATACAGACTTACCTAGAACCATACGTAGACACAACAGTTTTTCTAAAGACAGATACATTTGATATCCCAAACCATGAACAAAATTTAAGTCTGCATTTTTGCATTTTAAAATTAATGTGAAAATATTTTAAAATAAAAGACATTAAAATTATCACTGGTTTTCCAATTTGTCAATTTCTCAATTAATGCTATTGGTGTAATAGATATTAATACCTAAATGATCTTTTTCACTCCTCTTTCACTGTTCTGGATGTACAGGAAAACAGACAAAAACCATAACAGTTGAATTAGGTATCAGCTTCATTAACTTCTCTGTGAATCTTTCACTCCAGCAGCATCATTTCGTGTAGAGTAACCCTTTCCCAGTCCTTTTCTTCAGCTGGAAGGCTGACTTCAGACCTCTATCTCTGCTCAGGTGGGCTCTGCCCATTGCTGAGACCCTGACACTTCATCCTACAAGGGGATGGGGAGCATCCCCTTACTACAGCCAACTGCATTTCCCAAGCACTGCAGATTGTGTCTTCCCCTAGGCTGCAGTTGCTAAGAGAGTCACATCCCCAGTGAAACAGAAAACCACAACTAACACCTTTACTAATGGGAAATACAAAAAGAAAGTTTCAGGCTGAAGGGATTGGATTCCTCTGTTCTTCATTAGGTACACTGAAACCAGCAGTACACCAGCTTGCAGTGCTTTACTTCTTCAGTTCAGGTCTTTGCTTTCTTTAGTCATGACCTCCCCCAACTTCTGAATAGGGAAATGTTAGGGAGACCATATGTTGCTGCTGTCAACGATCCTTCATGCTTGAGGTAATTGTATCCCTTCAGTTTTTCACTGATGTAGCTTCAAGTTAGTAACATGCCTTCATATATGAAAAAGCTAATTAAAGTTTGCACGCTCGGTGTCAAAAGACTTCCATGGATTTTAGTTAATTTATTCTCCCTAACTTTTTTTCATAACACTGATCAGTCTACCTCAGGGACAGTACTAACACAGCAACTAAATGGATGTCCTTCAGCACACTGAAGAGCATTCAAACACGAGTTCTGTCCTTGATGGAAACTACAGAGGAATACAGTGAGCCCCCTGTACTGTCTACGTGGGAAGAAGACAAGACTTAGAGCACCACTGTAGCTGATGCTACTGTCTCATGATTCACCTCAGCTCTCCACACTAAACAAAGCCTTAAGGAAGGGAAGAGGTTTGATTTCTTTTGAGGTCTCCCACAAGCACACAAGAGACAATATGCTCCTGCTATTCAGCCACAGGCCAGCTGTGGAATTACCACCTCATATGCTAAGTTCTTGCAATGGTAAATGAACCTTGTGCTAAAAATCCACACCTCATTTTTACTTTGAACTCTGGGGACTTCAGCTTATAACCACTAGATCTCGTGACACCTTTGTCTGTGAGATTAGAGTCTTCTAGTATCAGATAACTTTTCCTTGTGTTGGTAATTACAGGCTGTGATCCAGTTACTTCTTAGCTTTCTCTTTGATAAACTAAATAAACCAAATTTTCCTTCAATCTTTCATTGAGATCAGATGCTAGGATACAGCTGGTATCACGTATGTGAAATTCAGATGGTTAAGAACAATGACTGTGAAAATTCCATCACCTGCTTTGAGTGTATTTTTGCTGCTATCTGATACAGACTTTTTGTAAATACACAGGTTCTTAAGATACAGAGAGGAAATAGGGAGGAAAACACTTGAGTTTAGAAAGTTAAAAGATGAGAATGGTGTTCCAGAGAGAGGAGTCTGAAAAAATAGCTGTAACCAGATCTACAGCTGCCAGCAGAATCAGTTCCTTGACAAAACACCATTACTTCAGGAATTCACTTTTTGTTTCCAAAGTGTTTCTAATTGTCCTATGTTTTTCTAAAGAAAAATGCTTAATACTGACTATATCCTCTGGATTAGCATTTTAGATTATGCCCAGTAATATACTTACAATGTCTTGGTACATACCACAACTTAGTTATCATAGATCAACACTACAAGCACACTGTATACTGACCATACACCGGCTGCCTTTTTCTTATAGTATGGTATGAAGCATCTTACAGTAAAGTATAAAGGAATTGTAACTTCACAGAGGTACGTTCACTCCACTATGAAATGAATGGCTTAAGATAGTGCTCCAGTAAAGCAATAGAAAGGATAGGAAATCAGAGGAAAGGAAGGAGTCTATAATTCAATTACTGTCCTCAATTACACTCTTCTTAACCGTCTATTAGTCCTGCAAATATCAGATTATCGTAGCGATATCAAATCAGCTCAATTATTTCAGTACTTCTGTTGTATTGCTTTCCTGTCCAAGGTACACTATCCATTTTTTTCATCCTCCATAGCATTCATCTAGCACTGTTTTCAAACGATGCAGTAAACCTTCTATTATTAGGTATCTACGGTTCATAGTAGACATGACTGATGTTGTTACGGGATTCTTTTGTGTTGCTGTTACAAGAGCCAAAATAAATTCATTTCATTTTTTCTGGATTTGAATTCTTTAAGAGGTTTACACTCTTTTTTTTTTTAGGATGATTTTTATCATTTCACTTTCTCATATCACAGGAATGAGGGCCTGGCTGTTTTACAGTTTTTATATATTACATATATTTTATATTTCATATTTCATTATCCATAAAGACATGAAAATAACCACCTCATTTACCAAAAGATACTGAAATTATGCCACCCAGTTATGTAAAACCAAAATTACTATGTGCTCCATCCAATTTTCTGTTGCTGTTTATATTTAAAGTCAGTGCTCTTTATTTTGATAGCTTTATGAGTTTTTCTCTGAAAAACAGTCTGAAGACTTTCTTTTTCTAGGCATGTCTTACCAGTTAAAACATCATGACTAAGCACCAAATTCTAGATATGTCCCAAATCAGTTGTTTTTAACAAAATAAAATCCAACCAGCCAACCAACCATGTCTACATTTGAACTAAGCACACTTTTTTAATATCAGCTGCCATTATTTCTTTTAAGCTTATTTCTCCTTGTAAAACCCTTTAGTTTAAAGAGAAACATGTGTTTGTTTTAAAGATAGCAATGAGTCCACTAGCCAGATGATAGATCAAGGCTAAAAATCTGCTAGGACAGTAAGATGAAGCTGTCACCCTATCAGTGGGAAGGAGAAGTCTCTAACTCTCAGGGTTCTGTCACAAGGAAAAACATCTCTTTGTGACACTTTGGTTAAATTAGTAAAGCAGCTTGGGATGTTCAGATGCTCTACAGAAGAGAAGCAGAACCACTACTGAAGTGTTTTCCTACTTGGTTCAAATATGAAGGCTCCATTATTTTAATTTTATTTCTGATGTAATCAAGATTTCTCTTTTTTTTTTAATTAAGAGGCAAGACATGTTTAACCATAAGATTACTTCAGTAATTAAAAAATTCTTGATAGTGAATTCACTGTTAATTAGCAGCTGGAATTTTGAAGCATTGCATTAACTAGAAGACCAGAATTACTAGTTTCCATTCTGCTAGAATCCAGACAGATTATCTTCAAAGGAGAAACACTTTAGTACTGGTGCTTATTTCTGCTGCTTTGTACCTTTATTTTTTTTTTGGTATCTCATAATACCAGACACAACACTGCAAAAGGATAATCTGGCCCTTTTGATTATTGTTTCTGTAGTTGAAATAATCACAAAACCAGGTGATATAAAGAAATCAAGCATCAATCTATCTGGTGTCAGCCACTAACTTTATGGTAAGAATATTCACTTCAGCCTGCTGCAAAGAATTGTTGTTTGTTGTTCAATATTTCCCTTTTTTTTTTTAATAACTCTTTTGGGTGACTCATTAATGCCTATGTATGCAAATTTAATCTACGGGTTTCAATGGGAATTCATCATTTGTCTTTTGGAACCAGATTTCTGGTTCAGGGTATTTTAATTCTAACCCAAATCCACAATGAATGCATCAATTGATATGTAAAACATTTGCCAAGCTTTGTTTATATCCAGTGCAAAATGCATCTCACAGAATCACATGGCAGGGGGGTTGGAACTGGAACCACATGATCTTTGAGGTCCCTTCCAAGCAAAACTATTTATGTTTCTATAATTCTATGATATTTAAACCAAATAATTCTATTTACACTGTGGCAATAAAGTATCAGAACTGAAATGTTTCAAGCAATACCAGATATGTTTTGTGGAGGCAGAACATCTAAAATATATTTATCTTTATTGAAACACCATTAATTTGGACAGATTTTGTCTAATGTCACTAAATATATTTTTTTCCTCCATGTATTATTTTTACACATCCAGAAAAGAAATATTCTTAGTGCTCTTTAGATATAAGTGTATTCTAATCTAGATAAAAATATGACCTGAAACAAACATTTACCACAGAATTCCTTATAGCTTTTCAGATGTAATATAACTTTGTTGTTGGGGTTTTTTGATTTGTTTACTTACTTATTTCCAAAGCACTTTGTTAGTCTTTACCTTTTGTATTAATATGCCTAACAAGATCAGTAAGGGGCATGGTTGCCTTGTACATAGTAGAACTGCTTCATTTTTTGCTGCATTTCCACAGATCCATCCCAAAGTCCCTATAGATTTTTATTTTAAGTCTGAAAATGTTCCTTGGAGTCATGCTTTCTGAATAAAATGGCTTTCTGAAATGAAATGGTTTTTTTTTTTTCTCTTTTATCAATGACCAGATGGACTTTGAGAATACCCTAATTCTGGTACTGAAAGTACTTTTTCATTTTATAATGACAGCTTTATCCAGCACTTAAGGGCAGCTACTACTATCTTTAATCTGGACACTGCTATTATAGTTAGAACATTAAAGAAAAGATCTCTGGCATGTCCTTGGTTTAGACATCAAAATCCCATCTATGGCTCTGTTACCTGGCAACACAGGGTATTGTCTTTACCATGTGGTACTTATTTCATTTTCTTTTTTCTCTAGAGATGCAAGAAACTTCTACAAATTTATTCCTTTTCATCCTTCTAAATTTACCTCTCCTACTTCTTCAACTGGCTTTTTTTCCATTTCAAAAAATATTTACTCTTCATTTGAACAGATTTGTCTTGACTGAGTAAGGTCTAGTGGGATGCTGTTGCATCCTAGAATCTCAACCCAAAGTGATCCTTCATCTTTTTATTTGATTCAAAGGTTTGGAGATACACACTTAAAAGGACTGTATTGTATATTCACAATCCACCCTTCCAGCAATCCAACAACCCTAAATATTTTGTCAAGTCTCTCTGTTTTCCAGTGTTTAAAGTGTTCTGAATTATGTATCCATTGCTTCAATTTTCCCCAAACTCAGCGTGTCTTCCTCAACACAGGCAATTATAGCTACAATTTATTTTATTTATGTACTGACTATACACTGTACCTTGTTTGTCTTTTTTTATTTTTTCACAGAATCACAAGGATGGAAAAGACCTTTGAAGATCATCAAGTCCAACCATTCCCATCCTAAGCTAAACCAGATCCCTAAGTACCTCATCTACCCTTTTTCTGAACACATCCAGGGAAGGTGACTCAACCCCCTCCCTGGGCAGCCTGTTCCAGGCCCTGACAACTCTGTCAGGAAAACATTTGTTTCTAATGTCCAATCTGTCCCTGCCCTGGCACAGCTTCATGCCATTGCCCCTTGTCCAATCTCCTGTCCCCTGGCTGAAGAGACCATTGCCCACCTCTCTACAACCTCCCTTCAGGTAGTTGTAGGTGGTGAGAAGATCTCCCCCTCCCACTTTTTAACTAAGCTTGCAAAGCTGTGTGTGTTCCAATACAAAACAAGCCCCATATACAGAGGTCCTTTAGTTGGAATAGGATTTTTGTTTGTATTTCATTCTTCATCCACCTCACCAACTTCCAGGATGCAGATTTCCTGCAAGTGCCAGTTAGCAATCTAGATGATGTGTCCCAATTTTGAACAAAAGATGGGAAGAAGAAATTGTAGTTCATTTCAGTTATATTGCAGTCCACACACCATTGTTATCAAAACATACAAGGAAAATAGCCTTGGTGTTCCAGGTTTCCAGGTCAGGAGCTTGTATATAGTGTCTCATAACAGACTTTTCTGTGGATCCACTTGTCAAGGAGAGAAATTCTCTGAAGTTGCCTCACCCATCCTTGTCAAATGAATATTTAATATTCCCTAAGGTTGAGAAAGTAGTTTTCACAATGAATTTCACTTGTAAACTTAAAAAAAGGAAAAAAAAAATTATAGAAATATTTTTGTTAGTCTGAGAATACCCTTCTGAAAAATAACCAAATAAACAAACACAGTTGTGATGAGCCTGAACTACCCAAAATAAATGTTCTGCTTGGATCTTCTTCCTTCCCATTGTCTAGTGGAAACTGTATCTCCTGCTTTCTGCATAAAGTGAGGCAAGAATATTTTTGTGGTCATCTCATTTCTTTTGTTTATGAATCATCAGGAAAGAAAAAAAAACATGCTAGAGAAGGGAAGAAGAAAGAAAATGTTGTGGTAAGAAAAGCTACTACCCTTTAAAACTATATTTGAAATAGCAAGCAGTACTGTGTTGGTCACAAAGCAGCAGTTGCTTTCACATGAAACTTTTCATAACAGCCTGGTAAACAGAAAATTCATGGAACTTATTCGATAAATTCCCTAAATCAGTGTCTTAAAGGATGGTTCCAATTTTTGAAACCTCAACACTTAAAGAGAAGATGCCTGCCAATAAAACATGGAGTACTCTATAAAAATAAAAAATCACAGTGAATAGTTATTTCATCAGAGAGCTGTCTAGAGCTAGCTACAGAAGTGTGCCTATGCACCTGGCCCAGTCACACAATAGGCATTCATAGAATAGCTTAGCATCATTACACACTTTTAGGCATTGCAAACACATGAAAACAATTACTGAACAGTATTCTCTCCTCTAAGGGATTTGGATTTCCCTTTTTCAAGGGTTTTCAAGCACCGCCATTTGCTTCAAAGAACACATGAAATTCTGAATGCAGATAGGTTAAAAATGCCTCCTGTGCACCACACAGCAAACTCTCCATAACCATCTAACATCGTGGACCTCAGTACAAGTACGTGTCAGACTGCATGATTGCTTCATGTATTCTAAATACAGACTGAAATGACAGACATCAATGGCATAGAACCAGACTCTTAGGAGTTTATGAAATACCATATTGAGTAAGCAGTATATCATTTCAAAATGCTTGATGAAGTACTGAACATGATCAACTTTCAGATTTAGCAGGAAAAATACACATAGACTGGAACAAGGGATATAGCTTGTCAAGATATGTACATGTATAAAAAAAAACGTATTTAATAAAAAAATTCAAAATCAGGCAAATTTAAATAATGAAACACTTTGTATTTTGCTTTTCTGGAAGGGGAGACATTGTAAATGGGCAGGAAGGACAAACAAATTAATTTAATATCCTAGTGTTTTATTGACTTCTTACTATTTTCTTTTTTTATATACATTTAAGCCGCTTTCAGAACACCCTCTCTGCCTCAATTCCCATAGCCATATAAGAGTAAACACTTCTAAAATCTCACCAAAACACTGTTATCAATTTTCTTTTCTCACTTTGGTCTAGCAAAACATTCTCCATTTCTCCATTTCCATTCCATCAAGATCTCTTTTCCCCCTTCCTTATGACATGCTTCTGTGTAACGTGTTTCTTTATTTGTAAGGTTTAAAAGCTTTCCTCCAAGTAGCTCTTGCAATACTATGCTCTGCACGATGAGCTGAGTACTATGTGCCATGATAATTTCTCCATTCACATCAGTTTTTAAAATCTCTTTAAGACTTTTTCTTTTTCTTTTAAATAACTATTGGCACTCCTGCTTCATTTTTCTTCTCCTCTTCAGGGATCCAAAAAATGCAGATATTATTTTTGTGGTTTTGGGCTTTACTTCCTTGCCAAGCTTTCTCAGCTTATACTTTTACTTCCAATGTTTTTTTAAGCTTTCAAGAGGCCCCTTTTCTTGAAACATGAGGTTCTGTTCACCCCAACCTTTTCTAAATTTGATTTCCCTGGCCAACATACCGCTTCAGTACCCATTAAAACAATGCCCACTCAGCTGACAGTAACTGACACTCATTCCCACATTCATTTTCAGTCATCTGAAAAATTATTTGAAGTTGGCCCATTTTCAGGCCATTTTCCTCTTTCCATTGGTAAAATGGTTTTGCATGTTATGATTTTGTGTTTGGGGAAAGTAATGGAAAGGACACAGGGATTTCTGCAGAAGCAGCTGCAGTATTATCATAGAATTATTGAATATAAATTGTTAGAGTAAAAAACAACCCAAACAAACCCTGCTCCTACATATGGAACCACTATTGCTAAATGTTAACACCCAGATCCAAATAATCCAAAGAGAGTATCTTAGGCATTCTAAACAAACACATGATTTCTATCTCTGCTTTTAAGAAACACCAATGAATAATTTTAAATAAAAGGAGAAGTGAGACTGACATAGGAGAATATTATCTTTGCAAAAACATAATTACTTTTAGTATTTCTTTTATGGACATTACACATCTGTGTGCCTTTGTATGGTTTCCTTTCTAAGCAACATGCAAAGAGATTGTCATTTTAGGCAACTCATGAAATGCCAGTGGACTGAAATTCTTGGGAATACCATCAGGAAGTATCAGGTTTAGACTTTACCACCTTTAAAAAGGTAGGCACAGGCCTATTTTAGGCTCTACTTCCGAACTAAAATTCAAAAATTACTGTTTTAAGCAGAAGTTTCAGCTGATTTAAGAACTCTAAAAGCAGTAATGAAGATGATGGTGCCAACTAAGGCAACAGCACATGTGGAGAAGCAGAAGAGAAATACAATCTAGTGCCACAGAAGTCATATTAGAGCCCAGCCCAACTCAAAACAGAGAGGTTGAGGAAGCAAATACCAGGGCAAAATGCAAACTCAAGAATCTCAGTCAGTTCTAGTTTGCAACAGGATCAAAGCTGATTGTGCCCATTACCTCACAAGGTTTGAGATGATTTTGTGTTGACTTTGGCAGCAACGGGATGTCAGACTCAAATCTAGTGAGAAATCTTAACAGAGCTGTTGTTTCCATTCTCACTCTACATGTCGTGCTGAAAGATGAATTCAAACAGGCAAGTGGTGATCTCAGTACTTACACTTGAACTGGTCCTGAGCAATTCTACCCCAGCACCACATTCAGTGAAATGCAATCAATTTTTTTTCCAATTAGAACTGTGCAAATTACATTTTCAGTTGAGTGGGCAAGCCAAAAAAGACATAAAATTGATTTAATCTAAGCAAAAAAACATAGAAAATTATTTTCAGGATTAAAAATGGAGAGCTTGTTTTTGTCAGCTGGTTCATTCTAGACCTCCTTTAGCAGAAGAAAAGCAGTGGGAAAAAAGGACTTATAATATTCACTAATCCAGGGAGATGAGGGTGTTAATAAATGCTTTTAACCTGAAACCAAAGCTGGACATTTATTCCTTAAATAGTTACTTGACAGAAAAATGCAGGTTTATTAAACTTGAAATATTGATGGATTTCACAGGATTTGTGAGATTTTTAGAAGAAGAAAAAAAGAAAACCAGTTACAGGACTAGATTCCAACACCAGCATGAAAACAAGCAAGTTCTCTGTTATGTAAAGTGAGAATGTGGGAGAGACACCTAAAGGACACCCTTCCTCAACAGTGCTTTCTGCTCCCCCTCACCGCTGTGCTCTCAGTAAGCAGATGGATGAGTGCACCTCACTGCTCCAGGATGGACACTCCACCAGCTGCCTCAGCTCTGTGGTGCCCCAAGGAAAGTCAGTGGCCAAGTAGCTCCAATCCTACATGGGTACCAATTGAGAGATAGAAGGACGAGCTCCCTGCCCCCTGCCATGTTTCTGCAGGGATTGCAAAGCACATACTACTTGCTGGGCATAATTTGCCAATGTAAAAATCCACCTACACCCTCCCAACACAGGAAAGAAGAGAAACAAGACTCCCTGGTTTCTAGGTGAGTGCGCTGACCATCCAGCTATCAGAAAGGATTAGAAGAAACTCACGTTCTTCTGCATTCTAAAGCTGTGTCTTCTGGTGCTTCCTTTATCCTCATGCATATTAGGTTTTCCCTTTCACTGAGGATAAGTTATTTAAGTTTAAGAACCCAGCAAAAGCAAAAAAAAAAAATAGTAGGAATAGTTTGAGGAATAAAGAACGTCTGGTATCCACAAGTATGTGACAGATTCTTTCATGAGAATAAAGACATCATAAAATCCTCAGGGTCTTCTTTTTTTCCCCCAAAACTTGCACACTGATATATTTATTTAAAAGTGCAATGCAATTAAAAATGTTTAAGGACTCAAATGTACTGTGATGCAAAGTCTATGTTATAATAACTGAAGGCACAAGACCTGATCCTAAGAAAATTGTAAAACCTGAATTTTCTTCATCATTACCCACGTCCTACCAAATGCCAGGTAGAAAGATAGTTTTATGTCCCTGTTTTTATAGATGTGATATCAATGTCATACAGAAGGTATGTGCAAGTGTGTTAGATTTTAACAGTTTTGCATTTGATTTATTCAGGGCACAATGCATACCACTTAAGATCTATAAAGATAATTAGAATATAACATATTTTCAACTGTGTAACTTTTTTTAAAAAATTTCTTTTCCTAATATCTCTTCCTAAATACCATGGATCATAAACCAGTAATAATTTGATGTTAACCTCATATACAAAAGCAGTTTCATTAATTGGGGAGTATAATTGGAGTAATTTAAACTTCTGAAATGGAACTAAAAAAATTATTTTTATAAGCAAAAAGAAAAAATACAGATTTATAAAGTGATAGCATACTTCTAGAACATCCTCACCATCCCAAAACTTTATGTGCTACAGTTTGTAACAGACAAGCACAATCTTCAAGAAATTAAAAGTTCTACAGCTGCCACATGCTCAGCTGTGACTGGAAGCGTTGGGTCCAGAGCACAAGTGACTGCTGCAGTCACAGAATCATAGAATGGTTTTGATTGCAAAAGACCTTCAAGACCACCAAGTCCAACCATCCGTCCAGCCCTACTAGGTCCAACACTAGACCATGTCACAAAGTACATCTACTCTTCTTTTAAACACCTCCAAGGATAGTGACTCAACCACCACCCTAGGCAGCTTATTCTAATATCTAACAACGCTTGCAGTAAAGACATTTTTCCTAATATCCAACCTAAACATCCCCTGATGAAACATCAGACCATTTCCTCTTATCCTGTCACTGGCTACCAGGGAAAAGAGAACAACCTGCACCTGTTCAACTTCACTGTTGTAGAAGGTGATGAGGTCTCCCCTCAGTCTCTTCTCTAGGCTAAACAATCCCAGCTCCCTCAGCCACTCCTCATAGGACTTGTCTTCTAAACCCTTCACCAGATTTTTAGCCCTTCTCTGGACATGCTCCAGCATCTTGATGTCCTTCTTGTGAAGGAGTGAGGGACCCAAAACTGAGCACAGTACTCCAGGTGCAGCCTCACCAGCGCTGGGTACAGGGGAAGGACCTCTTCTCTGCTAGCCACACAGTTCCTGATGCAGGCCAAGATGCCATTGGCCTTCCTGGCCACCTGGACACACTGCTGGCTCATATTCAGCCAGCTGCTGATCAACATCCCTAGGTGTCTCTCCTCCAGACAGCTCAATTTGCTTGGTGTTGGAATTTAGAGCAGACTCAGACCTACTCTAGATTATGTCAACTTCTAACAACACCCAAAGAGTAATTATACCTCATTTGTGAATTATGGTGAACATAACATCAAAACATCTTCACATTCCTAATATATTGCCCTAACATCTGATTCTTTACTAACCCATTAAAGACAAGTTTAGGGTGAGTTTCTTTTGCACTGCTGGAGAAGACAAGGAATTATAGCACTGGGAAAACTCAAATTCACAGTTCAAATTGCATCCATTGTAGTTTTGTGTGGCTGGGTTCTGGTGGAGGAGGGGGGCTGCAGGGGTGGCTTCTGCAAGAAGCATCTAGAAGCTTTGTATTGGCCTGACAGTAAACACCAGTCGACTCAAGGCCAGAGTCATTGTTGGCCAAGGCTGAGCCCATCAGCAATGGTCACAGCACCTCTGTGAATCACTTTTAGGAGAAAAAAAATGCAAGCAGTCGCTTTTTGCCACAAGAGAAGGGAGTGAGAAGATGTAAGAAACTGTGCAGGCACCAAGGCCAGTGAAGAAGGGGTGGAGGCAGGGATGAGGTGTTCCAGGCACCGGAGAGAAAGATTCCCCTGCAGCCTATGGAGAAACCCATGATGAAGCAGGTTGTCCCCCTGCAGCCCACGGTAAATGATGGGGAGCAGAGATCCCTTCTACCGCCTGTGGAGGACCCCACGTCTGAAGGGGTGGAGACACCTGAAGGATGCTGTGATCCCCTGTGAAGCCCACCTTAGAGCAAGCTCCTGCCAGCAAAACCTGCAGACCGTGGAGAGACTGACCCACACCCAAGCAGGTTTGCTGGGGGGACTTGTGACTCCATGGGGGACCAGGCTGGAGCAGTCTTGGACCTGAAGGTCAGCACCCCATGAAAAGCAGCCATGCTGAGGCAGTTGATGAGGAGCTGAAGCCCTGACAGAAAGGACTCACAGAGAAGTTCATGGAGGACTGTGTTCCATGGGTGGGACCCCATGCTGGAGCAGGGGAAGGGTGTTAGGAATGTCACCCTGGCTAACAAGGAACACAACTCTTGAGGAACTGACTGAAACCCCCATTCCCTCATTCCCTGCCCCTCCCCATGCCACAATGTAGTAATAATAGTATAGAAAAAGTACCTATGCATTCTACACTTGCTTTAAAGAACACTTTTTACAGGACCCAGTAATTAAGCACTGAATAATAAGTCCACACAAAATATAAAACCAGCAGAAATTACCCTGTATTGAATGCAACATGTATGTAAAACTCTATAAAATATGTATTTCAGTAACTGTGAGAAAGCTGGGCAAGAACTGTTCTCAAGGGCATGGAGCAATAGGATGAGGGGTGATGGTTTTAAACTAGAAAAGGGGAGATTTAGGTTGGATATTAGGAAAAAAAGTGCTTCTGGGGATCACACACCATCTTTTGATGTCTGCAATAGTTAGGGGGAAAAAATGCTATAGCAGATTTAATATACAGTTCCCTCCTCTTTGGATTTCTAGCCAACTGGAATGTAAACCTGCATGTCATAAATTTGGGCATACTCACAGGCTTTCCTGTGGTGAACTCTAGGTTCCCAGTACGAAATTACTGCAACACCTGTCAGCATGTAGAGATGCTTGGTGTGAATATGGCTCTGTTTTTGTCCACTACAAGCTGCTCCATCACAGAAGGTATTTAGATTTTTATGGACTTCTGGGTACTATGCAACTGTGAAAAATTGTGCCAAACCAAATCTGAGAAGGTTCTCATATAGACTCAATTAATTTGTTCCTATTATTTGGTTAATTAAAGAAATTCTTAATTAAATAGAATGTACCTCAAGCTTTACATTGATATTTCCACTTTTAAAAATAGATTACAAGAGTCCAATTCTCCAATTCATCTAGATTCTTACCTTTCTTTTATGTGGGCAACAGGCTAATTGCTTCAGTAGACAATAAACCTTATTAAGTTGTACAGACAGATTGCTGCCTGTACTGTGATTGGTTCCAGTTCTACTGTCATTAAGTCTGGATTTGATGCATATCACATTTCTTCTAAAGATTACAAGTTCCCTGTATCTCTGATAGACTCAATTTTGCAAGATACATCTTTTCTTTTGCAGCTGAGTATCCCAACTCCTACTGCTTGGAGTAAAAACTGAGAGTACAGAGCATCCAGAAAGGGAGCTCAGCATCTTGTAAATTTGCTTTAATTTCAGTGAAAGCCAAGAAAGCCTGACATAGAGAAAAAAGGGAGAGAAAAAGAAAAAAAAAAAAAAAGAAAAAAAGAAAAAAAAGGGGGGGAAAAAAAGGGGAAAAAAAAGGGGGGGAAGAAAAAAAAAGGAATTTCAAAGCCAGGAAAATGAATCACGTTGAAATGTGTCTCAGCTCTCTAACATGCAATGTTATCCAATGTACATTGAAATATTGGAAAATATGCAGTGATCCTCATTTTTTCTTTATTATTATGAAGTTCTTTTTTTTTAGATGTTTTTTGTATGGATGGACATTTGTGAGAGAAAAAGAAAATGGCACAAAAAGGATCATATAGTTTAATTAAATGAAGCAATGATAAAATATTTTAATTCAACATTTCAAAAGTTTCCAGTCACCTTCTAATCTCCTCACTGTGCAAAAATGGAAATAAAACTGCTAATTGTTACTGCAGTTGTTATATGACTATTTTTTACTATTCTGCACAAAACAAACTCCCCCCACACATGCCAGCTAGTGGACATGAAGCTACAGAAAGATCCTAGCTTTGTTACTAAGTGAGTCTACAGTGAAAAAATTGCTCTTCTTTATCTACATTAAAGGAAATTCATGATGAAACCAAGCTAAAATAAGTCCCCACTCAACTTTTCAGCACAAGGACAGGTTAGTTTTAGAGCAGTCTTAAATAGAAAATCCAACACATGCCATTTGACTGCTGCAAACTAATCCTCACTCTTTTATGAACTGCAATGCTAGGTCCAATAGGCAGCCTCAGATGCATCTCAGGTCCAGTACATGCTTTTCAAAATTAATCAAGGGAATATAGAAATGTATATAAAAAGATGAAAGTGGTTTTGCCTTTATATGTATTGGGGAAGAAAAAAAAAAGAAGAAAAAAAAGAAGCAAAAAGCTGGGGGAAAAAAAAAGTGAGATGTTTCATAGGGGAAGGTTAAGTCTGATGCTAATGCTTATTTAAAATGGTGACAGTCTGGAGTACTGAAGCCTTGCTGGGCTGCTTTAATTTCTCCCTGGAATAGCTCTCTCCCAACCTTCGGCAGCACATCAAAGTCTCTGGAGCTCAATTAAAATTGGATTATATTGAAATGCTCTATCTATGGAACTGTGTGCTCACTAACACTTTTCTTTCAGTAATACTCCAGATGACAGTTGCCCATCCCAATTTAAACAGTTGTCATAGAGACCATGAACTAAAGCAGCAGTAACTAACAATACAAAGGAAAGGTAAGTGGTAGGATTTCTGTGAATGAAGGGCTTGGTTTCCAGCCGCAGTGCTCACACTGCAAGCAGCTAAATGCAGAAAACATAAAAGGCTCTAATGCTCTCCACACTCCTAAGCAGAGGGGCAAAGTAAGCGAAATATTAAACGTTTTCCTTTTTTTTCCCAGTAGCTAGAGAAGTGTTTTACACACCAGCATGTTGTAGCTACCTAAAATATCCCGAATGAAGTGGCACTCTCTTAAGAAAACCAGCAGGTAACCTTGAAGTCAAACTACAGTTACAAGTCTGTAAATTAAAGGAGCCAATAGGTACTTTATAATTGCAATAAAAACCCCAAGGTTTTAAGTGGCTTTTTTCTTTAAAAAAAACACATTATAAGAGATTCTTTAATTATATATAAAGTACAAATCCTTTCTCTTTATGTTAAAAATCTAAAGCAAAGATCTGATATATACCTGTAAGAAACTCAGTTTGAACCCATTTAGTTAACGTTGTGACATTCAACATCCCTAATGCTTTCAAATGGCTTTATTACTGGTTTTCACTGTTTTATAATCTATAATCATGGAGATTTTTTTATGTACTGCACCAAAGCCTGACAATACCACCGGAAAACTCTGGCAGCTTCCAAAAAACCCCAAAATAACATAAACAGCTTATGTTTCTGGCAGCACCAGACAGCAATGTATTTAACAGCGTACATTGCTAGTAATGATACTATTTTCTCATGTAGATGGCATGTTTCTGGCACTATAAAACTCTTAACCTTTCTTGTAATTGGCTTATTGAGAGTCCCAAGGTTGTTTTTTGTGCCATTGGGCTGATCACCATGGAAATGAACACTTATTGCTGTTTCGCTGCGGAGCTCTTCGTTTTCTTCCAAGCCTTCCGCAAGCATCCTCCTCGCTCTCCTGGGAAGGCGGTGTTAGGATTTTGAAACAGCAACAAGGCAGAGTGCAAAGAGCGCAGGCCAAAGGGGAAGAAAACAAAAACGTGTCAGAAAATCTAAAAACCGCACAGATCAGAATTTGTCAAAACAAGGCCTTGGTTTAAACCAACAAGAAGGGCCCCTACAGCTTAGGCCTTGACAAAGCGTGGCCTTTTTTTTCCTTTTTTTTTTTTAACTTTTTTTTTTTTATTATTATTATTTTTTAGCCCAGCTGTAGAAAACACCATCTAATGAACCTGTCTGGGGCTGCTGTCCCCATCCTGTCAGGCATGTCAGGAGATGACAAGCACTGGGGACAGGCCGCCGCCAGTCACAGACAGGCCTGCCAGCTGGAGAGTTCAGCCCCAATCTAATCACACCACCAGAAAATAACTTTCACGCTTGCAGCCTGACAGGATGGGCTCAAGGAAAAGAAAAAGAAAAAGAAAAAAAAGAAAGGAAAAAAAAAATTAGGATCGAAACAATGCTTTTTGTTTCAATTACATACCTTTTTTTTTTTTGGAAAGGCCGGGAAGGGGGATGTGCAGAGGGGAAAGAAATATTTTTAAAAGCTCCTAGCATTTCATGCTGGTTTCCATGAGTGGAACTGCTTCTGTCTTGCCTTTAACAAAAAGACCCATGAAAACATTAAAGCTAGCAGCTACAGAAGTGAAAATGAGACCTTATTTGTGGTACCTAGATATGCTTTTGCTGCATTTATTGCTATGCATACACATTGTTTTCCAACATATATATAGATATAAAAATATCTGCCAGCATTAGCAGATCTACATGGTAGTTGTGTTTATTATTTCAGAGAAGCTGGGTTCAGTGAATATTTTAGCTCTTCATAGCCATTACTCTAGGGTTCGTATTATCAATTGGGCAAAAATTGCCAAAGTACTCATGGTGGGGCTGTCTGTGCTGCTGAAACAGAAATGAATATTAATATATCAAAAGAATTTAAGAAAAAGTATTAGAGCCCATGGCCTCAACACAGGTGGCTCTTTGCTATTTACACACGGACTATGAATAAATGAAAATCTTGAACATCTTCAAAGGGGCTATACTGAAAAGGTGGTATTATACTGGTAGGCATGCTGTCTTTCTCATCCCAAAACAGCCAACACAGGTCTCCACTCCAGAAATTTAATAATTAAAAATTGCTAATGTAGATCTCTGCTCCAGAAATCTAATGATTAGTAAACCCACAGAAAGAGAAGTTGAAAATTATTATTCAAAGATTAAAAGAGTAGTTCCCCTGACAAACATTAAAACAAAGTATTAAGTCTAGATATAAACCGAATTACTTAAAAATATATATTCCACTAAAATGAAAGTGTGAAATGTTAATATGTGTATCCTATCTACTCCTAAATGTAAATCAAAGTATATTTATCTTCCAGCATATGTATCTTAACATGTACGTCTTAGTAAACTATTTGCATTATTTGAAAAGTAACTGGGATGGAAAATGACTAGTTCATGTAGCACTTAGTAATTCTTTTAGGAAGAAATTATGAATGACTGTAGGTCCATCTAATCCCTATAAAATAATAAAAAAATGAAGATTTGTTATTGCATCCTGCCATTCATTCACTCTCTGCTGACATTATAGATGTCAGAAAGTCTGTTTAAAAGCTTGCTATCTCTATTCATCTTTGTTTCTGGCATGAAATACAGACTATAATAATCTTGTCAAGCCCACATTTAGACACTAATTCATGACCCTCTGCTACAATTTAGAGAAAATTCATACATAACTCTTTTAAAACAAACTATGACCCCAGACGGAAGGGTAATATCTAGATTCAGCTGCCAAATCTATGCTGACTAAAGCCACGGCCACCCTGATGTTTCTATATGGATGAGATGGTTCAAACCAGTAAGATGCATTAATTTTATTTTATTTTTTAACCCAAAGACTGATCAGATTTTTTTTTATTCCATTTTGAGATATTAGATATTCAATTAGGCATCATCTCACTTTCCTAGGAAAAGAGAAGGAATCGTCTCTTTTCATGATCTAAAGTCTATGGCTAGAGCTGTGTAAAAGGAAGTTGAGGCTGGATGCAGCCCCACTGCCAATGCCAGCCATCAATCTTCTAGCAAAGCCTGGAACTCCTCACCTGCCTGCAAAACTCGTGCAGGAGGATGAAGCTGACCATTGCTCAAGGTGATCTGTAGCCTTGAGAGGAAAAGCTCAAACTGTATCCATAGAAATGGAAACATCTCCTCTGAGCAGTTTAGATACAAATGTGCTTCTGCAAGGATCCTAGATACAAACATAAATGTATTTCAATCTATAATCCCCTAACAGTCTTTGAAATCTGAAAAATGGAACTCTAGAAGCAAGTGCTGTCACAAGACCTGTTTGTATTTTGATACATAAACTACCCAGATTGCAAAAATCCATCAGAGCAGGAGATATGAAACCTGTACAGGTTTTTACCTTGAGTTTGGTTGGCGTTTTTTTAGAGATTTTATTTTCATTAATTTGATACAGAGAATAAAGTAAAAGATGCTTCTTATTAGAGAAACAAAGGTATACCATATTGGCCATGATGACAGTAAACTAGTTGCTACGCTCTGCCTGTCAAAGGCATAGATTGACAGGATGAAGGGCAATGATACTGATAGATTTCCTGTCTCCTATATTCGATATTTTCATATGACTAGTTACAGACTGATGTTACTACTAGTAACTACTAGACTAGTTACACTGACCAAAGCATCCCCATCAATTCCCGTTGATTTAAAATGCAGAAACATCATATAATAGCACACATCAGTTGGGTCATGAAGTCGTGCAGAGTAGCACACCCATCTGAAATGCCAGAATTTTCTGCTAGACAGAATGTAATTATTAAAATTGTCATTTTCTCTGAACACCAGCATTACTGCTTTTGTTAATAATTAAAGTTACTGAATAAATTCAAAAGCCTCCAACTAAAAAAAGAAGAGCTGTTCTATTTGAAAACAATGCTAATAAATAAAAAGCCCAAACCCACTGTTCTGAAACAGCATTTCTACATTTTTTTTCTTATAGGCAGTATCTTTCTCAAAACCACCATGTACTATTTTATCATTAGCTTATACACTGCTGCTTTATGGTGGTATTATTTAATTTATTTCATTCATGTTGAAGCAGAGAGCTCTGGCCTCTTGACCCCAATTTTCACTTAAAGAAACAAATTTCTTTTTTGCAAACTAACTCAATTTTTCTCCTGTCAACCTTTAGCCTCACTTTAAAATATTAACCTTTTTCCTATCATGATAAGCATCCAACTTTCTTCTATCCAAATTTAATGTTAATCACCATATCTTATGATAATGTTATATTCACTTTTAGCTACCTCTATCAGGCACACAAAAGCAATTTAAATCTATGCATCCTCTTGGAATGTAATAGCTCTTGAGCATTTTTTTTACATGCCAAAACACCACATCCCCCTTAAAAAGCATCATTTCTTTGGAGTATTTGCATTTTTTGCATTTTTGTACTCTAAAATATTAGCTAGAAGATGGAAACTGAGACAAGGCTGAGGATACACTTCCAAAACAGGGTGCAGTGCAAAATTACCACAACCACTGGGCTGCTCTTTCTGGAAAAAAAAAACTGAAGGGAATTTTTTCCCACATTTATTTTGATTCTATCCCACCAAAATAATTGAATAAGCTTTGTTGGTGTTGCTGACAGGAGAATCCATTTTATATAAGTTGTTATAAATAATTTGAAATTTTAACACCACAGAAAATAAATAAAAGAAATCTTTACATTATCTCTCTAGAAGAAACATCTAGATAAGATACATTTGCTATTGATGCTGATTTTGGACTTGTTTGCAAAAATGTTGAGGCTCAAACCAGCTGCTACATATAAAATGACCTCTTTCCCATAGAAGAGCACCTTACCCAAGTATAAGGAACTGCTGAGAAGAAACACCTATTTCCTTCATGAGGAGGCCTAGATTGGGTTGGACCCAATGATCTCTCAAGGTCCCTTCCCACCCCTATGATTCTATGATTCTATGATTCTATGATTCTCTAATATGTACATTTTTGCTTCATCCTTAAGAGTTCATGATAGTATTTATTTAAAAGATTGTAAAACACAAACAAACCAAGGCCATAATAATTTATGAAATACCTCACTGAATGCAAACAATGCCCCTCTCTTTGGCCACTTCAGTATCCCAATGCAACTGTACATATGACATGAGCCTCCTGCTTCATTCCGTTGTAGCCTGTTTACCATGGAGAATAAGGTAGTGAAGCTGTATTTCAGAAAAAGAAAAATCTAGTAAGGCCATTATTCTTAGAAAAGCTTTTTAAAAATCAGTTGGTTGCTGTTGGAACAGCTTTCTCTACCTGGAGGAAAACTTTGGGTATTTTTAATATTTATGAAAAAACCTTCAATTTTTACACTGGAAAATGTCAACTGGTTCTATAAAAACCCAAAGGCTTGAGACACTTTTCATTATATTATAGTGGAATTAATCAACAAATATGACTTCTAACTTATTATTAAAGACTTATACTAGGGGAAGATTCAGTCCAATCCTGCTGGAATCTTTATTTGTGACACTGAGCAAAATACTCCTGAAAAGTTGACAATTTTTTTATAAGCTTACAGCAAATAACACCAGGAGTTAACATTTTCCTACCTCAGCACCGACAAACTAAATGGATCCCAACCACAGAATTAAAGAACCTGAGACCTATTTTACATGGAAATATAGCTTGTTTTAAAGAAGAAAAACTGCTTATGGGTAATTTCTGCCCCAGAAGTGTCAGGCTCTGACAATACTGAGCTCCTTTATCCACTAGAGGGCAAGGAGGTGGTAAATTAAAATATTTACGTGAAACATCACGTTTCAATAAATGCTTCAAGTATAAATAACATAAAATGAACACAATGTTAGTTGGAACCTGTATTCATTAACTATCTGAGTTTTCCTCTATGACAAAAGACTCTGTTCAGGTGAGCATGGCACTACTTGGTGCATCTGGAATTCACTAATGTACCTAAGGATTTTCATGGCCATTAAATTACAAAAGGTTTTATTGGAATTGGAGATCTGCTTGATTTTAGTAGAACTGGGCCTTATCTAAAACCCACTGAAATAATTCCAGGATTTCCACTGATTTCAAGAGTTTTCATAGAATCACAGAATCTCCTGAGTTGGAAGGGACCCATAAGCATCGTCGAGTCCAACTCCTGGCTCCACACTGGGCCAGCCAAGTCAGAGCATGGGACTGAGGGCATTGTCCAGATGCTTCTTGAACTCAGTCAAGCTCAGTGCCGTGACCACTTCCCTGGGGAGCCTGTGCCATTGCTTGACCACCTTCTCAGTACAGAACCTCTTCCTAACATCCAACCTAAACCTCCTCCCTGTTGCAGCTTCGTATCATTCCCTCGGATTCTATCACTGGTCACCAAAAAGGGGTGCCTGCCCCTTCACTCCCCCTCATAAGGAAGCGGTTTTGGATTGGAAAGGAACTCTGATTGGAGAACCATCATTAAAAAGTAGGGGGGGGAGCATGAAACACAATGAAAGGAGAGAAAAAGAAAGTGACCATGCAACTGTATTCAAAAGATTGGATGGTAAAAGAGAGTATGGACAAAGCACCACTGTAATACCCTGAGCTTTTACAGTATCACTCTGCATTCTGTAAATGCATGCTGAAAGGTGATGATGCCATGCAATGAAGGCATCAGCATGCCTTGCCAGGATATCTCTCTGGTTCTTTGAGCAAAAATAACTCTTCAGTTACTCTTGATACGAACACATCAGCTCAGATCCTTCTCCAAAACTTTCTATAAAGCCAGTTTTGCTGAGTCGGTGTGTTCCACCCTGCTTAGTTCAGGCCATGTATGAACAGTTTGGGTGTAACAGAATGAGATTTATTTTATAACAATGAGTCACGCAAACTCAGCTGAGAATCTCATTGTCAGGCTGGATTCTTTCCTGGTTGCACGTAATCACCAGTAACTGTAAGTCACCTGAGGCGTATGCCATTATAAAATTGAGGCATGCAGCATTTTCAGTATACTGATAGCTCAATGAATAGTGAAACAATTCAAAGTTCTTGCATTTTACCTGCAAAGCTAAATACATCTCTTGGTGGGTTACGTTAAAGACAATATCATGAAAAATTCCACTGTCCTCTTTTGAGCATCACTAGTCACAGCAAAATAAAATCTCTGGGGGTAAAATGCTTTCCTCTCTACCTCTTTCCCCTTTAACACTCAGGCTTGATAAAGTCAAGCGTTACGCTGAACAGACAAGGGGAACACAATTAGATTTCCACTTTTTCTATGATTCTTGGTCAGTTCTGCAGGGGTTTGTTGCAAGACATTTCACTGCTGAATACTAGAACAGAACAGGCCAATGTCAGGACAGGAGGTGGGTGTCAGGACCACACTGTTCCCATCCTCTCATAGAGCTAAAAATTGACCACGTGTTCTGGAAAACAGATTTTGGTGATGTTAAGCCGTCTAACCACTAGCAAACTGACCAGTATGTCAACATGATTTTTTACTTAAATTTAAAATATAAATAAGATACAAGACCAACATGAATCTATGAAGTCAGATATCTTGCTCATTCTGAATTTGCTTTAACAATGACTGCTTTGAACTTGAATAGCAAAATTCACAAGGGTTATCTGATCACTGCCATTACCTGTTGAGTTACTTATTGATAATGACAGTGATTTTAGACTTTAAAACATAATAATTGTACAGTATTCTATGCTCAAGTAAAATCCACAGGAAGGAACATGATTTGAACTATTGACCACAGAAACGTGTTCTGCCTGTAAGATGACCCAGTTTCTAATTACATCGTTCAAGTTTGGGTTTGTGACAGATATGACAACAGATCTAAGCACGAGATCCTGTAGATTACTAAGAAACCCTTTGTAATGATCCCCCTGGTCCTGTGAGGCTCCTCCCAGCATCATTTGATTCCTGGGCAGCAGAGCATTTGCTCTGCTGAAACAACCTCACATTCTTGTGCTAAAATATCGAAGCATCGTACTTAACAGAATTGCTCTCTACTCTTTTCACACACATATTTGTCAATGATCAATAAACCTCCTGCAATAAAGTGCAGCCTTCTTCCCACCTAAGCCAGCTCCTGACCCTCTTCAGTCCTCCCATACTCCTCCCTGTTTATCTTCCTATCACGCATGAGGCAGCAGAAAAAATCCTTCTCCCCCAGTGCCAGTTTCAGACGCTGCCACTGTTGACTTCAGCTATTCTTTCTGAAATCCTGCATACACCCTTTATTATATGTGAGCAGTTCAGTTTCAGAAATACACAATTTTATGAAATCAAACCAGTTTTCACCACTAGAAACAACAATTAATCAAGGCATATTCCCCCAGCTTTGTTTTTTCTTCTCGAACTGGCAGGTTTTCATCTGTCTCCCTTACAGTACCAAAATTCCCTAAAAACCTCCTTTCCCTCCCCTATGGAGAGCAGCTCTGAATTTAATTTCTTTCCCTTTCTTTTGGTGACCTAATTCTGGAATAATTTTTATTGGTTACAAAAAAAAACCCCACAATTTTCTACTTCATCAAAACCACCCCTTATCTGAAATAAACACAGAAAATAAAATCAAGAAGCTGAATACTTTGTTAGAAACCAACGAGGTGTATAACCCAGAATCCAGTCTCTGAATACAAGAGGTTATATGTTCATAATTATCCAGGCCCCTGACATTCCATTCAAAATTGAAATATATACAGAGAAAACATCATTATCAGAGGAAAACATTTCATACTTGTATTGATTGAAATTTTTTAATAAACTGGTCGTTACCAAGATTTTTCAAAGCAAGTAGAATATTTAGAAAACTATGCTCTGCAGTGAAATCAGCTGTTACTTGAAGAAAGTACATAATATAAAGATGGTAATTGAAATTATTGACCCAATGATAACTCTCTGAGTAAGCAAAACTTGAGCAGGACTTACACTTGAGCTAACGCTGCAAGATCGGTCTGCAACATTGCCAAATGACTTCCTGTTTCTTCACCTTGAATATTAAAACCCAGTAAAATCTGAGTACCTTGACATAATTTTATGTTGTCACTAACGTCACAGGATACTCCAGTTTGCCTTTGTGTCCAGAAGAAGCCCTTCTACTGACATCTATTATGTACAGTCTGCTTACATTTACAACAGTGCAATGCAAACAACACATAAGGAACAACCTGTTCGGTTCCACACCATCAACAGATAAAACTGCCAACTTTGGAAGCACAATTAAAATCTGCAGATGTGATTAAAAAACAAAAAAACACACACAAAAAAACCCCCAATCCCACCAGTTTATTCTTCTGGCCACAGGATGACTCCGGGAGTAATAGCGGTTGTGTGTTTATGGAAACAGGGAGGTGACTAAAAAGTGCCCTGTCAGTTTTCGGTCCTGTCTTGCCAGCTGCATTAAAATGCAGCCCTGAGCAATTTTTTCTTTTTCTCTTTTTTTTTTTTCCCTTTTTTTTTTTTGTGTGTCTGGAATTTCAGGAGCATAGAGTACAAAAGAGCTGATGAGCAATGAATGCTTCACCCTTCCTCAATTAATCTTGTCTCTCTACCTTTGCTTTTGCTTTCCCTCTACATGAAGGTAATAATGACACCCTCATCCATTATCCTTTTATCCCTGTTATTCTCGTGAAATTGCTTAATAATATGTTACAGATTCGTCTTCACTCACATAATTCTTCCTGTCATTTGCAGTATATCATCCTGCAAACATACAGCCCACTTTCACTGGCCGTTCTTTGAAGATTATTGTCAGTGACATCTTCAGGATCCGTTTGGAATCTGGAGCATCATTTCCGTTGCGATGGGGAATTACACTGACTTATCTGTCATTGCCAAAAGCACAACAAGCAATTCAGTGTTAATGCAAAGGTAACACAGGTTTTTATCATGCCGCCAGAACAAGAGCTCTTGTAAATTTATGCTAATATGGCCCTTTTATAGTTTAATAACCTCCTCCCCTACTGGAAAAAGGGGCACATGCACACGCACGAGCACACACATACACACCCCCCCCCCCCCCACACACACACACACTGGTAGTTTAATAATCTGTGTCACAGTGTGGTAGGTAATTTGTAGCTGATCCTCTTGTAATTATTTATTTTAAATCTTTTTATGAATGCTAATCTTATAGAGTACAGCGGATCTCCAGGTTTGTTGGATACATAGAAATTGTAAGAAGCAACTGAACAGCTTCTAACAGTAGGGAGCAACAGTAAATAGTTCCCGTGATGTGAATTCACGATTTCTCACCAAAATAATAACACATCGGGCAGTATTTTCATTGGGTGGGTTTTTTTGTTTTGTTTCTTTTTCTTTTCTGCAAGACCGTGGCTTCTGAGTCCATTTGCTTTCCTCATCAAGAAATCGGCAGTACTACAAACGAGCCCTTCTCCCTGATCCAGGGTGGCATTCCAGAGGGACCCTGGCGATCCTGCCTGCATGCCAAATCTGACAACACATGACAAGCCGGTCGGCGTGCAGTAATTTGACTAATTATACCGGATTAGAGCATATTAATGCAAGCTGTTTTCTCCAGAGTTAATGACCTGCTGACTGGGTTCTGTAAGGCCCCTCTAGGTCTACAGACAGCTAAAAAACAAAACCCTGCTTTCTAAGCCCTCGTCATTTCGCATCAGCAAATGAGTATATCAAACTACTGAGCAGCAAAATTCAAGCGACATTTTGTGTGCTACAAACCCATGCAGCTTTCCCTAACTTTCCACCTCAAGGGTTTCTTTGATATAAAATTTAGATCTGCTCTTTTTCTTATTTATTTCCTTCCTGTGATGCACAGTACACAAACTGAGAGAATTTTAACTTTTTTTTCTAGATTTTCTCCCAGGTTTTTTTTTTGTTGTTGTTAATGAGCACGGGGAGAAAAAAACAACTTATGGTCACTCTAAGATCACCATGCAATTTTAATATAGGTTCTACACTTTTCCTCAAATAATTCAGTACTATAAACCACTTCATGAAGCGATATTTTCAAATTAAATGTGTTTTTCAGGAGGTTATACCCCTGAGATTATTTTGGGATTGGGTTTTTTTGGGGTCTACTTTTTTCTAGCTGAATAACTTCTTCATAATGAGATTGGCTGTTGTTTAGAAATATTACAACGGAATGAAAACTATTCTCCAGACTTGAACTGGATTGTTTAAAAATAATTTCATTTTAAACTTTGGCTTGTTTTAAATACAGGTTGTTAAGAACACCATCGTTTGTAAAAAATGAAACAATTGGGCTGAGATGAAAGTTTTTGTCCCCACCAAGAGCCAGGGATACACTTCAGCAACATGACAAGGACTTTACATGTAGCTGTGTGTATACAATGTAGGTTCTCGTATTCTGAAACACAGAAACATGTTTTTCATTTAATGATTTTAATGTACACATAACTGAATTATCTTACTATTCAAACACTTAAATCATCCATTAAGGATCCTAAAATAAATGCATATGTGGAGCTCTCCATATGCACAGGCTTGTGTATTCTTATTTAGAGCTTAGAATATTTCAATACCCCACTGAATACTGAAAATATGCGTGTTTAGTGTAAGACAACAGTTACTGCTTTTCCTTGCTTTTTCAATGCTTTTTTTTTTTTGAAACATGTGTTTGTTACTTTCTGGAATAACTGAAAATATGAAATCCAACTTCAGGTACATTTTTTCTTAAAATGCATGTGAAAGTGGGCAACTGGATTGTGTGCAGAGCGTGTATAGCCAATATAAACGTATCACTGATGCAAATGATGATAAATAAATCTACTGCAGGGAAAAAGTTAGAGTTTCTCCTAGCTTTATACTATTTGTGTCTACACTATTTGTATATGTACTATAATTTTTCGTGTACATTTGTATCTTATGTCTCATAAAGGGCTAACAACGCACACCCGGTTCGTAAATTCCACACAGGGAATCAAATACTGTGCTTATGCCCACGTGTGTATCTAGCGTAACTCAAATGGAATTTAAATTTACTTTACCTTAAATGAGATCAGAAACATACTCAATTAGTTCGTAAGGTCTTTGAGTCAAATTAAACTTGGTACTATCCACTATCAAATTAGTTATGCTTTGCGTTTTGTAAGCCGTAAGAAAAGGGAGCTATTTGTGACTTGTGCTCACAGAAAGCATTCTTTCCTTTCAGCGAGCAAGAGAAGAGGGTCTGTGGAACGTTAGTAGTGCTGTAAAAAGTCCTGGAGGACTAGCTCATTCAGGAAATTGGTAATGGGCTAGAGAACTTGACTCTAATTTACTAGACTACATACAATAATTGAACCAAATCCTCGTCTTGCCTTTAATTACCCTAAGACCTCTGCTTTGCCATTACCCTGAAGAGCCTGCAAGTTATCACCCTCAGACTGCTGTTAAATAATCTATGGAAAATGAGATGTCCACTGCAACCTGAAAGGCAGTTATCAAACGTTCACAGGAGAAAGACACCACCATACTGGCATTCTTGTTGGCACTCCCAGCAGAGGACTGGAGGAGTGAATGGGTATGAAGGCTACTAAGCTGTCACCCCGAAAGGGGAACCTTCAGGTCATGGGTGAAGCATATCAGGAGGGCAGTGTGGGAAAGGCAGAACTGGTGCTGCTCATGCATAAATAAAGGACTTTGGTCTTCAGGGCTGTCAATCCAGCATCTTTCAAGAGAACTAAATTCATTATACACAAAAAGTGTAGATAGCCTTTCTAAAAGGAATAAAGCATGCATCTGATCCTCCTCTGGATAACTATGTAATCAATTTTATACTGAAGTCGCTTTGGCAGTAAAACTACATTTAGAAAATGGGTTTGTATGTTAAAAGTAAGAAGGAAAAACAAACCAAAACAAAACAAGCAGTGTATATGTGTCTTTCTTGCAGTAAGAATCCAAATAACTTTGTATTTTTAATATAGATAGACATTATATTTTGCACCAATACATAAACAGAAGAAAATATAAATTTTAAATTTGGAAAACATTTATATAACACTAAATAGTAGCAAAAAATGTACACACCAAACCAGGAAATCTCCATGTTTAGATTAGCAGCCTTTACAGCTTTATTACTTTAATGAATTTATATAGTACAGAATTACTGTAGTTGAGAAGCAATATTTAATCTCTGACATTATATAAATGCTGAATCTGTTTATCTAAAATTCCAACCTGACAGAATTTTTTTAGGCTTTACTTGAACGGCCTGATTACCATCACACCTTCAGATCTCTGTGACACTGGCACGAAATGGTGAGAGGATGATCTCCCAGAAACTTACAGAGATGCATAAATCATGCTGTTGTCTTTCCTCTTACGGCTATATAAATCCTGGTAGAGAGGGCAGAAGGTTTGTGACACTAAAGTCCACTCTGATAACTTCCCAAGAGCTCAAAGGCTGTATCTAATCTACATTAAAATGTCCATATGCATATCTGTAAAACACCCTACTGGAATACAGCCCTGAAATATTATTTTCTATCATTGTGGTTTCTGGTAGATAAATGGGAACTAATGACTGGTAATGTTCAGTGATCGTAAACCCACTTTTCCTTCAACCTGTAAATTCTGGCATTGCACCTGTGAAGTCTGTTCCTTTTTTTTCTTGCAGACCACCTCAACTCCAGAGCACATAAAGTGGAAAAAAACATGATAGTAATAGGATCTAGCAGGAAGGCAAAGGGGACTTTTACTCAGTATAGGAAGGTGTTCGCTACTCAAATTCTGAAGAAATAAAACAGCAATTCTCAGCCTACCAATCGGCAAATATCAGCCTGTAAAATATATTTGATGTTACAAGGAGTTATTTCATAACCACTGCAATTCTTCATTTCAGTTTGTTACAGTTTTGTAAAGAGCATTGCTCCAGGCTGCAGGATGCTGAAATTATGGAATGAAATACCTTCCTTAAGGTAGCCAGGTTGAAAAAAAACCCCCCACAAAACTGTTATGTGTTGAATATATAGATGCTTTGGTCACTCAGGAAGACAGCGTACTACAAATCAGAGATGAAAGCTTTCTTTAACATAAAAACATCTGATACCCTATTTCACCTCGGCATGGCAAAGAGGAATAAATGCTTCTATAGTCAAGTGGCTAGGTTCTCTTTGGACTAAAGAAGCTGAGTAATAAAGAACCAAAGTCTGTGACGTTCTGAATCTCAAATTATTCTGATTCTCTTGCACATATAGAGCTCAGAACAGAATGAACATCTTCAAACAGGCTTATAACATCCAACTTACATTAACTATATTCATTTGTGATTATGCTAAAGCCCTAAAATTGGGATAATCAAGGAAAAAACAAAACAAAAAAAATACACCCTCCAATACCATGTGCTACTATTGTAACTCTTCTTCCAGAGTTAGGCAGGGTTTTTGAGGGGAAAAAAAAAAATCATCACAGGAGAAATTCATTATGAAAAGAATCATCCAGTCAAGATTTTTATTTCACCAGTCACTGCACATACTGCAATCCACACAGGAAATACGTTCCCATTTTGATAAAGAAGTTGACAGAACAAGTTTTAAATTATTTCTCGTTACTTCCATCAGGCACATCGTATTAATATTTTGCTGAGAGCTGGGCATTTTAAAAATGTAATTATTTATGGGTGTCCAAAGCCCTAAAGCCAGCTATTCCTGTCTAAGTGTAAACAAAGATCTGATTGACTACAAACACAGACTGCATTAAACTCAATCACCGTTTATTATGCACAGTTTACTACTGAAGCTAAATTCTCATCAGATGAGATTCAAGACACAGGTCAAAACTTCTTTTTTTTAAATTATGTTTTAAGTGGCATTTCCTAAAATTTAATTTCAATGAACAATAATATATGTAGAGTTTTTGATCTGGCTTAAGCATTACCTAATAATGATGGTACTAAATAAAAATCACTAGAAAGCTATAGCATCTGCAAGACAACAAAAAAGGCTTACAGCAGAGACTCCATGAAACATTTAGCTGGTATTTTCCACACACTGATCCAGTGAAAAAGGGTAAGCTGTAAAAATGTGCTTCTGAGAGTTTCAAACCATATTGTACAGAAGTCACATCAAATTAATACTGAGGACCATTTAGAGCTTTTATTCTGAAAAGCTTTTGAAAAGGGATTAAACTATGAAAACTCGCATGATACTAAAGTACCTATTAATGGGTTTAGGGGGGGAGGAACAATGAAAGTGTTATTTTTAGATAAATCGTTACTTTGTATGTAGCAGCACAAAGCATTTGCTAAAGAGACACTACAACAGCTCTCCAGCAATATCCCACACATCTAAACACTGATTAGCAGGAGAATTTTTCTTGTCATTAAGAACAATCTTACATAGAAAAGAGGGTCTTATGGTTTTCTCTTTAATTTTCGACAATTTCTATAAATAATTCATTAGGAAAACGTAGTCATAGTAAGAAAAAAAAAGAAAGATGGCATAAGTAAAGCCAGAGCCGTTTTCAGAAGCCTGCTTGTTATTGTAGGGAAATACAACTGCCTGTTTGTACTCTTCCCTACGCACATCTGATTACCACAAGCCTGCTAACAAACTACTCCTGTGTATATATATATATATATATATAAAAAGAAGTTTACACTGTACAGTACACTTAACACGCAGGAAAATGATGTTTTCAAAAAATAACAGGAAACAGCACGAGGACCGAGAAGAAGGAACTGGGGTAGTTGTCATCTCATCAAAAATAATGAATGCTCAAGAGATTTCTAACTTCATCTCTTCCCAGTCATTTGTCCGATAACAATAGGCTACCAGGAGAGAAAAGACTAGGAGCAGAGCATGCTCCTCTTCCTCGGCTCTAGCTAGCACCTGTAACCTCCGAACAACTATGTACCAGCTGAAATCCACATGACGACAGCCCCAAAAGACAACTGGAAATGTTGTTCCTAGCCTGCTGTGCCTCCATTCAGCGCCGGGATGCACCACATGGTGGATGACAGCTTTGTGTCTGCCCCATCTTGCAGCCTCCCCTCCTCCCTCGCCACACAGTCGCGCACACACAAAACAGTCTTATGGCTAATGATGCAAACATGAAGTGTAAAGTCTCCTTAATTTGACCCTTGTTAAACTCCTAATTGGATTGAGGCGGTCTCAGAGTGGAAAGCAACCCTGGATTATTCAAGAAAGCTTTTACAAAATGAAGACCAAATTACAAAAGGCTTCCACTCTGGCTGCAGGACACCACAAAGAGCAGGCAATGAATTGCAGCTGTCACTTAAGTTAAAAATCTAATCAATTGCCTTTTTTTTAAACAGGTAACTTTTTGAACAGTTTCTTCATTGTGATACTCTTCAGAGTGCGCTTGACCCAAATTTAATAAGCTGCTATTAAAGCAGAAGAGCAGCTGTAGAGCAAACACTGTAGAATGATACCGTGCATTCAGGCTCTTAATGATTTTAAAATGACTACAACCATTGCTTCATTCAAGAGGAACAAAGCTCAGGGCTCTTTGCTCAACAATGTCTTAACACAAACTGTCTGAACAGACAGCATTCATTTGTCCTTCATGAACCCAAAAGGTCAGCTGCATTGCTGAGAACATCTCAACAGTTTAATTGTGTTTCTCCTGTAGGAAGACTGAGAGGAGAAACTTGGGGATTCCTTGTATATGAAAACTAGCCTTTTTTTCTTTCCTCTTTTTCTTCTTTTTTTTTTTTTTCCTTCCAAGGAAATATACAGCTTAAGTACAGAGACAAGGGGTGCATGATATGCAGACAGGTGTAAAACATGAAGTAATTATAGAAGCTCAAATTAGTTCCTAGGCCTGAGGCAAAAAAGAGAACAGTGCCTTGACAAAAGGGAATAGCAAATAAGGATAGCAAACAAAAAATGGCTTGAATGTGTAAATTAGCAAGAAAAATGAGACAGAAAAGCAGCTTTACTCTACTATTATTCACCACATGAGAACAGAGCAGCTGAACATGATCAAGAGGGCTTTGGAGGAGAGAGGCAGGCATCAACACCGAAACGAAGCCAAAGAGTGGCAGCTCCGCACTTTCTAGTCAGTCACTCATTATGTGGTGAAGTGCTCTTGAGAAGTGCCTCTTATACTTGACCTATCATATTACTTCTTCTGTAAACACATAATCCCTGCTTGTTAGGTGGTGTCAACACTAGCATTCATTCACTGTGGTAGTCCTTTTGTGTATAGACACTTTAGAAGTGCTGCCAAAACCAAAGAATTGACACCATAATAAAACAATTTGAATTTCAACCAGGTAAACAGACCCTGTGCGCTTCTGTAAAACGTACTGTGCAGAGCATTGCATCCCGTTTCCCTCACTTGAGGCAAAGCTGCTTTCTTATCACAAAACTATTTTCTTTGGGAGTCTCCTTGGCCAGATTAGCAACTGCCTAACGATTAACATTAATTTCACTAACAGGAATTACCGCCACTGCAATTTATTTGCTTAATGTGTATAAAGAAAAAAAGAGTCTGCACATTTTTACTACCAGCCAGCTAAGCAGAAGACCCCAAACAAACTGTGGTTGTGCAAAACTGACCACCTCCTACATCCAACACACTGGATTACCATGAAGGGCACAAAAAAGCCATAAGCCAGTCAGCTTTTACACCAGAATTTCATCCACTCACACAGATATTTTATTCATCAGTCTTTGTGGGGACTTATGCCTGATTATTATCATTATGTATTTAGACTTTGAGTCAAAGATTATACTTTTTGCAGGCAAAGGTGCAAATTCCTACTCAAGAACACTCTTTTCAACCAATCAAGAAGTATACGTAATGGATTCTGTGCTTCTGCATTAAAAGAGGTATCTAGACAGGATATCACCCTGTGATAACATTTATGAAGTGTTTCTGAACACTTCTGCAGCCTCTTTGACTAAAAGGATGAATCACTCTTTCTTTCAACACTTGACAAAACCTGAGTAAACTTTCTGATGTATCGCTGAGTATCAATGGGACACAAGGCTGGAACGGTAGCGTTTGGGTAAAATGCCAGTTTTTACAAATGAGCCTACAAGGATACACCAAAGGGAGACACAGATACGTAGCACCAGAGTTCTCAAAGCTGAAGAGCCACGTTAGCACTGGGTACATCACAAGGAGCTAAGAAGTAACATCACAGACCTGATACTGCGGTAAGGGGATATGATGCGTTACCATAGCCGTGTCTAAAAACTAAGGTATTATCATGTTACACCAATGTCATCAGGCCCAGGATTGCCAAGATTTTTCTTGTTGGGTCTTCTTGGGCAGGAAATCATGCCTACGTTCTCATCCACACGTCATCTTTGCAGCTGAATGCTTTGTGTTCAAGCACTGAACTGCACATTTCTGGGAAACCTTGACAACACTACTGCTTGGCTCAGTTAGCCAGCTTAGCAAGCAGCAACAGGCATAGAATCATAGAATCATAGAATGGCATGGGTTGGAAGGGACACCAAGGATCATAGAGCTGCAACCCCCTGCCACAGGCAGGGACACCAACCTCCAGGCCTGGAGCTACACAAGGCTGCCCAGGGCCCCATCCAACCTGGCCTTGAACACCTCCAGGCATCTTGGTCTTCAATTCATCCACCTGTGAGCAAGGACAGTGAAATATTCCTACCCATAATACCCATCACATCCTGTTCAAGCACCTCTGATCGACTTCTCAGCAGCCTCAAACAACCCGAACAAACTGACATCAAATGGAAATCTAATTCTCACACCTTCTGCCTTTGCCTCTCAACTGTTGCTTCTCCCTGTCCTAACCCTTCGACAGAACTTCCCTACATCCCTGTCTTTTCAGAAATCCCATTTCATAGTGGCTTTACAAAAGAAATCCAGATACACCAGGTTCCCACATAATATAGGAGTGAGCATTATTTATTACAACCTTTTTACCTTTTCCAGTATCTCTTCTTTCTATTGTGTATCACCACTCTATGTGTATCACCACTCTAAATATTAAACAAGACCCATTAAGAAATAAAGTAGGCTTGTGAATGAAGGCCTCCTCAGCCCCATGTTGAGGAACATGAATTTAAGCACACACACTACCACGCAATACAAGCAAGCTCAGCAGTTTGTGCATCCAGAAAGGTCTCATTCAGTCCTACTCATTAGGACTTAATTTAGACGGTAAAGAAATACCAGCCAAAGCATCAATATGATTAGCTACACTTTTGAAGATGTGCCATGAACTTCATTATATTTGTTTCCTCTCAGTTTCTGGAATCTCTTTGTTGTCTCCTTCTTCTCAAACACATCCTGTTTCCCATCCAAATAAAGTTTGCCCTTACTGTATAGATCATGCAAACCTCTGGACAGGTTAACCTCTAAACCAGTGAATGATGCTGAAAAGGCTGCTCTTTTCACAGTCCAGGTCTCTGGAGAGCGGCTCTTGGAGAAATACCTTATCCACTTCCACAAAGCAGTGACTTCTGCCCACAAAAGCAGCAACTACATTGCGGCAGGCTCGGTTCAAGCACAGCCAAGAGGAAGCCTGGGAAATGTTGGCACTTCCCATTGTGATTCATAACATCAGAGTCACCACGTGGGCCAACGGTGCTTAGGTGCCCTGGCAGAGATTCTTTCAAGCTGGGGTTTCTGCTTAGTGTGGTATTTATCTTTATATGAAGAAAACCCAACATGTTTCCACTTTAATTCAAACATATTTAAGCAAGAAATATGTTTTCCTTCATGATTTATCCTCTGATTTCCCCCTTTGGCTCTTTCTAATGGTTTTTTTGTCTCCTTCTTTCAATGAAACAAATTTTAGTGCAAGGTTTCAAATATTTTTTCCTGAAAAGTTTTAATGTCTTCTCTTTCAAATTAATTTTCTCTGGTTTATTCACCCTGATCTTCAGCCCATCCAATCAGCTTTTTTTCCTAACTTGAGAACAGCATATGGAACTCTACATTAAACTGAAAAAAGAAAAAAAAAAGGTAGATTTAAATTAGGTATTAGGAAGACATCCTTTCCTGTGAGGGTGCTGAGGCACCAGAACAGGCTGCCCAGAGAAGCTGTGGCTGCCCCTTCCCTGACTGTGTTCAAGGCCAGGCTGGATGGGGCTTTGGGCAGCCTGAGCTACTGGAGGGTGGCAGAGGGGTTGGAACTGGATGATCTCCAAGGTCCCTTCCAGCCCAAACCAGTCTGTGATTCTATGACAACTTTTGATTGTCCTGCTTGTGATTTATTTCTCCCCTTCTGCAAAGCCATATAAACAGCATTAAACTGATAGAAAAATCAAGTTTTTACTCAAATCACTATCATTTTGCCTGCACAACAGATCGTCACATAGAGTGCCACAGGTTCCCTGTGAGGTGGGAGTTCAAATTCCTTATGCATTCACTAAAACATGCCAGCATTTGCTTTACCAGCAGTCCGGCATGCCCACTGTGTGACTGATGGGCACAGACGGAACATGGCAAACACTCTCCTGTCAGCACTTCTTCACCGTTTCTAGGAAACACACAGTCCAACTGGGCAGCCTGGCCTCACAAATCTGGGAGACTATGGGGGAAAATGGCAGGGCTTGGCCTACCAGCAGAAAGGAAAGCCTGCTGCTGACACTGCTGAGCTTAACAAATAAAGGGTTTGCCACCCAAAGAAGCAACGCAGCTTCTTGGTTTCAGTTGCTCCTAAATGGTTATGGTTGTAGGTAGTAAGTATTATTTTACTGGTATTGTTCTAGATACAATACACACAATAGAAGGAAAGGAAGCCATCCAGAGGGATCTTGACAGGCTGGAAAGGTGGGGCTGGGTGAACCTAATGAGGTTCAACACTGCCAAGTGTCAGGTGTTGCACTTGGGACGGAAGAATCCCAGACACAGATATAGACTGGGAGAAGAGCTCCTGGAGAGCAGCCCTGCTGAGAAGGACTTGGGGATTCTGGTAGATGAGAAACTCCACATGAGCCAGCAGTGGCTCTTGCAGCTCACAAGGCCAATGGGGTCCTGGGCTCCATCAGCAGAGGGGTGGCAGCAGGGACAGGGAGGGGATTGTCCCTCTCTGCTCTGCCCTCGGGAGGCCCCAGCTGGAGTCCTGTGTCCAGAGCTGGGGCCCCAATACAAGAAAGATGTGGAACTGTTGGAGAGGGTTCAGAGGAGCCACAAGGATGATCAGAGGGCTGGAGCAGCTCCCCTACAAAGAGAGGCTGGGGGAGCTGGGCTTGTTCAGCCTGGAGAAGAGAAGGCTGCGGGGGGACCTCATTGCAGCCTTCCAGTCCCTGAAGGGAACATACAAACAGGAGGGGAATCAACTTTTTCAAAGGGTAGACACTGGCAGGACAAGAGGGGATGGATTAAAACTAAAGGAAGGAAGGTTTAGATTAGATATTGGGGGGAAGTTTTTTACAGAGAGAGTGGTGAGGGGCTGGAACAGGCTGCCCAGAGAGGGGGTGGATGCCCCGTCCCTGGGGGTGTTCAAGGACAGGTTGGATGGGGCCCTGGGCAACCTTGTGTAGCTCCAGGCCTGGAGGTTGGTGTCCCTGCCTGTGGCAGGGGGGTTGGAGCTCTATGATCCTTGGGGTCCCTTCCAACCCATGCCATTCTATGATTCTATGACACTAACATGAAACATTATTTTTGCCTTCTCATAGCTCACAAGCAAGTTATACGCACCAGTCCTAGTGTGACATAGCACAGATAAGTTTCTAGGTTCAAGGCTTATATAGTCATTCCTGTCACAAGTAGCAAAAGGAGTGGAAATTAATAAAATGAGTGCAGCTTAAAGAGAAAGGAAAGTAGCACAGAGGGTGAAACTACAGCTCACAGAAGGCAACAGTCTGCTCCAATGCCAACTCTCGCAGAGCCTGACTAACATGAGACGTGAGTTCATGTGGAAAACAAAGATAAAAAGTTTGGTCAGCACAAAAGAATGACACATAAGCTTCACTGACCCAACTACATCTGATGTAATTAGTGTCATCGTTTTAGCTAGTGCTTCATTTGGACCATTAATCTTAAATATTTTATTGAAATCTTTAAAATTATATAGAACAGATGTACTCTGACCAAACACCAGTAGATCACTCAGCGTACAAAACTACACCTGACAACTGCAATGTTTTAATAGCACAAACCCATAATTCCAGCTACCTATTCCTTAAACATATGACAGTCCTTGTCCATGGAAAACAACTGCTCATTTTTAGGCATTTTCTAACATACCAGTCATTGTAGTCTGTCCCTTTAACCCAGAACAAGCAGAAAACTAGAAAACCTTGCAAGATGTGCAAAATTCTAATTTTAATCAGTGAGATGTACCCCATCTAGGGATTTCAATGCTAAATATGCATTGTCAGTTTGTCAAACCCACTGTTTTATCTGGCGTGGTAAGCAGGTCATGTGTGTGTTATCCCTGAAGTCAAAACCTATCACACCTGTATCATCAGCAAACCCATCCCCAAACTGATTTCATATCACCATAAATCATTGTGTAAAAACTGTCCTCAGAATGTGCTTTTTATATGTGGAGGAAATCCAGAGCAAAGCATAAAGCTAAGTATCCTTCCTGCCACAGTCTATTTATTAAGTTGTTTCTTTAAAACAACTTAAGTGCAACTGCTGCATTGTGATACAATCATTCTCAGCCAACCAGTGAGTTTTCAAACTGTAGGTTTCTACACACACATTTTATATGTGTATATTCACACCTGGTATATACAAACAGCTTTTTTGACAGATTCACAGATTTGTAGGGGTTGGAAGGGACCTCCAGAGATCACTGAGTCCAACCCCCCTGCCAAAGCAGGTTCCTTAGGCCAGGTCACACAGGTAGGCATCCAGAAGGGTCTTGACTATCTCCAGAGAAAGAGACTCCACAGCCCCCCAGAATGCTCTTACCACCTCCTGAATGGCTATCACCTTGAGCATACAACACTGCAAATTCTTAGTGGTAGAACATGCTCCATGCAATTTCAGGAACAAGAATTAAGTCACTGGCAGACCTTCTGCTCACTTCTATCTTCATGGTCATGAAGATAAAAATTAGCCTGAATTTTTTTGTTTCCTTTCCCAGTGAAAGCACTAATTTTGAAAAACGTTGTTGGTACTATAACCATCACTAGTGGGAGAGGTTAGGGCACAGGAAAACTTCAGGTCTGCTGGATACTGTTCACCTCCTCTTCCTTAAGTTTCTAGATGAGGAATGACATCTTAGAATCATAGAATCATAGACATCTTACTCAATTCAATTCTGAGAACCAGGGTCTTGCATCCAGGGAAGAACAACCTCAGATACCAGTATAGCTTGGGGACTGGCCTATTGGTGAGCAGCATAGGTGAGAGGGACCTCACCAGGTGGTCCTGGTGGAGAGCAAGACAACCATGAGCCAGCAATGTGACTTCGTGGCTAAGGCGGCCAACAGCATCCTGGAGTGTATTAGAAGGGGTGTGGTTGGTAGGTCAAGAGAGGTCCTTCTCCCCCTTTAATCTGCCCTGATGAGACCCCACCTGGAATATTGTGTCCAGTTCTGGGCCCCTCAGTTGAAGAAGGACACAGAACTCCTTGAAAGAGTCCAGTGCAGGGCCACCAAGGTGATTAAGGGAGTGGAACACCTTCCTTATGAGGAAAGGTTGAGGGAGTTGGGCCTGTTTAGCCTGGAGAAGAGGAGACTGAAGGGTGACGCTATTGATGCTTATAAATATGTAAAGGGCGAGAGTCAGGAGGATGCTGAGATACTTGTGAAAACATCCAGGATGCTTGGATATCTGTGACTCTGGTAGATGAAGTGACAAACCCTGCAGCAGCTGTGTGCCCCATTACTTCATGACTTCAGAGATATGTCAGTGTCTTGGAAAAAAGCTTTTTAAAACCAGCCTGGCAAAAAAAAAAATGTATGAGTACTTCTTGTATAGAAGATGAGTCCCACTAATGTCAATGGATTTACCTGCCTGAGAGACTCGTAAGTCAAGATAAATTAGGGTGAGAATGGGACATCTAAGGTTAAATAAAGGCTGACACCCAGGCTTCAGCAATGATTTTTCTTGTTGCTTTCTGAAATCTGCAAAGCTACAAGGTATTTCCTTTCCAACTTTTGAAACTATCTTTCTACAAACTACCATTAGTTATCAGAGCTCAAACTGCATAATAAAATCTGCTTTGCTAAAAGTTATAAAGGGAACATAACTTTAAATGATGGGGTTCAGGGGAACTCCTTAGCGGGTTACTGAAAGTCTGGGAAGAATAAACAACTAAACAAGAGCCATATAAAGTCAGTATCCCGAAGGTTACAGATCCCATTTCTAATTTGAGTTCCTCCCTATATTTTCAAACCGATGTACCCAGCCAATATCTTGGTAATTAGTCTGTGGAACACTGAATAGCAAATTTTCTCAGATGGACTCAATACCACATGCTCCCATAGATGTCCAAAGTGGAAGGCACAATATAACCATTTTACAGAACTCTCAGGAATCAGACAGGAGCAGAATAAATCACTCTGCGAACAAGCTGTGTACCAGGCTTCATTAGTTATAATTACCCCCAAAATATGCTCAGCAGAATGCACACGTGTCATCTGGGAGTGACACACAATAGAGTGGGCAACTTATAAACTCCTCCAAGCACAGAAAGAGTCCATAAAACAACTGGCTTGTGCATTTGGATTCATGTGATAACACCTCCTATTGCATAAGCCACCAGATGACACAGATGGGGCAAATCCAAACAAGGAACATTTCCTTTGTATAGGCATTGGACTTCATTTGATGCCTATTCAACCAACAAGCTGAGAAAGCCGAGTATGAAACACTAGATCTTTGTCTTTGTTATTTCCCAGATTGTGCTACACTTGCTGGAAATAATGAAACATGTAGAGGTTTAAATACTTTGAACACGACGAAAAAACAGAGTGAAACGAAACAAAACAGGATGTTAAATTTGACATACTTATGCACAGGCAAACCCAAACATTCTTCCCCAAACTTAAAAAGGAAACAGTTCTGCTATAATTTTAACCAGCATCTCCCTTTCACACATCCTTTTACCAAAAGAGGCAAGCACTGACTGAAGCGCTTTGAGAGTGCACATATCAGCAATGAGGTCTATTCTTTTCCAGAGAAAAAGAATATTAATCAACACTATGTTCATGGGTCAGATTACTTTGCCTTTAATGATTACTACAGAACCAACCACGTCATAATTACTGCAACATTGATGTCATCTTAACTTTGCTCTGTAAACTTGCTCATTTTTTTCTGCCTCCTGTACTTTCCTTCAATCATAATAACTATTTTCTGTCCAGGACATTCCAATCTCATACCAAATGCATGGGGTTTTTCCTTCCTTCTATTCTTGTTATTCACTTCTTTGTATCCATACACCACAGTGTTCCTGGTCTTCTTATTAAATCCCTTTCCACATCTTTTCTGTAGTTTTCTATGCTACAGTGATTTGATCACGTGAAAATATTGTAGGCATGTACTTGTTTGCTGCAATAAAACTGTGCTTTGCTCAGAGGAAAACTGATATCCACATGCAGCCTGCTGCACAGACTGATTTAATGGCAAATATAACGTTAAACCTGCTCATATGTCAGTATTTTAATAGAAACATGTAAATAGATATTGTTTGGATGTTCCATGTATATGCTAGTGCGTGCGTACACACATTGATATGAATGCCCATGTGTCTGTGTAACCCTGTGTTACCTTCCTGACATGCTGTTAAGGAACTGTGTAATATCCTCACATCTGTTGGCTACTTCCAGAGAACCCCAGAAAGTAACTCCAAAACTCTGACTGAGAATATATTCACATTAGTAACTGAACATCACCCACACGACGCTGAGATCTGTGGAACTGCTCACACCCGTGTAATAAATACCCAGTCACTTCGACACAGTGGTCTCTCTAACTGAGGTTCAGAGACTTCACAGTGGTAACATGAACGGGCATGGAGAGAGCCAAGTGTATCCCCAATATGTAAGATCAATTAAAGGGCTGTTACAAATAACATCAGTTAACCTGGGATCTGTCGGATCTGTGCTTCGCTAACACCGCGTGGGTGGAAGCAAGGACAGAATTTGGCCTGCTTGGCCCCATTTCCATGTAGTACAACCAAGAGGTCAGCTTCAGTATTCATGCATTCAACGCCAGCAAACTCCACACAGAGCTCACAGGCAGTGGCAGCAATTTCCTATTTTTAAAACATCAGAGAGGCACGAACGATTCGTGCATACGAGCTGTATGGTATTATCTGAAGTCACTGCTGTCTTCTTTCCTTTTCTTTTCTTTCTCTCTTTTTTTTTTCCCTTCCTATTTTAAAGAAACAGATATTGAATCTATCCCAGCTAATAATTTCATTCTGACACTTGAGTTTAAAAGGTTAAGTTACTATCTGAAGAAAGGTAATCTGGCTGCCTTTCATAGCAGCCTGCAAGCTCTGCAATCTGCATAGAGAGGGGCATTTGTCATCATTAGCTGAGCAGTGACAGCTGGCACCTAGGGTGTCCCAGATTCAAGAAGTGGCAAAGGCACTCTTTTACCTTAAGTTGCCATTAAGTGTAGCACACTTCATAAGGAGCAATATTTCCTTTTAGTTATACAGCATGAAATAACAGCAGCGAATGCATCTGTATTTTCCTCGGCACGGAGAACAGGCTGATATACAATTAGCAGCTGCCTTTAGACAAGAAGACACCGGGTTTATTATATGAGCAAACATCCCATTCTTGTCACTTGAAAATAGCTCCAATTGGCTCAAAACCAGGGCAGTGTATTTCCCTTCAAAGATACTGCCGGCTGATTGATTTGGAAATTTTTATTTATGGACATGACAAATCGTGACTCAACCACAGTTTTTAACTAGAGGTACAGCACTGCCACTTCAAGCTGGGAATGCCTAATTACTTAAACCAGACAGGTTATTAGATATAGGGGGGGGAAAAATAGTCCTGCACTGGCATACAAGCTAATGCAGGACATTATTGGTTTGAAAGGATACCTGATGGAGCACTATTTTAACAGCAGCGTTAGAAACTTGAAGTATATCCTTGGAGAGTATTTTACAGCTCAGTTTGCCACATTTTTGTTTTCAAAACAGCTCTGTGATATTTTGTGAAGGTATTCATATTTAAGGTGGTATTTAACAAATGGAATGCGTGGAAGTCTACGAAAGGAGTTGTTTTCATACTGCCATCAATTATTCAATGTATGAAAGACTGAAGAAATGGTTTATGAACACTAAAAGACCCTGATTTGGTTATTTTTACTGAAAAAAAAAATGCAAAGCTAAAAATTAATATAGCATGATATTAAAAAAAAAACCCAAACCAAACCCAAACATATTTTTTTAAAAAATTGGAAAAAACCCCCTCATTTTTCCACAGTGTCTCAAATCTGGGAACATAATCTATAATGCTACATTTTGCATTATTATGTAAACTAGTTTTTCGCAAATAAAACTAATTTTTGTGTTAATGTAAAATCTATGCAAATACATGCAGTCATTTATCAGGGAAGCTGACAAGCATTCCATATTGGAGAGGGAAAATGAAACTGCCTCAAGAATAGAGGCAATTAATTATTTCTGTATTTTCTCTTCCTCTGTCTTGAGGCACAAAAGTTATCCATCCAGTTAAAACAGCAAATGAAATAAAGAGATTTTTTTTTATTTAAACACATATGGCTTTTGCCTGCAATACTGATCACCACAAGGTCTACAGATGCCCGTGGCTAAATTGTACACTGGCAGATGCACACAAGGGAAAACTGTGTTAATGCAGCGTGGTGAACAAAACAAATGAAGAACTGAATTTTTGGAGGGGGGAGGTGGGTGTGAGGGAGAGTGGACTTCTTTCACCTCATCGAGACACGCACTTTGCCTACCAAGAATGGATTAGGGTAGTTATAAATTTAACCTGAAAGGCTTTTTTTCTCACCCCCTGTGCCAAAAATCTGAACCGTACGTGTAGGAGAAAACATCCACACAGATCCCCACAGTTTTGTAAGGTACAGATCATAAATAATGGGCTTGCCAAGATAAATGGTTATATTATTTCATCTTTACAATTAAGGACTAATAATACATAATGAATGCACTCACAGAATATAATGAGAAAACTGTTGTCCAACATACTTGCTGTCATTTTTTACCTACTTAAAGAAGCAGTCTCTTGAAGTGTAGCTGAGAATCACAAGCATTATGGTACAACCAAACATATGCCACATACTCTGCTGTGCTTCAGCGGGCTAGTAGAAGTTCTGCACTTGTTATGGTTCGTTTTGATAAGGTTATTTTAAAAAACTGAAAGCCAGAATTAGCCAGTTCATTCCTGGAAATCATTTGCAGGGGAAAGCAAGAAACAGAGAAGGTAAAATCTCTTCTGAAAATAAAGCCAGAATCATGCTGGTCACAGTAACGTTTCTCTTAGTAGGCCTGTACACACTGCACAACATAAAAATGACCAAAACAAAAGTAGTAAAGAATACATTTACAGCCCATTTTTGGCATGTATTTTGAGTGCATCGCACAATGTAAGTAAATCCACCCCGTTGAAAACAGCTTTGACAAAAAAAAAGGCCAAAAAAAAAAAACCCAAAGCCTTGATATTTTTTTTTTCCTGGAAGTATCCTTTAATTTCACAAAATAATTTAGTCTGTATCAACTGAAACTGTAAGTAAAGATGCTCCAGAGATGTGAAATAACAGATACCTCCTTTTCCTCATCTAAAACTAAGGAGACTTGAGAGAAAAAAAAAATCATCACTACCCTAACAGATACACAGCAAATGATTCGGTTTTCTTTTCAATGGCACTAGTTTAATCACAAACAACAACGTGCCTGGAAGGCAAAATCTATTTCTACTCTTAAGAAGAATCGATAGTAATATTCCGTTAAGACAAACAGCTATTTCCATAAGCAGCTAATATTTTTCTTTCAACAACTGCGCTGGAGATTTATGAAATGACCAGGCTACGTGTTGTTTCTGTAGTCCTTCTCGCTTCGGCGACACGGGCGCTACGCCGCGGATGATCCAGGTCTCTATATTCTGTTTTACAGCTGGGCTGCAAGAAGGGAAGGGAAAGCAACAAGGACAACAGGCAATCTGGGTTGATTTTTCAAACCCAAGCAAAAGGACAACTAGAGAGATTTGCTTTTGTTAATAAGAGACTCGGTTCTCCCCTAGATAAAGTATTACGCTCTACGATGGCAATGTTCCACCAGTTAAGGGGAGTGGTGGTGGGAAAATCAATATGTTTTAAAGGCCAAAAGATCTTCGTATCAAGTTTTTTCCTGAACAGATCTCTCCCCTATCTTCCTTAAATAATAAGTTGGTTGACATGTTTATATTACAGTTATACGTAGGGTATTTTTAGGAATAACAGATAAGTGTTTTTTCCAAGTAGGTTGCTCGTGTTTAAGTCTGTTAAAAGATTCACTACCTTTTGGGAGTTAATAGAAATCATCCTGAATATGGAAAAGCACGTGAAAAAAATACAGTTTTAATAGAGATTTTTGAAAGCATAATCTCTCACTCGTTTCTCTGAATAACCTCCTCTTCCTTGTAAAGGCTTTAGAGCAGATTAGGGAAAGCATCTTTGTGGGAGCATCTTGTTAAAATATGGACAAAACAGCACTGTCCTTTCTCAAGAAGCTAATTCCACACTCTGGCTAAAACACAATGAAATTAATAGGGAAGTTCTGCTTGACAGAAGAGTAGGTATTTGGGCCAAAAATGTATTTCCTCACCAACGCATGTATTTGATGCATTAGATATTTTAAAGACACGCCATACTTCGCCCTATTCAATTTTTAACCTCCAAGTGTTATCCTGCTTTTGGCCCTGATCCTGAAAATCACTGCCAGTGCACTGAAGAAACCCGTGACCTCACCAGAACCAGCTGACTGTTTCGCTAACCATGTGTGTGCACTGGCAGGATCAGTGGACTTCATAAGGTTCAATGAAACGTATTAATCACTCGCGACCAACTCACTCAACTCCTCCCTTCACCGTTATTTGGAGAGAAAATACCAGCGAGCTGGACACTACATTACAAAAATCCAAGTCTGCATTGAAATATGTTAGGTATGTCTTTTTAGAGCTAAATTGAGATAAAGTGAATTACACAGGTAATTTACCATAGCCACGCTATTGGAACAGGAGAGGACAAGTTTCGGTTTGAGTTAGGGGGACTTAACATGCCCGAAGTACAGGCAACACAAAAGTTGGCAATAAACACATGACATGATAGGATGTATATGGAAAGATGGTGTTTACTTCTAGCTTTATACAAGCCAGTGCTCAGGGATGTTGAGCAACATGTTTTCTGCTGATGTGAACAGCTCTAGCGGCTACCTGCACGAAGATGAAGTTTAGTTTGCTAGTCAGTATGAAACCAGCCTACAGGGAAACACCGGTCACAAAAATAAGCATGTTCAAGACATAACCACCCTCTCATTTCAGCTGGGCTAATAAGGTGTTGGGTTACTCATAAAACATACCATGAACAAGCCGAGTGATGCCCTAATTTATGTAATGACGCATTTCAAGTGCTCCCACACTTCAGTTTCGACTGACGTTTTCTAACACTCCAGTCCTCTCTCAGGCAACATATTCCAGGGCTAGAAGTTACGAAGGGGAAAGGTAGCTTAGACAAGAACTCTTTGGAAGCTGCTCATCCAACACATAGGGCTTTATTTTCAAGGTCAACGTTGAATATGTTCAGTCATTTAATCATATACAGCACGAGAGAGTAATGAGAGTTCTGCAGTGTTGGATGACCCACTGCAGATGTAGTAGATTCAAAGGCGCTAATCCCCACTGATTCCACACTCCTCTCACACAGTTCAGTGAAAAAAAAGAGAGCATTCTCCAAGCAGGAGATCTTAAAAAACAAACCAAAACTACCTTAGAAACACACACACACACATAGAGTGCTGTACTGCTTTAAAAAAAGCTGTACTTTAAGGAATGTCTGGCTTTGGAGCAGCTGATGGAGAAGTGAATCAAATTAATAATGCATTTTTTTTTCCCCCTGCTTGAATGTTTCTGCAGTTCTAGCTAACATTACAGTTGTGCAAGCTCCGTGTTTAGTTCTGAGACATAACATTTTAAAGAAAACAAATCAATTACTGGTTTTCCCTCTTAACAGATTGCGGATTAGAGGAATTTAAAGCATTAACAGTTCATCCACAAGACCTAGGATGACCACTTCCAACAGTGATACAAACTCTTTCCATGGTTGGTTTTTTTCTTCATCATTTTTAATGGGAAGAGAATACATACATGTGTTAATTTTAGCAATAATGAATGCTAATTGTGTGCTGTATTAAGGAGATATATCACAATTTTTTAAAAGTAAAAAAAAAATTTGCAAAAAAATATAGGTAATAGAAGAAATGTCTTTGTGTAGCTGATTATACAGAAATTTATACTCAAAAATCTAAGTAATGAAGTGGTAAGATCATTAAAATTGCACTTCTGTAAACACTATAGCACCTTACATTTAAATTTAACTTTCCTTTTGTTCCTTCATTTGAAAGTGGAGGCAAAAAACCAAACTACAAAATAGGAATATGGAAAAGTGCTGGTACCGTCACCCTCTATCACAAAAAATAAACCCCAAAATGCTGTCTATTTTATGTAATGTGACACTTAAAGCAAACTCAGCTCAAATATCTGCCTTTAGTTTTCGTACTTGAAAAAAAGTAAATTTATTGTTGCTGGCAGGATGATATGGATGAAATAACCAGGATGAATTGAAGGGGGAAGGGGAGAAAGGGGAGCCCAAGAAATCAGATGCATTCAATGAGCCTTCAAACTCACTTCTGCAGTAGAGATAAATAATTTAATCAACTTTGCTTCTATTTCTTCTTTTTTTCCCCCAGCTCCCTAGTGCAATCGGCTGATATTAAAAAATAAAAACTTTAAAATTCATGAGCAGTTGAGTGTGGAAGGAACTACCCCTCTGCAGTAAGAAATAGAGAGTGATGTCAGTGCCAGCCCTTTGCACGCATGCATCTGCATGTGCATTTTAACTCACACTTTTCACCCCATGAAAAAGAAATTAATTGGTGAAATTTATATATGGCAACTTTCCTTTTTCTTAATTTCTTCTTTTTTATTTCTCCCTCACACACACAGGCACTGTAGTTTGAAGGATTTGACATCACAAGCAGAGTTCAACAACTGCTGGTATAGTACCCCCCCCTAATTATGAGAAAGTATCTAGAAAACATTAATTTGGTAAAAGTCCCCAATATCACATGGTACCATTATCATGACAAATTATCAATCACCATTTTAATGAGGTGATTTTAAATCTGGGTTTTTCCAGGACAACTCAATGCATAGAAAAAGAAAACCCGGTGGTGCAAACGTGTTCCTTCCTTTTAGAATTTATGAAGGACGCACTAATAACTACAGAGAAAAACCAACCGCTGCTTCAAAATATTCATCTTTTATATCATATACAGTCAGGCAGGCAATAGTTTTTTGGAATCTAAACCAAACCACCGACTTCTTGTCACGTTAAGCGATTGGGTCACCTTTAGTCATCACATCTCAGTGGTTGACTGGTGCCAGCAATGCCCAGACCCACACATTTTCCTACCATCCACTGTTGATTGTGTGTGTGAGAGATGATGTAGAGATGTTTAAAGCAACGTTTAGAGTTAAGCATCACCCAGCCCAGGCTAAAGCCAGGATTTCCCACAGCCGCCGAGATAACAATAAATATGTATAACCGGCGCTACTCGGTACCAGAGGTTAATCTCAGCATTGTGTTCTGAAAGCTCTGAGTTCGGATATAAACCGTAATTTGGCTTTAATTCCGCCCCGCTATGGAAACCAAGACTCCTGGCAGCTTCAAGGGCCGACCCGTAAGCCTTTCGCCTTTTCGAAACCGGGTTTGCTGAGCTAAAACCCACGGGGCAAAAACAAACACAACCTCGGGCGGGCCATTTCCATCTTTGACGTGGAGCTGCGGCGCAGATGAAGCGATGAGAAGCTGAGCGGGGACCCGGCGTGCCCCCTCCGCAGGAAAGGGCTGTTCCTCTGGCGGGGATGGGAGGAAGGGACAACCTTTCCGTCCCCCCCCAGCCCCCCCACCCCGCTTTAACTTTCGTTTTAACACGGCGCCGGTGCGTAACCTCGCGCGGAAGGAGCTCTTTCTTATTTAAATGGCAAAGAAGCCGCCACCGATGAGGTTGGGCCGGGGGTTTCGCGGCCGCCGCGCCGGGGCGGGGACCGGGGCCAGCACCGCCGCGGGCCTTCCCCCGCCCCAAGCCGTCCCCGAGACCCGCCCGCCGGAGTTGGACCCAACTTCGCCGCTTTTCCTTCCTCCGTACAGCCCTGCCTTGCCCCGGCGAACGCGGCGCTAGTGTCTGAAGGGCAGGGCGCGACCGGCATCGCCCCCGGCCCCGAGGGGCGGGAGGGAGGGGACGGGGCGAAGGGGTCGTCCCGAGCTCCATCGGCGGGGCGGCGGGGCGGGATGTTGCCGTGCCGGCGAGGTGCCTCCCCCTCCCCGCCCGCCGACGGGGCTCGCGGCGGTGCCGCCGAGCTCGCTAAGCCCGAGGAAGGGGGGAAGAGGGCCGGTCCCCACCGCGTCCCCCGTCCCCGCCGCGGCAGGTTCCCCGCGCACCCGGGGGCAGCCGCCGGTGAAAAGCAGCGGGGGCGGCGGCGGGGAGGCGCCCGACTGTCCCCTCGGAGCCAGCGCAGACCCTTGTAAGTGCCTGCTGGGGGAATGCAGGGAGGACCCGGCCCCTGGCAGCTCGCAGCCGAGCGGCCGCGCACGCCGCCGCCCCGCGGGGGGAGGGAGGCGGCAGCCCGGGACCGCGGCCGGGGCGGCTGCGCTCCTCGGGGGGCGGCTCGGGAGGCGCCGGGACCGGGCGCGCTGTGCCGCTGCCGGACTCGCCGCTCCCGGGGGGAAGCCGCGGGTGTCCCGCCCGCCGCCGGGCCGGAAAAACCCGGAGGATGGAGAGAAGCCGGGAGTGAACTAGCATCTCTTGGCCCGAAACAGCCAGAAAGCGGCCGCCCCTCTCCGCCGTCGTCCAGGCGGCTGCGGCCGAGAAGAGGAAAAGCTGCTTTCGGGACGACCTGTCACCTGCGGTTTTTCAGCGAGGCGCCCGGAGACACTTCTAATCCTGTTTTACTCACGGGCAGAAAATGCTTCCCGCATCAGCTTCCCCTTCGGAAGCGGCACGGGGAGCGCCCCTAGAAACGGCAGCCCGGGCGAGACGAGCTCAAAGTCAGAAATTCTCCTCTATATGCAATAAAGTTGGTCGCGTTAATGCTCTGGATGAATGTCCTGAAACGTACGACTTCTCCTTAGCGATGGATATGCCTGCGACAGTGACTTTAAGAATTAGTAATCGGGGAGTAGATTAAAGATTCCAAGCGATTAAAAGCTTTGCGGTTTGTTTTGGTGGTTGTTGGTTGGGATGGGTTGTTTTTTTTTTTCCCTTAACAAAACCATAATATAATCTTGGGTTCTCTCAGTAAATGCTCAGTAAATGCTGCAAATCAGCAGAGTTTGCTACCCCGACTCACTTGCAAATAAAGGTCCCGGTTGCTAGCACTTAAAAAAGTACCGAAGGAGAAATTTGCTAATTACACATCACACACGCGAACCCCCCAACCCCCAACCTGTCAGGTTAGTGGCAATGCCAGCATGTTTGCAACCGCGAGCATCCCTCCCGTGTGCACATTTACTAAACGCAGCTTGGTAGCAGAGCACGCTGTGCGATACAGCGCCCAGGTTCGGAATGAACAGATACTTCTAGGGCGGCTCAAAAGAAAGCAGCTGAGCATCCATCCACTCCTCACAACACACTGGAGCTACTAGGCGGGATATAAAAAAAACCAAGCTAAGAATTGGCAGATGAGATTTTTACCTTTCATATCTGCTACGTGATTTCTGGAGGGAACGGGAAAAAAGACCTGACAGGTATGTTTAGCGATTGATTCTCCCTTCATAAGGTACAAACACAAAAAAGCCAGGCAGAGACAATGCCGAAACGCATTAAACCTCCAAATCGATTAGAGCCCGTCAGAAGATCTTTGAAAGCAATACAAATCGTGGATTTTTGCGTATTATTTTATTCCAAAGGACACTAAATTTGCCGTGAATTTGCTGCCTCGTCCCCTGGCCGGTTCACGAGAGAAAAAAAACCCCAAAACTAAACAACAAAAAAACCCTCCCAAAACCGACAAAACCCCCCCTCAACAACTTCTCGCTCGCAGTTACAGGCAACTATCAGGAGGAAAAGACAGCGTGATGTGATGCCGAGTGTTAGTTAATGAATTTACGCCGCTGCTCCTGCCGGAGCGAGCCCGGGCTGCAGCTCCCTGGATGATGGATGCCCATTAATACACCTGCATTCCCGGCTCGGCCGTGGGGGAGACACGCAGGGATTCAGTGCGGAGCCGCACAATTTTGCCAAATCCTTTCGAAACGTCAATACCCTTCACGCTACACCCAAAGGAGAGCGATTTTTCTTGATTTCCGAGCGTACAGATGACCGGGGCGGGTTTTTCTGCCAGTAACCTTCTACCTTTCTATATGTGCCCGTGTGTGTGTGTGTGTGTGTCTGTGTATACATATCTATCTCCTAGAGAGGGATTAATTAGCCGGGTTTGAGCTGAAAGAGGCTGCAGTGACGAGCCCAGTGGCGATTGGCCGCCCGCCTGCCTGGCCCTGCCTTTATAATTTCCACACGAGTGCATCTGGGCTCTTATACAAACCAACAGCCAGCTTCTTCTGACATATACACACACACACACACACGCGGCACTTTTTTTTTTCCACCATCTGATTAACCACCCCGCACACACAGTGATTACTACGGGAAAACATAAATAAATACGAAGAGGTTTTATTATTTTGACTACTGGAAGCCTCGCTGTGTCTCAGGGCAACTTTTGTTTTTCTTGCTGCTGGGGAAGGTGCAGCTCTCCATGCTTTCCTTTCACTCACGGACCCTTTAAAAAAAGGGGGAGGAAAAAATATCGCCCCCTCCAGTCCCCCGCCCGCCCCCCCCCCCCCTCTTTCCCTCCCCCCACCCCTCACCACCACCACCCCCACCCCCCCCCACTCCCCGCCACACACACTTCAAGACGGCTGATCTAAAAAAGCAGGAAGAGAGCATCTGAGGAGCAGCAGCCCCAGCGCATTTTTGAAAAACATTTGTTACATTTCAGAGTGCGGCAGCCTGTTTCTCCTCTGAAGTTGGCTCCAGCCTTAGCAGCCGCATTGGATCCCACAGCCTATTGCGAGACTCCGGTATACAATCCGGATCTCTGCCCCAACATGATCGCGGCCCAGGCCAAGCTGGTGTATCATCTGAATAAATACTACAACGAGAAATGCCAAGCCAGGAAAGCTGCCATCGCCAAAACGATCCGAGAAGTCTGCAAAGTGGTGTCGGACGTGCTGAAGGAGGTGGAGGTGCAGGAGCCCCGCTTCATCAGTTCCTTGAACGAGATGGACAATCGCTACGAGGGGTTGGAAGTCATCTCCCCCACGGAGTTTGAAGTCGTGCTGTATCTGAACCAAATGGGGGTTTTCAACTTCGTGGACGACGGCTCCTTGCCGGGCTGCGCTGTGTTAAAGTTAAGCGACGGGCGCAAGAGGAGTATGTCCCTCTGGGTGGAGTTCATCACGGCGTCTGGCTACCTCTCCGCTCGCAAAATCCGGTCCAGATTTCAGACTCTGGTGGCTCAAGCCGTGGATAAGTGCAGTTACAGAGACGTGGTAAAGATGGTGGCGGACACCAGCGAAGTGAAGCTGAGAATCAGGGATCGGTACGTGGTGCAGATCACTCCGGCGTTCAAGTGCACGGGGATCTGGCCGCGGAGTGCTGCCCACTGGCCGCTTCCCCACATCCCCTGGCCGGGACCCAACAGGGTGGCGGAGGTCAAGGCGGAAGGCTTCAACCTCTTATCCAAGGAGTGCCACTCTCTGGCCGGCAAGCAGAGCTCGGCCGAGAGCGATGCCTGGGTGCTGCAGTTCGCGGAAGCCGAGAACAGACTGCAGATGGGCGGCTGCAGGAAGAAATGCCTCTCTATCCTCAAAACCTTACGGGACCGGCACCTGGAGCTGCCGGGCCAGCCCCTGAATAATTATCACATGAAGACTCTGGTTTCCTACGAATGCGAAAAGCATCCCCGCGAATCGGACTGGGACGAGTCGTGCCTGGGGGACCGGCTCAACGGGATTTTACTGCAGCTCATCTCCTGCCTCCAGTGCAGGAGGTGCCCGCATTATTTCTTGCCCAACTTAGACCTCTTTCAGGGCAAACCTCACTCGGCCCTGGAAAACGCGGCCAAACAAACGTGGCGACTGGCTAGGGAAATACTTACCAACCCGAAAAGTTTGGAGAAACTTTAGAGGGCAACTAGAAAACCAGCCCGATCGATAAATCTGCTTCTTTTCCCGATGAAGTTTAAGCTGCCTGTTCGAAAAAGGTCAAATATTTCCACTTGGCAATGCAAATAATATGCTCCTTTAAAAAGGAATATAGCTTAGGCTCTTCACAAAGAAAAGCAAATGAGAACAGCCAGGACGGTCCCTCTTATCTTCGCCAGAGTTTTGCAGTTCCCCGTGAAAAAAAAAAAGCAGGAAAAAAAAAGCAGGAAAAAAAAAAAAAGCAAGTATCTTATCCGGAAAGCAAAATTGGCCGTAATTTGACATGATTGTCACCATTCTGCCTAGAAACGGTACCAACGGATTATAACAAAACCCCGGTATTTTTATGTAAACCCTCTGTGAGTAAAAGCTGTTTGGATATGCCACCTGAACAAACCCTAATGTACCTTTTAATTTGTATCAAATATTGTGATTTCACATTGTCTTTGAAATTGTGGATGTTGGTGTTTTGTGATTTGGTGAACAGAAGTTAAATTGCCATTTTGGATACTTCAAGGACATTTTCTGCTAAAGAGAAGATACCATTTAAAAAGGTAGATTTTATCATGGTACTTTTGTTAATTGTCTTTTGAAGTGTCTAAACTTAACAAGTTTACATTTTTCGTTTCATATATATTGCTTGTTCTATTTCTAACATTCCATAAATATACTTGAAATGTTATTTAAATATATTCAAAAGAAATTTGGATTCTGCTTATATAATAACGCTTGAATATTGGAATTATATATTTGAAAATGCACTTGAAATACACTGGATAATTACCTTTTGTGATTTAGATTTTAATTTCTGTTGCTGATTTATTTAATTACAAGCTAATAAATGAAGTAAAACGCATATGGGTAAGCGTTTCAATACCGGATTAAGTTTTCTACTTGCAAAAAAAACCCAACCCCACAGTGGCAGCTATGTTTTGTGAATTTTGTCTTGCTGGTGATAGTTGCTTGAATCCTGTAAAGCAGAAAACTTCAGGGCAGCCGACTGGTTTTGCCTTCTGAATAGTTGTGTAGAATAGGGAAATACCGGTGGTACAAACACGTTAGGATTTAGCTCCAGGTGACCACGAGCAACTGTCAGGCACCGAGGTAGTTATTAATGCAGTCATACTTTTGTTTCAGCCGCCAGAAAATAAATCTGTTTTGGAAAGGTTTATTCTACGGCGCTGATGTGTTTCTCCTCGGTTTTGAACAAAGCTGAGGAGACACAACGTACCCCTCCAGCAGCATGTACCGAGCAGGAGGGACCCTGATAGAATTAGCATCTTGGCGCAAGCATTAATAAAGAAGAAAATAAAATCTGGAGGCGAAAAGTTCAAGCCGGTACCAATAAAACCAACACCACTATCACTTCTGACCTACAAATCCGGTATGAATGTGGTTAAGATCCCCAACTGCGCTCCCAGAAATCAAGTCCCTGCGCTCCCAAGGCATTCAGGGGGAATAACATTATAGGTGCCTACAAAACAGCAAGCGACCCAAAATCGCCCATCCGTACTGCACCGCCTGGTCCTCCTCAGGATGCGTTGCTTTGAAAGCGGCTGCAAGGGCAAAACGCACAAGAACACCGCGGATTTTCCTCAGTACCCCAACAGTCAACAAGTGCCGAAAGCGGCCGCGTAACAGCCGCTGGCAGCTCTTTCCAGCGGGTGCACAACGAAGCCGCTATACCCAGCGATTCGGAGAGAATCTCTGGGTTTTCATTTTCTTTCTCTCTCCCCTCAACCCCCCCCCCCCCCCAGCACTACGAAGAAAGTTCCGAGTTTGAGAAAATTTGCGTCAGAGAGAAATCACCTTATTACAAATATATTCAGTCGAGGTGGTTAGCATAGTTCTCGGGAATTATTTATCATATTTCTGCAGGAAAAAAAAAAACAACAAACCACCCAAACAACCAAACCAAAAAAAACAACAAAAAATAATCCAGGCTCTTTGCAAAAATACCTCCTCTAATTTCTCTCTTTTAACATTTTCCAGTGCAATAACCAAAAAAAAAAGGGAGGGGAAAAAAAGGGGGGGAATAAAAGGGAAAAAAGAAGTAACAGCGATAAAAATAAACTGAAACACAGGCGAGAGGAGCGCCCTGTAACACACGTCCCTCCCGTATGCCCCCTCCTCCCTCCCCCCCCGCCCCGTGGCAGCCCCCCGCTCCCTTCCCGCAGGGAGGAAGCCACGCAAAGGTTTCTGCTCAAGTCACGCACCCCTGTTCTGCTGCGGATGGGCTGGGGGGTTTTCTCGACGGGGGCGGGGAGGGGAGGCAAGGGGAGAGGGGGAATTGGTAGTAGTAAATGACTTCAGGAGAAAAAAACAGTTTTCCCAGGAATCAAGTCTTGGCTACACGCTTATTTCCCCTTTCGTTTTCCTTCTCTTTTGGATTTTTTTTTCCTCCAAAAACAAGCATTAACTTGCATTTCAACCGTGTTTACTCAAACGCGCCGTGTTTTCTTACGTGCAAACTAACTTTCTTGAAATAACGGGATTGTCTGATAACCTCGGAAGGGGTAAAAAACCCTCTGCTGTGTCTCGGGAAGGCTGCTGGCTGGGACTGCTGCTCCCTCCAGGGATTTCAGAGCAATTGGCTTAACTACTAAATCTGACCACGTTCATACAAAGGCACCGAGCGAAAGGCTGCTGGAAAACGCGCACGCTGCCGTAATAGAGGATTTAACATCATTAATACATCGCGGAGGCTTTTTTTTCCCCCTTTTTTTTTTGGATAAAACGCAGCGAGAGGCGGCAGCCGGGAGCAGAGTTGGGAGGGAAGGAGGGAGGGAGGGGGCGGCTCCGGCGCACGTGGGATGAGACCGGAGATGGGACCGGGACCGGGGACCGGGACCGGGACCGCCCGCCTCACTCACCTTAGGATCGATCTTCTTGAAGGCCGGGTCATCTTCATCCACCTCGAAGTAGATTTCCGTGGTGGTGATGGAGAGCGTCCCCTTGGCCACCACCACGGGGGCGATGAGCTGTGCCGGCGTGCTGAGGACCACGGGGCCTGCAAGGCAAGGGCAGCGGCGTCAGGTTGGAGGCGCCCGGCCGGCCCATCATCCCCGGTAGCCCTTCCCTCCGCCAAGAGAGCGCCCGGCGAGCCCCCTAATAAACTCTGTTTGTAAACCGGCGTTTATTTTCCCTCTCCTGCCCGCGGCCAGCGCTTTGAACTCCGCGGCCAGGACAGGACCGAGTTTGGGAGCTCCGGGGTTACGAGATAAATCAGCCAGCGGCGAAATTCAGCCGGGTTAGAGTGAAAAGTAGTTAGTAGGTCCCTTCTCTTTTCATTGCCCTTTTGCTCCTCGTTAACACTATCGCCGTTTATGTGCGATAGCGGCGACTGTAACCACACAGCATCGACCTGGCATCCAAGGGTCCCCGCGGCGGCCGGGCCGGGCCGGGCGGGCAGAGGAGCATCCTGCATCCCCTGCCCGCCAGACCCCGCGAAGCCTGGGGCCGTTCATTCTCTTTAACTCTGCGTCCAAACCTCAACTCCAAAAAGTATTGCGAAAGATTTAAATTTATATATATATTTTTCAAAGCTGCTTCGATACCACACGCGCACACAAAGGCTTTAAGCATCGTTAAACATGTTTACGGCAAGATCATTTTTATTTCAACTCGCTGTCACTTCATCCTCTTGCAATCGCTGTAACAATATTTCGCTCAAATACATCCCTTAACGTGACGCTTGCACGGGCACTGGAAGGATGGGAGGGGGAAAACCTATTATAACAAGCAGCAAATTGTTAGGGATTGTAATTCAGGGGGGGGAAAAATCCCAAACACCCAAAAAAATAAATCCCAACAATAACAAAAAAAAAAAATCCCCAGCCAGACCAAATAGAACCCCCCAAACTTCTGCTTTAATGCAAAAGAAAAGAGGGGATCACTCTTTCACCATCTTTTTCTTCAGCATGAATGCAACCTACTGCCTACAGCCTCGGTGTTTTGGAAGCTCACGTGTTCTAATTAAAAGAAAAGATGAAATCTAAAAGACTCTCCCGGATTTGGCTGCCGAAGCGTGTAGGGTAATTTGTACACACACCTGACGTACGAATAACAAACGCCTCAGTGCTGAGAAACCGGGTCCAGCGCCTGCCTGACGCACCTTTCGGGGACCGGCAAACTCATCACTGCGGCGAACGCTAAAAAGAAAAGGGGGTCTGTCTGTTTGAAGCGGTTAAAAATCTCCCCCTTCCATAAGGAAAACCTTGCTCGGATGGCGGAGAGAGCGCCTGCGTACGGCCCCAGCTGCCCTCCCCGGGCGCTCGGCTCTCTCTGGGGAACGAAGGCAGCGCCCGTGCGGAGGGCCCGGTGCGGGCGAGGGCTGCAGCTCGCACCAGGCGTGGATGCGACCTCTCCTCCTCCTCCTCTTCCTCCTCCTCCCGCGGTTCTCCGCACACACACTTTCCTACCACGTCTTGCAAGCGACGCTTCAAATTACTCACTTAGCCCAAATTAGTCCTGTATCGGCGCATCTAACTGTCATGTCGTTAATGTTTTACTTTACTGTAACACCCCATTTGAGCCCGTATTGCTCAATGTTTTGTCACCGACGCTGCAAAATAAATAGAAGGGGAAGGCGCGGGTTGCTGTGCGCACACGTAGAAGCTCAAGCGCAAGAGTTTCAGTGACAGCTTTCAGCAGGCCAGCGTGGCAGGCTGGATAATATTGATACAAACTCTATTTTCTTTCATTTTATTGTTTTCCATCTCCTAATAAACCGGGGTAGCCTCTTGACCCGAGTCAGCTGATCGGAATCACATGCGCCGGGCTTGCTTTGCTGCTCTTCCCTGTCTCGCCTCCATCTTCTCTCCCTCCCTTGCAGTGAGAAAGGAAAAGGAGTCGAGTCGAGCCCAGCCGAGCCGAGCTCAGCCCAGCCCAGCCCAGCCGAGCCGGGGAAGCCCGGCCGCGGGCTCCAAAGGGCAGGGTGATCGATCCGAAACGCCGCTTTAAAGCCTCATCAATCTTCATCTAGGTTGCTCAAGTAATTACGCCCGATTCTCTTGTACGATTACAAGTGGATTTGGGTTTCTATTCCCCAGGCTCCCTTTCTTTGTGTTTATAGAAGGGGGGTCTGGGCAGACAGCGGCTCCCTGCCCTGCAGAAGCACTTTGCCCTCTCACGATGAGCGCCCCAGCCCTCCCCTCGCCCTTCCCCGCAGCCCGGCCGGGAGCCGCCGCTCGGCCCGGCGCAGGGTGATGGGTTCGGGGGGCCTTTGTGCGGCAAGAAAAGAGCCTTCGGAAGACGCGTCCTGGAAACGACCCGATATTCTATCATTTTAAGGAGGCGTTTGTGGGCTTTGCTGAATCCCAGAAGGAAGACCATCAATTTAATCCAATTACCTCTTTTCCCTGGTGTTGTGTGGCTAAAATAAAAATAAAGCCCCCGCTATTTAATGGTCAAAAGGCCAAAACCTATTATCTGACATCCAGGAGAAGACAATAGGTGCACCCCGGCTCAGCGGGTGTGCTAACGAAACGTACTCTCGTGTACTGGAGGAGGGGGCAGAGCTGCATAAGCGGGGTGGTGGGGGTGGTATGTGGGTGTGGAGGGAAGGGGGACACTAACTTCTGAACCCGTTACCGAATGCAGGGGGAATGGGGGACTGTTGGCTTCCTCCTCCCCAGAACAGGCTCCGAGCTCCCAGCCCCGGTACCTTGGCATTTGGCCTGTGTTCAGCTCCAATGAAACCCTAGAGTCGTTGCAATGTAAACATGTCAGAGGTATTAAAATGCGACAAGGAATAAGCCTTATTGTACTTTCCAAATGAGAAAAGGTTGGCTTTTTAAAAAAAAAAAAAAAAAGCAGAAAGCATAATAAATAGTGGTCAAATGATGGGATTTCGGGGGAGGAGGGTGTTCAAATTAAGTTAAGCAAATCTTTGCGGATTTTTTTTTTCTTCTTCTTCTCCTGAAAGCACAAAATGAAAAAAAAAATCGGTATTAACAGTGTGTCATTTTTTACACTTGTCCTTTGGAAATCTCCAATTACAACTTCCACTTCCATAGCATGTTTAAGGAGCACTGAGTCTTTTTGTTGTAGCCTTCAGGGAGCAAGCCAGCCACTGAGAGAATACGAAATTAATCCACTACAGCTATAGAGAGAGAGGATTATGTTTTAATCCCCTTTGGGATAGTCTCTGGATTTTAAGGATCCGATATTAAAATGTTTACATAGAGCATAATCAAAATACCGCCGATTTTCCATATGGCATCGAGCTATCGGGAAAGCTTTGGGTACCCCTTCCCAACCCCAATTGATAATCTAATGAAACAAAAGCCGGGCACACCTGAGCCAAGAGCCGCGGGACGGGCTCATTCGCATGCGGGGAAGATAACGAGCTCCGGCTACCAGCTTAGCCCCAGCCCCTCTGCGGCAGCGGCGAGCTGCGCTTTTCCAGGGGATGTAAATATTCATTCCCAGCGCGGTTGGAGCCCCGGAGAAGTGAAGCTCAGCAGGCTCTGCCCGCGCTCGGGGCTGCGCTCCCGGGGGCACCGGCCGGTACCGGTACCCGGGGATGCGCCGGGTGCTCCCCGCGAAGATCAAGATGCTCCGGCAAAGAGCCGAGGGCACTTCCCTCCCGGCTCCGGGGTGTGGAGGGGGGGAAAGACAACCTGTGGCTGCTCCGCTCCACCAAACGGCTTGGGTTTGTGGAGAGGACAGGCGTCTGGAGCGCTTGTCAGCTGCTAGGACTCTTAAGCAAAGAGCATCTCTTTTTAAGGATCATTTCGTTGCCTCTTCGCAGCCTCTCTGAAGGGCCTTAAAGCCAGACCAGAACTCACTTCAGATCCGCGGGGCTCGGAATCTTGTTCAGCCGGAGGATTTTCTGCCTTGCCTGATCCCTGTGGCCGGCACATGTGATTTACATTTCTAAAATAAACGCTACCGCGCAGATACATGTTCAAATATTTTCTTTCCAAAAGTAAATGGTTGGGGGATTAGAAGGTCCCAGGGAATGAAAGCAGAATGTAACCTCTCTTCTTGCCTCCATTAATTCCTGTTAAACAGAAACTTCAGCCCCTGGATTTCCTATCTCAGCTCTTCCATTTCAAGTTCAAGTCAAGAAAGTCAATGCAAGTGAAAAGTTCCATCAAGAGTCCGCTGTCTGCTAAAGCTCTGCCAGTAAAGTTGCTCCTCCTCAGGAAAGCTCCAAAGCAGTGCTGTTTTGAACTTGTTATTTCAAACATTTTCACTTCCATAAACTGTCATTTTAAAGCACGGGAGCAAAAGATGTGTTACGTTTATGAGCCTTGAAAATGACACTGGAGATATATACCTGCTAAGATGATGGGGTGTAATTACTCCAAAGTAGGCTATGATATATATGCTTTTATATACTGAATTCTGAAAACAAGGAATTGACCTGCTGCAGGCTCAAAATATTAACTTTTAAAATAATATTTTAGTGATTACTTACAGATGAAAAAATACTACCTGGGACATATACCTCAAAAACATATCCGATCAGCCAGACCAATTTAAGTTTACAATCTACTGGTAAGTATTATGAAAAAAAAATGTGATGAATATTGTTTTTATCTGACACTGTCTTAAAAGAAAAAACGTATTTTTTTATATACTGCTTAAACATGGAAATTACAAGCCAGATTAGCTGAAACTAATACATTTTCTATGTAAAACAGTCTGCATAAACTACAATTTGTAGTTTGATATGACATTGAAATCTAAAAATAAATATTAAAAATAATTATTAAAAATTAGTCACAAAGTGCCTGGAAGAAGACAACTGAAATTCCCTCATCACTTTAACTCTAAAGCCGAGTGTATCTCTCATTGAATTGCATTTAAAATGACTCTAAAATTTTACACTTGAAACAATTTACACATAACACACACTCACACACACAAACCCCTTAAGTTTCTTGCAATGTAAACCACATAGCGTACAAAAAGGAAACAGGTATAGGCACCAGAAGCCTTTGGGAAAAGCTCTGTAGTCAGAAAAATACCTCAACCAATTAGCATCATTAATACACCGTATGCACTGCCGTGGAAATAAGAAGTAAACAATGTCAGACTTCTAAAACAAACAATTCACAGAATTTAGACTTTTTTTTTTCTTTCTTCCCATTTTCATCATAAATCTGATCCAAACCACCCTTTAAAAAGACTTCTGTAGTAAATATATTAAACTTACATGAGGATGGTTGCCCCCAATTTGTTCTCCACTACAGCAGATACAGGGAGGAACTCCACACAAGCCAAGGTTTTTATAACAATGTGTATGTACAGCTCCCTTTACATACCACTTTCAATAAAGAGAATAATTTGCACAACTTTTTGATTGCAAACCCCAGAATCTGACTGTAAACATGGCTATAATCTTGGTTTTTTTTCCTCTTCCCCCACTGCCTAACAACCCCAATTCCTTTCCCCAGTTTTCAGAGATATCCAAGCTTACTTCGTTGGCTTTTTACTCTTGCACAATCATATGTTTCATATTGTGAGGGAGGGATTGATTTTTATTGTTTGTTTAAATGTCATTGCCAGTGTGGATAGGCCCTGATATCCAAATTTTTCCCCACTTTTCCCCCCTTTCCTCCATAAAGCATGTACCACTACTACTGACATCAAAGATCAACTTCAATGGTCTTTTTCAACAACAATAACTAAACAATTACAGCAACTCAATTCTCTTAAGTGGTGCCATAACAGCAAACAAATGTGCTTGATTAAAAAGAAAATGTAAATAGAAATAATCCTACATTTTTACAACTGTGAATAAAATAGTAAGAAATACATATTTTTTAAGGGGGTTGTGAAAATAGTGTTGTTTAAGGAAAAAAAAAGTAATTTAAGTCATTTTCTAAGAAGTTTTTCAAAGTAATTAAGCAATTTTGTAAAGTCAGTCATTTTCTCTCCAACATAAACATACTTTCCATACATTTGAATTAAGCGACATATACACCTCCTCAAGTGAATTATTATTCTCATTTCATATCTTCCTGGTCCTATGGGATGAAAAAGATGAAATCCTACTTCCCACTGAGGGAAAACATCTTTCACAATATTCCTAGGTATCCCTTTATGTTGTTAAATGTGTGATTGAAAGTGGCCACTTAATGGAATGGTTGCAGAATAGGCAGAGACAAGCTCAATACTGTCCCAAAGTCCTTCTTATTAAGTATCTTCTCACTGAAGGTCTCATGGAACAATTAGCTGCATGTCTAACAGCCTAAAGCAACTCCAAGAAAACCAACTTTTGCCCCCTTTTGCAGGTAAATTTGATTTGCTCTGTGGCATACATGAGAACCTCTGAACTGTGCTCAAGCTCCGAGTAGCTTACGTGGGGTTAGTATTGTTCCAGGACGGGTTTGAGTGCCAACCTGCCAGATGATGAGGTATTAATAATAATCAAGACTCCCCTTAATGATTCCCAGCTGGCCAGAAACCGAAATGTTTGGGATAGGGACCTCACTCATACATTTGCCACTTCAAAATTAGATTCATACAGTGTGCTCTGCCTGAAGCTATACCTTGGAAGGGCTGAGTAATTTAAGCTGGTTTAGAAACCAAGAAATTGATGGTTAAGCAGTGCATCCAGATGTGAGTATACCACACCAATGCACTATGACCCTCACTAGCTTCCTCCTCGTTTTCAGGTAAAATTTAAGGTACTTCTTTTCAACCTAGGAAACCTTAAGTGATGTTGGACATGCCCACCTATCTGACAGTTCTTCTCTCTGAGAGACACTGCAGCTGTCTATTTAATCAAAAGGTTACAGAAAACAACCCACACCTTAAAAAGCATATTTAATGTTGGAAGAAGAAAGGAGAAAGCAGAGAAAGCATCCTGCTGTACCAGTACACCTCTGAAACAGGAGCTCGTTGTAATGAGTCAGGAACATGAGGGATCAAATCCCAGTTGCGAGCCTGAGTAAACCAGACTTGACAGGTATCTTACACAGTCCAGCTTGTGTATCTTGTCATGCCAATAGAGCCCCATTGATTAGAAATGAAATGAAAGATGTAAGCCCTCAGCTTTCATTTCTTCTGGTTTCCATTCTGGAAAAGCTCTTCAGGATAAACTGTTCAGCCTGATGCTAGAGACTGTAGTGAAGGGATGTGTTACGTTCAGATAGCTTGTGATACTTTCCAGTTCACTTCACTGGCTATCTACTCCTCTATGTGAATGTGAACAGGAATGAATTGTTGAATTAGCACATGGCTTGCAAGTTATATATGGAAGAATTCTCTAAGATTCAATAGCTGTTAACTTAAAAATTTCCTGAGAATACAAGTATCTCTAAACAATGCCAGGATGGACAAAAAATGCTTTCAAGTGCAACCATGTGTACTGGTTGATTGCATGTTTTGCTTTCCCACTGCTAGGGACCTTCTGGAGACCTCCCCAAAGACTCTCTGGTACCTAATGAATGGAGAAGTGATGTGGCAGGCTCTGCATGGAGACCTCCTTCCTTAACAACCTGATCCCACTGCAGGAACTTGATTGCTCCTGAAATCCCTTCTCCTGAGTTCAAGTTTGTTCAAAGTGGCTTCCAGGTTCAGAAGTTACACAGATAGAGCCTGTCAGAAGGTGCTTAGGTAACCCTTGCTCCTTCAAAAAGCCAAACTTAACAGCACTCACGTAACAGGCTGCCAGTGATCACCCATCCAAACACATTGGCTGGGGTTGCCTCTCACTCAATCAAAGCCAGTGAAACCAAGACTAACCAAACCATCTTCTTGACTGCTTTTTTAGTTTGCTTCTATAACATAAATGTAAAAATAACAAAGAAAGCACAAAAAAGCCTGTCCATAGGTCAGTGAAAATTCTGGATACATAGTCTACGTAAGCCTGTCTCTGTAGGGTCGTAGATTTTGGACAACAGGGCTCTTCATATGGAAATCAATTGCATGGTGAAGATGAAATAAGGTGCAGAACTGGAGTATGGCTCCTTGTGTCTAGACTTGCCTTTCTGCACTCTCCTCCTCTCAGGCAGCTCATCAGCTTGACCTTTGGTCAGCTAAGGAGTACCAGTACTTCAGGACAGTTGCAGGACTGTGTACTAGGCAAGTGTGCACCCACAGGCTCCCTTCTAGCCCGATTCTGCAGCTTTAGAAGTTTCAAATAGGAAAAGAAAGAGGTTTGCAAGTTGTGGGAATGATAAAGGAACTTAAGTGGACTGGTATGAGTGGACAGCCAGAGCATCTGAGGCTCCCAGGGCCTCTCCTAAATACAAAACAACAAAGGTGCCGTTTGAAAAGCTGAAGATGCTCAAACTTAGAATGGGGTGTGACAAGGTACAGAGAAGAGCTCTTCAAAGCTCTGCTTAGGAGCACTATGATACATGACTGACGACCACCTTATAAAACATGAAGCTATTTTGGATAGTAACGTGGAAAAATGATTAGAATAAACACTGAAATGTCTAAAAATAGTATGTTACAGAAACTGTGTGGGGTTTTTTGGTTTGTTTTCAGTGTGAAAGCCAACTACATATCGAAACCGTTTTCAGTTTGTGCCTGAATCTATACTCTAAATTAAACTCATACAAATATGGGTTTTTTTCTTTTTTATACATGACTTGAGAATCAAAATCTGAATATATAATAAGCAGAAACTATGTAAATCTGGCTGAATTAGGTTTCCATGTTTGGAAGTACAAGGCTTGCATGGTTCCACGTCTACCATAAAAAGGGAAAAAGAATCACTCTTCTTCCACATTCCTACCCCTTCCCCAAACAAGCAACCCACCCCCTGCCATGACATTCCTATCTTGAATGTTAATTTGCAACAAAAATGGAGTTTATGGGAGAAAACTACTCAGGAGTGGATCATAGAATCATAGAATGGTCTGGGTTGGAAGGGACCCCAAGGATCATAGAGCTCCAACTCCCCTGCCACAGGCAGAATCCAGTGAATAGTTTCCACTAAGAAGCCTGAAAAAACTGGGAAAAACAGTAAGACTTTTTTTGGCACTTTTAAACAAAACGTTGATAATTGTTATGTAACTGATGGATCTGTGTGTGCACAGACCTACACAGAATCACAAGGTTGGAAAAGACCTTGGAAGATCATCAAGTCCAACCATTCCCATCCTAAGCTAAACCAGATCCTTAAGTACCTCATCTACCCTTTTTCTGAACACATCCAGGGAAGGTGACTCAACCCCCTCCCTGGGCAGCCTGTTCCAGCCCTGACAACTCTGTCAGGAAAACATTTGTTTCTAATGTCCAATCTGTCCCTGCCCTGGCACAGCTTCATGCCATTGCCCCTTGTCCCATCTCCTGTCCCCTGGCTGAAGAGACCATCGCCCACCTCTCTACAACCTCCCTTCAGGTAGTTGTAGGTGGGGAGAAGGTCTCCCCTCAGCCTCCTCTTCTCCAAGCTAAACAGCCCCAGCTCCCTCAGCTGCTCCTCAGAGGATTTGCCCTCCAGCCCCTTCCCCAGCCTGGTTGCCCTTCTCTGCACTCGCTCCAGGATCTCAATGTCCTTCTGATGGTGAGGAGCCCAGAACTGGACACAGCACTCGAGGTGTGGCCCCACCAATGCCCAGTCCAGGGGCACAATTCCCTCCCTAGACCTACTGGCCACACTGTTTTTGATACAAGCCAAGATGCCATTGGCCTTCTTGGCTGCCTGGGCACACTGCTGGCTCATATTCAGCCTGCAGTCACCCAACATCCCAGGTCCTTCTCTGCCTGACAGCTCTCCAGCCAGATACATGTTTTCTTAAAGAGAAAAATGTAATTCATGGAAAAACTTAAGGTACCTTCACCACCTCCAGGCAGAGATCAAGAGAGTAAGAGAGACTGCAAGACAGAGAGTGAGAATGGGGGAAAAACAAGAAAGAGAACAGCTGCTACCTCTGATTCTGCAAGCCTCAGAGGTGCAAGTGTTGGAGACTGAGGGGCAATTATTAGGAAGCATACTTGTTACAGCCCTTCCTGGGCTTCTCCTGTGGTTGCTGCTTTTTGGCCTGTTGCCTTCACATGGCAACTGCCATAGTAGGAGAGCATGTGAGAGGTGGCAGAGCGTTCCCAGCCTTGCAGGAGAAGACACACAGGAGAGGGAGGAGAACAGTTGGAGAGAGAAGATAAAGTCAGTCTCAGAACCACTGTCATGCTTTGTTCTGCAGAAGTTTGGAGGGATGAAGATGATTCTTCTCCAAAACCTCCTGATTAGACTGTGGTCACTGCTGGAGGCAGTATAATGTGCTATTTGGTCTTTTCTTTCAACCCATTACTCAGACAGTGGATGTTGTAACAAAACTTTCTCTGGATGGCCCATACTACACATTTATCTATTATTTTTCCCCCTGTAAAATCTAATGATTTGAAAATCTGCCTTCTCAGTAGAGGCCCAAGTTAGCATTCTTTAATTAAGAATGTCTACTGTTTGTCTAACTCCATCAATAATAAGAATGGAGATGGTTCTACATACCTTAAAATCATTTCAGAGATGGCAACAGAAGTAAAAACCAAGAAAATGAGCCCCTCCATTACTCCTTAAGAATACATAAGAAGAAGTTGCAAACAACTTTGCTTACCAGAGACTGTCTAAATTGCTCAACTACTGCAAAGAAAATTCAGTATCAGGTTTTCACCCTAAGAAATGGTCCTGTAACTAAATATTTACATGTATAAATATGAGATGTATATTTTATAAAGGTAAGTCATTCGTATTTAAGTTTTCCAATCCCAAATACTTATTTTGGGAGCTTTTTGTGGCTCTAGATGCAGTTTCTCAGCGTGTTAGTGCATTTATTACTACATCTGGCTGTATGGAAGACTTGAAAATAATTTCAGAAATGTAAATGAGTCCTTTGTTTAGAACCTGGAATAGAAAATTTCCCTAAGGGCTAAAGGATTTACTTTTTTTTTCTTTTTTTTTAAGGCATTGCCACACCATTTTATCTGTAACTCTACGTAGCAGAACTTTTGGCAGTTTTCCAGTTTCCTCTAATGACAGCATCAATTTTTAAGTTTTTTTTTTTTTTCTTCCAATTGGAAATAGCTCCAAATGGTGATGATTTCTGTTGGCTTGTCTCAGACACGAGACAAAAGGCTTATTTTGCATAGGCCACAAAACAGATGTTGATAATGTTTGGTTACCACCGGTCTTGTCTGGACTTCAAACAGATGACCTGGAAGTGAAAGGTCTTCTAGCTCATTAATAATAATACAAGCTGTCAAATCCTGATGACCCAGCGTGCTCCTTAGCATAGGGCAGTAAGTCAGCACGCTAAGCACACTACCAAGAAGTCTGGAGAGAGGGCTTGCCACATCAGTCCTCAAGCCAACGTGGACTGGTTACCCATGTGGGCTTGGAAGGAAGATCAGCTCCTGTTTAGCAGTATTAATGCTGCTTTCTAGAAAGATTTCTACACTGAAGTTCAGAGTTGCTAAAAGTTAGGGCAGTGCTGAGCTGCTGCATCTAACTCAAACCTTCCTGGAACGTTTGCATCGTGGGAGGTTTCATTCCACATAGAGACAGCTGTCCAGGAAGAAGGGGAGGTTCTGTAGGTACATTAAGACTAAGGTGCATTAAAACCAGGTAGGTGTTTTCCTTGGGTTTATTTGGATGAGCTGCTCAATCTCCTCGTACAATGGAGGGAATAATATGTATTTATTCTTGCAAGACTATTGTGGGGCTGTAAATCACCATGGCTTATGAGGAAGTCAGATTCTGAGTTGATTGAGCCCATGCAAGTAACTAGACAGATGCTTGCCAAAGCCTTTTGTCTTCCAGAAATAACCCAAGCCTCATATCCTCCTATCGTTATTTCCTTTTTCTCTTTCTAGAAACTACCCTTTAGAGAGTAGTAAAAGACTTTGTCAGGGATAATTTGCTTAGCTGGGGTCTACTTGCTGTAGCCACTAGCCATATGACAAAATAGATGAAATGTGGTCCAGTTACAGAATGTGTATCTTTCAAAACTGTCATTAAGGCTGAATTCTGCTCTCAGATGAGCAAGAACAATTCCCAGCAACTGCACAACAAAGGAAGGAGAATGCATTTCTAAAATATAACATTAATAAAACCTGCAGTTCAACATTTTTTTTCTTTAAAAAATATCTATTCTAGTGCAAGATCAGTGCTTTAAAAGAAAGTTTGAGGAAAGAATATTAATTATCCATTAAAACAGATTCCCCTCTGAGAATGCCAGTTTACAATATTAGAATACATTCACATAGTTTTCATTTTCAAAAAATTACCCACTACACAGAGGAGGAACAGGCAGGAAAGTTGCATTCTCAGGCTCTTAAGAGAAAAGGTAAGTACTCAAGATCCCTACTCCAGCATTAGAAAATCAAAAAGGAAAAGGGGAAGAGTTAGTAATATCAACTCACTACAGTGGATTTGATTGTATCAGTCACAGATTCACAATATATTAGAAAACTGTTAAAATTAAGTGGGCTATCTCAATCATTAGTTCTAACAGAGATGTGACTTGCCTCTTGAAGTGAACAGTCTGGGAAGAAAAGGAGCTAAAACTGAAACAGAAAAATGTAAAATATTTTAATAGGCAAATGCTAAAACAAGCACAACATCTGTTGATAACTCATGCTGCAAGACAGTTAAAATACTGCTTTAGTTAAAAATCTTGATGCAAACTTAGAGCTCATAATTCTAAGACTGTAAGAACATGGAATCTGATTTTTATATTTTATTAAAACGCTACTTAATAGAACGAAACCTGACCAACTGCCTCTGCAACATATGGAATCCTGAGATTATATAATCAAAATATTCAGACTATAATTATTTAAAAATTCTCCGTCCCATATGTAATTTATCACAGTGAACTTCACATTGATTTGTGCCAAATGGTTGATGTAAAACTACAGAGAGTCTCTGGAACAAAAGGTATTTACAGATAACTTTCTACAAGCAGTCTCAATCTGGTTCAGACTTTCCTTTTTTTTTGTTTTTATTCCTTTTTTTCTTTTAGTTTTAAGTTCACAAATCAAAATATTGTAATATTTCTGTTCTCTTAGTTGAACGGTTTCTAAAACTTAAGGTCTCATCTCTCTAAAAGGTGCCTTAGTTTTGTGGAATAAACAATGTTAAATTGTTTTAGTTAAACATGGACAATCTTAAATCAATTTAAACCTGGTTTATAATGATTTTGTTTAATTCCTGTCCCTTACTGAGACAAACCAAATCGCTGTAAACCAGATTTAAATTGATTTAAGCTTTAGAGTTAAATTGGAGGCACATCTGAATATAGAAATTCCTATGTGTCATTCCACTCTGAAGAGTAACTAGATATAAACAATTCTGGGATGTACCATCACCTGATACATCTCAAATGTTTCCATATCCCATAGAGTGAATCGACACAACTCCTTAGGATTAGACAAGAGCAGGCAGTTTATTTGGACCTGTTCTTCAGAGCCATCAGTCTTTGTAACCTCCTTTGGTACACACCCCTTTGCCTTCTGCTTTTCTTCATTTCAGCTGCTGAGCTTAAAACTTGAGACTCACATTGTAAGAACTGAAAGCTGTGGAAAGCAGAGGCATCATCATATGCAAAGTCATGCACAATGATGCAACAAAACAGAGGGTGTGGAGGGGGCTCAGGGCTTTTTCCCTGGCTGGTAGGATTTACAGAAGACACAGATGATGAAGATGCACGACCATTAACTCTCCAAATCAATTAAGCTCCAAAAACGAGCAAGGGTTGAGTAGGAGATGCTGGGGTAGTGGAATGTGGGTTCATTCTGTGAAGTTCACAGCAGTTGGTACACATACAGCACCATTACCCCATCACCACACCACACTTGGAGGCGCCTTGCTTGCCCCACCAGTGTTGAGAGGGAACACAAAGGCTAATTCCTGGCACTGTTAGGACAGGCATCCAGTCAGAAATTAAAGCTTCTACAATTTCTCTTCTTCTAATGCTGACAAAAATCTCCCAGTTTCCACAAACTGGAAGAGGAAAGGACTAGAATTACTATACCACGTCCTGAAGGAGCAGGGGATGTAATGTATGCAGTGATCTGTACTAAAAGGGTGTGTTAAGTGCATATAAATACTTAAGGACCTCCAAAAATGCCAGGTCTCTGCAGAGGGATGCAGCTATCAGGACTGTGTGGTATCAGTGTGTTTGAACAAAATGCAATATTGGCACATATAAAACCACCATAGCTGACCCTGAGATTTGCCAGGCTGGGCCAGAATTCCTCAGGTCCAGTTCAAATCAGTATTTCAATGCAATTGCATATTGCAGTCTCTGAACTACAGCAACTGAACACAGTTGGGAGCACTGTTCTTAGATACAAGAACTTATCCCAATAACAGTCCTGCTTGTACTCCTATTTCCTTTACTTCAGACAAAGGCATTTCAGCAATGGTTAGCTGCAGACTGAGGAATCAAGCAGATTGACATACAAACTGTGATAATCATAGACTGAAGGTTGACTCCAGATAAAAGCATTTACTTCTCTCTGCTCTGCTCTGGTTTCAAAGTATGAGATTGTCATGCAGGCATTTTTTTTTCTTTGTTTCCTTTGGTTTTTATGATCTTATCTTTGCTACAGATTTCTACTTCATCATCAGAAAAAAGTGCAGGAGCAAAGGTAGCTGTTTTAGAAATTCAATTATGCAGGAAAAAACCCTCTGAGATATAACAAAACTTTGCCTTGCTGGAGTAATTTAATAAAGCTATTTAAAAAAATATATAAATCACTCTGCATGTCATAGTTCTCATATTTTTATCTTGAACTTTCAACATGACTTTCTTTCCAGACTACGTACCCAGGAAAGGTAGAACTGCAGAGAGAACTGGAAGAGAACCTGCTGGAAGATCTTACTGCCTACTTTCACACAGGGAGAAAGGACCAGAAGGGATCTCTCATGTACATGGTTACAGAAGATTCCTTCCCAGCTCTTCTGCTAACTAATGGAATTCATAGCTTGGTTACAGTCTCATTCCTTCTCAGATCCTGTTTACAACAGGCAACTTTTTCCTGCACTGTGACAGATGGATTGAGATACTGTAGATGCCCCTTAACTCCATCAGGGAGAGAAGGGGGTGCCAGCAGGAGTGCAGGAGTCTCTCCACGAGCCGAGTGGCTCTCGGGAACAAGTCATGAACACGCACAACCACACTCTGACTCACAACCCCCCAAAGCCTGTAATTAGCCCACACTTCCATTTTAACCCTAAAAAAGAGCCCTTCCCACAATGGTTTTCAGGGAGCAATGAAAGCACTTGAGGTATTGCTGTTTCTCACGCCTGTTGAAACACTGTGCAAGAGGCACACGCTTTGTAACATCAGTTTCCCTTGTCCATGGAAGCAGGACATCATACTAAATCCAGAACACAAAGAGTCTGTACTGGAATGGTATATTTAGCTGTCAATATTAAGGCACTAACCACCAAGGTTAAGGGCTAACATGTTTAAAAGAGCCTTTTGATTCATATTTTAGGTGCAACAAAAAATCTAATTACCTGCAAGGTTGTCAATCTCTTTCTCTTGGAGCAGACTAACAGCATCATCATCTCCTTCCAGCATGAGCTCTGTTTCTGCATTCTGATTTACCACAGCTTGACTCCGGAAAGTTTTCTTGGACTTCACTACATCCTCTTCGGTGCCTGAAAAAAAACAAAAGGTACAAATGCTGTGAATTCAGCTGAATAATATTTTAAATACAAACCAAGTCCAGTCAAGTAGTAAAATATACAGTATAAACCTCTAGGGAAAAAGGGAAGGGACATTACAAAATATTCAGCCTTATTCTGCCTTTCAGAATGTATCTCAAGTAAATTACAAGCTGTTTTGCAAAGACTCTTCTGCTTTTAATAACCCCTCTGCTTTACGTTTAACATTGTTCCATTAGTTTTCTACCTTCAAGAAATTCAGCAGGAGTTTCTCTTGCATTCCTGGTGTCCTAACTGAGTGACTAACCTCTGAGAGGACAAACCACCTATTCTAAATGAAGGAATTGCTTTGGGGAATTTGGGAATCTGTCACCTTTGAGATCCAAGGGATAGGATGGTGAAGCAGGAGATGGGTTACCTCCATGTAGAGTAGCAACAAGAGGGGCTGCACAAGCATTCACCAACTACTGAAAAAGGACAAGCATTGTGAGAGAACCTTGGTACGTGTCTGTGTGTGTTTTTAAGGAGCACAATAATAATGTTGTGACAATTACCTCAAAGGACTTCATAGGAATGTCTTACCCGTTCTTCTTTCCTACAACTGACTCTTCTATCCAGACTGACAGTTCCTCACAGCAGGAGATACACCATCTTACAGTGGGAAGGTCCTACTAGTGCTCGCCATGGTTTATTGCATGATGCAATAAATGAATCATAGTGTGGTCAAATGAATCATAGTGTGGTCAATTCATAGTAGCTTTCATATCATAAATAGCTTCATGTACTGTTAGGACATCTGCACAGTGTTTCTTTCTTAGATGGGGAGAGGTCATTAGGGTTTTTTTTTCAGAGCTATAGACTCATAGTAGCCTTAGTAGAGAAAGCTATTTGTTTTGTTGTTTGGGATGATTTTTTCTTTCTTTTTTCTCTTTTTTTCTTTTCTTTCTTTCCCAGATGCAGAAACCCTTGTCTTCATCTTGGACTATACAAGATATGGGCACCACCAGTTCAGCCGACCAAGAAACAACACCCAACCCTAAATCTCTTCTTTGAAGATTTACTTACTACTAAACTACAGAACAATGAGTGGAGTCTGAGCAAAACCAGGCATGTGTGGATTTTGTTTGTCTTCCACAATGCCTGAGCTTCATTATTATGGCAGATGTAAAATCATGAGGTAAAGCCCAATATAAGACTCAACTTAGTTGTCCTACTAGTAAGTGGATAGGTTAGTGAAGTTAGATGCATGGAATGGAACTGATGTGTCAGGCAGGTTTGTTATTGCAAACAGTGGGGAAGGTGTTATGATGTTATTTCCTACTCTTGTACGAGTCTTTTCATCAGTTTGTGCACAGGAGAGCTCCACCATATAAATAAGATTTATTTAGTTTGCACGCCACTTGATGTTGGAATCCACCACAACCTGAGACAACCTCATTTTTGACATTGCTATTTCTGAAACTACAGAGCAGGTAAAGACAAACAAGTTAACAAAGCCCCCCCCTTTTTTTGTTTCACCAAGCCCAAAATTAAGGAAAGCAACTCTAATCTTTGTATTCAGTGCTCTCTCCATTAGAACCATCCTGATACCAATAGTGATAAAGAAAATAATGATGCTGATATATACTAAATCACTGTTTAGTGATTAGCCTGTGATCACTACCTCACTTGCATAGGTTACTGCTTAGTACAACTGACTGTAATTATTGACTCAATTTAAAATCAAAACAAGGAAAAAAAAGGGTGGAAAAGTTTTCAATATTATGTTAAAACTTTAGGGTTTTTTTTGGTTTTTTTTTCCATTTATTTGTTTGGTTTTTAAAATTTTTTTAACATGTGCTGTATTTTAAATCCCTTGTGATGATGGTTCCAGTTACCAGATTACAGAAATATTGCCATTCACCCATGTAAGAAACGTGGTAGAGGAGAAGGCATTAAATTAGTTTGGCAAATTTGGAGGTTAGCAATAAGACAAATGGTTCTAAAATCCATTCTGGTTTATAATATTAAACATACATTTATCTAAAAGAAATATTGTAAATGACACTTCTTTGTCCTGATGGAAAAAACGTTCTGGTTTGGCTGTTTTTAAAATTTATCACTTTGTTGAGTGCACCTCAGTTTTGCTGTACTGTACCAAACATTTATCTAAATGAAAGTGCACGAGACCCAGAGTTGCCCTTCAATCACTATATCCTTTATGAATTAGAGTTCCATTTATCAAAATTACAGCAAGAAGAGTAAGGTCTCACAGGGCTGTCTCATTACAAGCCTTGTAAACACTGTCCTTACAAAGAAATGGTTTAACACCTAACAAATCAAAAAGTGATTGGGAATAGAATTTATTTGAGATCATCTGTCTTCGGAGGACGTGCTGTACTGAGTGCACTTCATGGCCTTTCTACCCATTCATCAAGAAATTAACAAGCGAATACCACAGCCCACCAGATCTCCTTGGATCCCGAAATGTGAAGTGTGTTCAAACCAGATCTGTCACAGATGTTCTATTTTTATATTTCAAGACGACTTCAAACAGGTTTTAAAATAAGAGAGCCTCTCCAAAGAAGAGTAAAAAGAAAAACAACTTGTCTCTTTAAAACCAGACAACAAACTGAATAGAAAATTATGTGACATAAAACTATGTCTAGTATTGTTAACAATGATATAAAAAGGAGAGGTGAATAAATGCACGCCTGATATTTCAGCATGTTTGAAAGAAATCAAAACTCAAATTATTATTTCAAAGCCCCAGCAATTACGATGAAATGAAATTAATTTTCAGTTATTTCATCTACACTCTTTTTAGGACACAAGGATTAGGCATTTTAAAGACAGTTTGGAATTGTATTACTGTCAGTCCCTTTGCCTAATTAGAAAATGTTTCAAATCCATTACAGAAGGAAAAAATAAAATAAAATAAAGCTAGATATAATTTTAAGAAAGCAACATTTTGACATTGGGGTGCACAGAACTGGAACGGGCAGCTGCTATCAGCTCTTGCTGTTATCAAACTCCTTTTTAAGGGATATTTTTCTAGGCTGGCATTTGGCAAGAAGCCTTGAAATCAGCAGCAAAGTATCTCTTAAAACTACATTTTGCAAAGAAATTCAAGTCAGTCACTCAGCTCATATTGAAGTTCAGCTGAAGTTGGTGCCTTGATTTCTTGAAACTGGGAAGCTCTGCCTTAAAGATCTTCCAAGAGAGTGGATGTGGAACACTAGATGAGCAGTTAAAAACAACTCTATCTTTTGCTACACCTGTTATCATCTTGATTATTTTTCAATGTGCGTCTTAAAACTGGTTTTCCACAGTCTGTCCAGGAGAACTGAAAAGTGTGCATCTTTAAAAGAAATTGGAGAACCAAGTAGCACTCCTTTACAAACCCCAAATTTCCATTAAAAGGTGTGTATTTCACGTCTGAGAGATTATTTGAGCTGCAAACTTGTACAGTATTGACAAAAATTTACTCATCTCACTCAGTAGCATTACTTTTCCTTAACCAGAAGTTATTAAGCAGACTAAAAAAAATCTCCATACCACCCCCAACCTCCCTCTGCACCCCCAATAATTTCCATGAACAAGAGAGTCTCATATTATTTTGCAGCTAAAGCCTCTAAAATAGTTTCTCGATACAGCCAATATTTAAACAATATTGGGGGGAGTTATTTTAACATCTGAATTTTTGCATTTCTCTTTTCAGTGAAATCAATGAATTTGTTGGATTTTGTAGGTCACAACAGGTTCCAGGGATGATAAGTGAATTTCAGAGATACTGTAAATTGAAATTAGCAATACAAATATAAAATTTTGTTGATCACATTTTTGTTTATGTACACTTATTTTATTAGACATTGCACTAATTATTACAATTTAGTTAAATACAGGAAGGGATTTTTCAGTTACCTCTCCTATTATTTTATTATATATTTAAATATGGTGGTTTTTTTTTTTTTCTTTGTACTTAGATTAAAATGAAGTAAAAATATGTTTAATGTTAAGCAAAGCTTGCTTGGCCTTACTGTAACCAACAAAAGGAGACTACTGCTTCTTATAAAGTTGTTTCCATAGTTTACTTCAACGAATTACTGATAAGGCAATTTATGCAGTGAGCGCTCTTTGATCTTTGAAGAGAGATGGCAGAATGGAAAGTTAACCTCATTTTAATGTTACCTAAATATACTGACAGGAAATTCTAATGTTTCCAAACATCTGGAAATCTGCTTCATGGGATGGTGTTCTTCTTTTCTATAAGAAAGCTTTTTTCATATATTGTCTTTTACAGTTTTATGTGGCTTCTAAAGGAGCACTTTGACATAAGTAAAGTCTGTTCTCTTTACAGTAAAATGCTGCATTTAATTAAAAACTCTCTTTTATAGCAGCTAAAGTACAGTTTTTTGTGAAGCTTAGCTCTCCACAGAAACTTTTAAGGGTAAAGTTGCTTTTTCCCCTTTACAAATCACTGGTATGCACTGTTCTGTAGAATGCTGCTTTTGTTGCTCGATTTTAATCACCTAAGGTAGCTTTAAACATTTTATTGAATAAAGGAATTCAGCATTAGCTGTATGATAGGTCATGATGTGAGCCACGAAGTTATATCATAGGTAAGATATAATTTACAAACAGAGTCTGAAGGAGCTAAACCTTTTCTGGGAAGAGATTATTTTTGGTGGTTGTACAAGAATTGAGCTCATGTGTGCACAGAAATAAAACCCAACCCTACTATCGACCTTTTTTTTGTTCATTCAACATTGCTAAGAGTTGAAAATATTTCTAAAAGGGTTTCAGGAGATAATCCTCCTGCTTTATATATTCTAACAGTTTAAAGCCCTGCTAATCTTTACTAACTTGATTAGGCACCGGCACCCTCACAGCAGCCACGGTTCTGGAGAGCAGCTGCTTGGGAGTCTGTACACTGACCTCTACAAAACCCAGCAAGATTAAATCATTGACATGGTGACCACTCCACCCCAGCCTGCTATCTTTCTGCAGGGCTACAGAGCCAGCCCTCCCAGGGCTGTGTTTGCTCCCTGGGAAATGGAGAGACCAGCCTTCTGGCTCTGGGTAGCAGAGCGGTGCTGGCACATCGTGATGAACTGTCCCCACCTGTGTCTGCTGGAGTTGTTATTTAAATTGCAATGTGTTTCTGGAACTGGCAGCTTTGACTGGCATATAATTTAGTTTCCCCAGAGAATCAGAGAAGTGGCTGTCATTAAAGGAAAGCTGGTTTTAATAGATTCAATAAAAGCCAGAGGAATCTAAATCATATTTTCATTGTTGAGGATCTTTGAAGAAATGAGGGAGAAAAACTATGACAATTATGTAGAAGCTAAAAATTGCATACATTTCCATCAGAGATTGCTTCCACCAAAAGCAAAAGCAAATCACATCTTTGTTTTCCATAATAGATAAATACCCCACAATTTAATCATGGACATTCCAGACATTTCCCCCCAATATTTATACCTAATATCTGACCAAATTCTCTTCCTCATGTGAGTCATTTGCAAATAAACACTTTTGTATACATTTTCCTCTTCAAAATTCTCAGATGCCTTTTGCCTTGTCAAAAATGAGACTGAGGCAAAGGAGACTGAGAATATGGTCAAGGTGAAAACGAACAGGTTTCTCAGATGAGGTTGAGGGCTTTATAAACCAAGTCCAAGTGGTTTGTATTAATACCAAAGGTCCCACACAAAACAAAGATGAAGTTACCAGTTTGGATGCTTGGTATTTATTTTTTTGTAGATGGGAAAACTGGTTCAGAGTGGCTACAAAATAAATTTTAGAAGTCAACAACATTATAGTTTTATTTCCTCTGGATTTCAGGTGTTCAGGGCACGTGAGAAAGGATCCTGCACTGATTCAGCACCGATCATAAACAGCCAGAGGCTGACAGAGCTGGGTATTCCCAGTCCAGCAAATGTTAGAAGGCATTTCCAGGCTCCTGAAGGGCAGTCTTCATTCTGACTGGAACCAGAAGTCCTTCTAATGGGAACTTAAAACAGTCAAATGTTTGTATTTGGATTAAGATGTAGTTTGCCACTGTAACTTGTACACACAAGAACGGATTCATATTTCATGACTGATGACCTTTACAAATCCCTGTCAGTTTGAAATGCAGCCTCTCTGTGTATACTGTAGCCTGAGAAATTGTGGAAAGAAACTGAATTTTCTGCTATGCTGTGGATCGCTTAAAACAGGTAAAGATGATACAGAAGGAAAATAATTGAGAGAGAGAAAATTTTTCTAATTGTGTTTCCAGCCGTTTTACAGAAGTACAGTAAGAGCTGTGAGGAAAATAACTACATCACACCAACAGTTATTGCTCAGTGGAAAGGACATCAAGGACACTTGCAAGTAAGAGAATTGGATCAATATTAACGCGATTTTCATTTCATGCTTCCCCAACTCCAGTAAGCTGACAATATACTCTGATTATGTGAACTGCCTCTGAGTAACACAGAAAAGGTTATTAGAGCAAGAGGTGGAAATGGAATGCACTTTTTATATTGACAGGCCTGCTAATAGAGTGTACTGATTTTCAAAGCCGTGCGATGCATTCTCACAATTTGGTTTTGACAGCAGAAAGGAATTTCATTTATCCTTAATTCGAAATATTCACTTGTAAGCAAAGGTTTCTTAAGACAGGCCACCGAGGAGGATAATCAAACTATTTCAATAGAAAAATCTAATTAATGAGGTAAGAAGCAAAAGGTGATTGAATTTAAATCTGTGTGACATGCTAGTGAAATAATGAATTAATACTCCTAAACGAGGTGCTCTCTGCTTTTGAAACAGAACCTGATAAAACGTTTTTTAAGAGAACAGAAGTGAGTGAATATGTCGTGTCTCAACACTGAAGTCTGGGTTTTGTCTTGAAAGTTTTAGGTTAGAGTTTGAAATGCTTCACCCAAGCACAGATCCTGCAGGAAAAGCCATGTCCTGACTATCTGCTTCCAGAGCCTGAAGACAGGATCAAAGTTGTCAGAGTTCTAAAGAGGCACCCCCCACACCAGGGAATTGTGCCCACATATGCTAACCTCAATTTTGCTTCTTGCTCATAGAGTAAAATCTAATTGAAAGAGGTTAATAATGATACAGCCTTGGGAAGAAATGGAGCAATACAAACTCTTGGTGTATGCTCGCAGCCCAATGCACTGGCACCTGAGAAATGTGATCTTACCTCCCATGCTGGGGTATTTCTACATCAACATGTCTAAACCTTACCTAACATTTTAAAAATGAGACCTTTCAAACCATGGGGCTGGTCCAAACCCCAGTGTTTTTAACAAGAAAGATATACCTGTACTATTGTGATCTGACTTCTAATTTTTGAATTTTGCCCCTTTGTGGCCAAAGCATCACCAATTATGTCTGCTAGAAGGCAACTCACTCCCTCACCACTTCAGCTGTTGATATTAGATCCGAGCAAGATCAGCTCTTTGGAAACAGGCACTGTACAGAGACACAATAGGCCAGCTACAAAATTTACTCTCTAGTGCAGAGAATGAAGGTGTAGGAAGTAAGTTTACAAATTGTGTTATAGTAGCTATCATAATTCCAGTACTTATGTAACTCTTAATTTCTACCAAGGCCACTTGGAGAAGAAAGCCTCAACAGGCTTTGAGAAACTCATCTGCCAACGTGTCTGAAATGAGTTTTACTTTCTGGAATGATAATCTTTTCAAATGAAATGCTGCTCTTTTGGGACATAGAGAAGTAACATCTTATGCAGTTTGTACACAGGGAAAAATCTCCTATACATGACATAATGGCTCCTGTAACTGTTTCTTAAAAGAATTGTCCCCACTGCATATAAACAATAAATTTCTTCTAATGACATTATTATATTGACATCTAGATTTACTCTCCCTTACATTATCTTTTACTGTGCAATCCAGACTGGTTCAGTGTGATACACTGTTTTGTTGGTTAATGGGTTGGGGTGTTTTTTTTGTTGGGTTGGGTTTTCACATCACACCCCCCCCCCCCCCCCATGCAAATTTAATTTCATCCTCAAATAGATCTCCACCATTTTTAGAACTGGCATACATCATTTTCACTTCAGCAGCAACTGTAACTGGTGGGAGGAACTGTTTCTATTTCTGCAGAGATCAATGCCTAGAGCAACACCAGACAAAGGGCAGCACCCACAGGATATACACATTTGTGAGACAGCAGTGTGGCCCTAACGCTGGGATAGTTAACTCTTAGCTCTACTAAGGGTTTATGCTCTAGCAGCAACAGACAGCACTTCTCTCTCAGCTTGGCTGCTGCACATACACGAGCTCCTAGTTCCTCAACCTAAAATGCAATTATTTAGCAAATTAAAATAAAATCTTTGTTATTTGCTTGATTTGGGCTGTGATTTTCCTCCTTTTATTTTTTTTTTTAAGCAAGAATTGCTGCAGTTTTAAAACATCTTTGTTTCATATTGCCTGGCAGATGAAAAACAAACCATAGCAGCACAGGAGATGCGACTGACACAAAGCAGAACCTGAGGGTCTCTTACTAAACCAGCTCAATGACATCACCTACACCACTTTCATTACTTTGTCTGTGCAGAGAGGTGAGTGGTAATCACCATCCCAGGTAGAAACCCAGGCAGAAAGCCTGTTGGCTGTGTGCACGTTCAGGAGAGCTGCCTCACAGGGATCCCAGCAGCGCCTGGCGGGGCAGTAAAAGGGAGAGTGGTATTTTATTGCACCTTCCGTTAAGCGGCCGCGCGGGGTCCGTGGTCTCTTTCATTCTGCTTCACCAGGATCACAAGAGAGCCCAAACCTCCCACACAGCTGTGGGGATACTTGCAGAGTTGCTACTTTTATGGTAAATTTGCAAGCACTGGCAATACTACTTTCCATTGGACCTGAGATGCTGTTTAGACAACAGTATGGGGTTTTTGAAGGCGTGGTATGGAATGACTTGTGCTGTATGGTAAAGGAGACACTGCTACAACACTCTTCAAGCATTACACAGAATCACATAATTGTAGGGGTTGGAAGGGACCTGAAGAGCTCATGGGGTCCAACCCCCCTGCCAGAGCAGCTCCCCAGCTCATATTGCACAGACAGGCGTCCAGACGGGGCTGGAATCTCTCCAGAGATGGAGACTCCACCACCTCCCTGGGCAGCCTGTCCCAGGGCTCTGGCACCCTCACTGGGGAAAAGTTCTTCCCCATGTTGGTGTGGAACTTCCTGTGCTCCAACTTGCAGCCATTGCCCCTTGTCCTGTCTCCACAGACACTGAAAAGGGGCTGGCTAATTCCCCCTGCATTCCATGCTTAAGATACTTATAGACATTAATTAGATCCCCCCTTGGTCTTCTCTTCTCAAGACTGAACAGCCCCAGCTCCCTCAGCCTCTCCTCACAGGGGAGATGCTCCAGGCCCTTCATCATCTTCATAGCCCTTCTTTGGACTCCCTCAAGGGGATCCCTGTCCTTTTTATCCCAGGGAGCCCAGAACTGGACACAACACTCCAAGTGGGGCCTGACCAGGGCAGAGTAGAGGGGGAGGATCACCTCCTGTGACCTGCTGGCCACACTCCTCCTGATGCCCCCCAGGGTCCCATTGTCTCTCTCAGCCCCCAGGGCACACTGCTGGCTCATGGCCATCCTGTCATCTACCAGGACCCGCAGGTCCTTCTCCATAGAGCTCTTCTCCAGTAGGTCATCCCCCAGCCTGTACTGAAATGTATGCATATCAGTCCTTTCAATGGCAAAAATATTATCTACTGTAGATGATGTGGTCTGTGGAGACAGGGCAAGGGGCAATGGCTGCAAGTTGGAGCACAGGGAGTTCCACACCAACATGGGGAAGAACTTTTCCCCAGTGAGGGTGCCAGAGCCCTGGGACAGGCTGCCCAGGGAGGTGGTGGAGTCTCCATCTCTGGAGAGATTCCAGCCCCGTCTGGATGCCTGTCTGTGCAATATGAGCTGGGGAGCTGCTTTGGCAGGGGGGTTGGACCCCATGAGCTCTCCAGGTCCCTTCCAACCCCTGTGATTCTATGATTCTATGTTCAGGGTTTCATACAAATACACTGGGAGATGCACTCTTTAGCCATAGCATACTGATAGGAAAGAAGTCATGCCATGTTGTAACATACATGATATGAAATCCAAAATTAAATATATAAGTGGAAACACACATAATACGTTGGCTGATAGAATTCTCAACAAGGTGTCTTCCTTGTCGTGCTGGTTGGTAGTATGTTTGAGAACTTTTATATAAAATGTATTTGGCTTTTAATACAGTTCTTTCACTAGAAGTTTCTGTAACTCCTGCCTGTACCTTCCACAACGCTGAAGCACATAAAATCTTCCACTCTGTTTCACTACACTGGTACTTTCTGGTGTGTATTTCAAAGCTAATGCTATAAAACAAGGAACATAAAGTAAGCAGTACTGAAGCACTCACTGCACATGCAGAGAGACAGTATAGCTGGTGCATATAAAATAGCCTTTGCTTCTTGTATACAAATTTTACTATTTACATAAAACCTCTATGATATTTTTTACATGATATAGTGGAAACACATTATCTGTGATAAATGCAAAGTGCTACAATGTAGAAAGTTGAGTAAAAATTACCTTGGCATATTGAAATAGATATTGTATTTGAAAATGAATTCCTTTATTTTTGTGATCTCTATATATTGATTCTGTTTGCTTTGTGAAAGACAAAGAAACACCTATATCAAAGAGACTCTGCCTCTGTCACCTTAAACCACCTTTACCTTTCAAGTAAGCCCAGAGGCTCTTGGCAACCTCAGCCCGTTGCCTGAAAGGCTGCTGTGCCTCCAGTCAGAAAGAGTGGAGGAATAAGGGCTTTTAAAATCTGTAATGTAAATTTGTGATCTCCTAATTCTGGGCTGTAATGGTTTCTGCTTTGTGGGCCATCCTAGCCAGGTCTTCAGAAAACAACTGTGTCCGTACAGGCAGAAGTCGAATTCTATATAGGCAGCAGTTGAACATCACCTTGAATTTTTAGACCCATCTGGTCCAGCTTTGGCTCCTTTATTCAGTTACTGGTGTTATTAATCATCTTTTTTTCCCCACTAACAAATGATACATATTTCCACTTACTCATATACAAAGTGGAGAATGGAATCCTGCAGTCAAGAAGATATCAAGAATAGGAAGTGTGGAGAAAATTTAACAAGAGAATATTTTGAGCTTTCAACTATAGCCAAAGAAGATTTAAAGTGCTGTTACTCCTTAATAGGGAGTCTTAAAGCATAGAAAACAGGAGGTAAGAAAAGCACATGGTATAACCCGAGTCCCAAGAGCTACATTTACTCGGCTGTGGAAGCTGTTCTGAAGGATTATTATTAGACATTTACTGACAGAATGTTCTTCCAAAATGTTTCTATGAGATGTGCTGAATATACATGGGTCAATAACATCTATTTCGTTGTTAATTAGCAATAGAATTGAATTAATAGAACAAATACACCCTTCACATGGGTTTGAAAACATTTCACATCATTGTAATTTACTGGTGTTGGTAAGCAAATGACTTGCTTGGCAGTACAGACAGATATTGTGTCTGCTTTTCACATGCAAGTGTAATGGTGGAAGGGAGAAAAATACAGCTAGGCTCACAAGATTGGCAATGGCTGTGATTTTCATATGTTAGCAGTCCAGTTTGATTACTTTAAGAACATTCTAGAGCCATAGGCTTTCAGATAAACAAGTGAGAAACAGAAGTAGTTATGTTAAACGTTGGTAAAAAGCCAGAAAGTTCTGCAGTAAAATCTATTAGCTCAGACTTACAACAGCAGCTAAAATCCAGGTCATGACAGATAACCTGAAAATCTCAGAGGAAAGGCATTTGAAACCCAACACAGAGGTTTTGAGGGGAAAGAAGACGTTTTCATATCCTATTTGGATGTGTGAGAGCTTAAATTAGAGACAAGACAGAGATTCTGACATTCAAGATTTGAGGAAATCGTTAGAAAGAAACGACTGTGTCACAAATGTGTGCTTAAAAATGAATATAAAGCTGCTAGGGAAATTCCTACGCTAGAAAGAGCATGTGAGAGGGAGCAGATGTTTAGAGACTGCAAAGGACCATCAGGATGCAATTGCAACCCCTTTCTGTTACCTAGTTGGAGGGTGAAAGCTCAGATACTGAGCGTTCCATACACCTCAGCACAACAGTGTTCAGCACCCCACCTAAACAAATCCCACTCCAGTTCACACTTTGAAGGTGTCTTTCATTAGAGAGGGTTAGAAGAATGACAATCATCATCATACCAGTAGATAGGTTTATGATCTGGGGGGTGTGTGGGGTTAAGAAGTGCTAGAAAGAAGACCAAGTTAAATCTAGTGTTTTACATTTAATTATTCTCACAGTTCTGATTTTGCTTTGCAGATCCTTCTACTAATACATAATGTGAGCTCTTATTCCTGGGGTTTCTTTAAACAAATTTCATTTTCACCTTTATCTGACAATTACCATGTAAAAGAGGACACGATTATTATGTCATTTCTCCTAAAACCCTCTGAGGATTAAATATTGGGAATTTTATTTGGAGAAGCAGTGGATGGCACTGTTGGGCTACAATTATCAGACTGGAGATGCAAATATTAACTTGTCATGCTTAAAAAAACTACACAGATTTTCATGACTCCTTCAGGCACCCAATTTGGAAGTAAACTCCTTCACAGGCCATTGGAGATTTCACAATCAGGTGTGGAAGTTAGTTCATGTATTGAAAGGACATTGTGTAATAGGAGTACTGTTTTAGGTCCTCCAAGAGAAGCAGAATGGTTTACATGCTTGTCTCACATGGCACCATGATCACATTTAGACTAAAGAACAAAGAGGACTTACTTGATGACACATGGAAGCATTGTTAGGGATTAATTTAATGACTGCATACATATTCTTACAATGCTCACCACTGAACATCAAGTAACATACATATGTTTTCTGTCCATAAAATCAATGCTGTTTCTTAAAACTGCTCACAATTGTCAACTTATGTTTACTTACAAACTAAAATTAAGTGTGCATGAATGGGGTGAGGGAACAGTGTCTCTTTTGAGTTGAGGACTTTTGTTCTTTATGTTCTCTTCTATATTTATACTTCAGACTAAGGCATTACTTAAATAAATATTAGCTTGGAAAGTTATTTCAGGTAAGGGTCAGCACCTGTGTTTCCCCAGAGCAATGTATTTTATGCTTTTATGTGTTACTAATTTTCAGAATAGGGCATTAAATGAGTTAAAAAAAGTCACAGGTATTTTTGTGGCTTATGTAGTTGGAACAAACTCAGTTTCTGTAATAATAATAAATATACTGTCCAGGAGAAAATTGATGCTCCAAGTATTTTATGATGATCCACACCTGTTCAACATCTTCATTAATGACCTGGATGAGGGGGCAGAGTGTATCCTCAGCAACTTTGTTCATGACATGAAACTGGGAGGAGTGGCTGATATCCCAGAGGGTTGTGCTGCCACCCAGAGGGACCTCAGCAAGCTGGAGATCTGGGCTGACAGGAGCATCGTGAAATTCAACAAGAACTACAAATTCCTACACTTGGTGATGAACACCACCATGTACCAGTATGTGCTGGGGTCCTGGTGGACACCAAGTGGAAGACGAGCCAACAATGTGGCCCTTCTGCAAAGGGCAAGTTATCCTGGGTTGCATTAGGCAAAGGGTTCAGAGGAGCCACAAGGATGATTAGAGGGCTGGAGCACCTGCCCTACAAAGAGAGGCTGAGGGAACTGGGCTTGTTCAGCCTGGAGAAGAGAAGGCTGCGGGGGGACCTCATTGCAGCCTTCCAGTCCCTGAAGGGAGCTTATAGGCAGGAGGGGAATCGACTTTTTAAAAGAGCAGATAATGGCAGGACAAGGGGGAATGGACTAAAGCTAAAGGAGGGAAGGTTTAGATTAGATATTAGGGGGAAGTTTTTTCCAGAGAGAGTGGTGAGGGGCTGGAACAGGCTGCCCAGAGAGGTGGTGGATTCCCCGTCCCTGGAGGTGTCCAAGGCCAGGTTGGATGGGGCCCTGGTCAGCCTTGTGTAGCTCCAGGCCTGGAGGTTGGTGTCCCTGCCTGTGGCAGGGGGATTGGAGCTCTATGATCCTTGGGGTCCCTTCCAACCCAGACCATTCTATGATTCTATGATTCTAAAGCATTGCCAGCAGGTCGAGGGAGGTGATCCTAGGTGATCCTTCCCCTCTACTCAGCACTGGTGAGGCCACATCTGGGCTGCATCTTCATTCCCTCCCAACAGGTATTTGCACACAATGATAGGGCCTCCTCCAGCGTTCTGCCCCCAGATTAAGCAAAGAATATATAAAGTATATCTGGATCAGTTTAAAAATGAAAGTCAATGCAAAAGAAGCCTACAAAAAGTTCTACAAACTCAACCCTGTCAGCAAAGCTGACATAGACATACAATGCAGAAAGCAGTATTTCATAGCATAACGTGGTCTTTAATCCCCTACATGGTACATACAGAATGCTCTCACTGCAGATACACCTAGGAAAGTAACTGGCTTCTATACATCTAGAGGGCCTGCTAACAAAACTCTGATGAGTGATGACCCCACATGAGTTGTGTTCAATTTGCTTTCAGACCTGCATTAGTTCCTGAAAAAAAATACTGATTTCTTAAAGATCTGGAATTGGTGCTGTTGAGTGTTCTAGATGTATGGTAGGCATTTTCAGTAAGTACAGACAAAAGACAGGGTGAAGACAATGAAGTCAAAGGACTTCATGAAGCTGAGGAAAAAGTAAATTAATATTTTTAGATATATACAATTTCTGGGATAACATTGGCAGTCTTGCATTTACTGTAAACAGTGGTGGCATTTTCACCAACAAAAGACACCTCTAGGTTGTTAGCAATGTCATCAGTGTTGACAACCTAGTATGTCAAAATGTAGAGTCCAAAATGCAGGATATCTGGGAATGAAGACTAGCTTTTGGGTGGGCATTCAGCCTTCCTTGACTAAAGCATTTGATTTTACACCAAAGCTCCTGAACAGAGATGATGAATTTGAGCATCTCTAGTTCTTGGGACATTTTGATTTCTTCAAATGTCTTGTCAGCTGAAAATGCCAAGGTAAGTTTGTTTGTAATACACTGATTTAGTTCTGGAACAATATTTGGCACGTGCCAAATGAAACCAGCTTCTCACCAGTTCCTCTGGAGTCTTGTCCCTCTATCTTGCTCCTACACTGACTGCATAAGGCAGGGAACCCAGCAGCTCAGGAGATGGAAGTGAGGAGCTGTGGGAACTGGATATACTTTTCTTTAACACTGTGGAGCCTCAGGGCTTAAAGGAACCTTTCTTTAAGGTCTATGGGACGCCCAGGGTCCTCATTCTGAAGACAGTCCCTGCTTTGAGTACTGGTTTCCATGGACTTCAGACTACCAGTTTCATAGCTGGGCACCCACACAGCCTTTCTTTTAAAGCAGCACTTGGTAAAAGCTAAATGTTCTGGGAATGTAAAGTCCTTCAGCTGCCTGTAATTCTTTGAAAGTCTATCAAATCCATCTGCTTTCTCAAAAGTCGATTTCAGATTTGAACATTTCAGAGTTCAAAACCTGATGCTTTTTAATTCTGTTCGTATAATGAAACCGTATTTCTGATGATGAGCACACGCAACATTTGCTGAAACTTAGAGCACTAATGACAAGTCCCAGAAGGAGCCATACACAGTCTGCTTCAGCTAGAACCAGTCTTGAAATAAGGTTGCTAATTAGATGTCCAAATACATAATGGAATGAGTAACTTACAATGTCTAAGTTCAAACACACTGGCCATGCTGCACTTTTAAGATATAGAATCATAGAATGGTCTGGGTTGGAAGGGACCCCAAGGATCATAGAGCTTCAACCCCCCTGCCACAGGCAGGGACACCAACCTCCAGGCCTGGAGCTACACAAGGTTGCCCAGGGCCCCATCCAACCTGGCCTTGAACACCCCCAGGGACGGGGCATCCACCACCTCTCTGGGCAGCCTGTTCCAGCCCCTCACCACTCCCTCTGGAAAAAACTTCCCTCTAAGATCTAATCTAAACCTTCCCTCCTTTAGTTTTAATCCATTCCCCCCTGTCCTGTCATTGTCTACCCCTTTAAAAAGATGAATCCCCTCCTGCCTATATGCTCCCTTCAGGCACTGGAAGGCTGCAATGAGGTCCCCCCGCAGCCTTCTCTTCTCCAGGCTGAACAAGCCCAGCTCCCCCAGCCTCTCTTTGTAGGGGAGCTGCTCCAGCCCTCTAATCATCCTTGTGGCTCCTCTGAACCCTCTCCAACAGTTCCACATCCTTCTTGTATTGGGGGCCCCAGCTCTGGACACAGGACTCCAGCTGGGGCCTCACGAGGGCAGAGCAGAGAGGGACAATCCCCTCCCTGTCCCTGCTGCCACCCCTCTGCTGATGGAGCCCAGGATCCCATTGGCCTTGTGAGCTGCAAGAGCCACTGCTGGCTCATGTGAAGTTTCTCATCCACCACAATCCCCAAGTCCTTCTCAGCAGGGCTGCTCTCCAGGAGCTCTTCTCCCATATTTGTAGCTTTTTTCCAAAACCTGAATGTATTACATATTACATTATGAAGGGTTTTGTTTTCTCCTTTGTTTTCCTTTTACTGTTTCATTCTAAGCATTCAGGATCTGTCATGATAACCATGTGAACAGGCCAGCCATTCTTGAGCACAGGCACTATTTGACTTACATATTTCTGTTTTGAACATGGGCACTGAGTTATTCATGCTCCTTTCAACCACTGCAGACTAATAACTCTGCCCTTTCTTGGACCCCCTCTACGTGCAAACGGTTTGTGGACTGCAGTTTTTAAAGTCTGAAGGACCAAAGCTTAATAAATTAACTATTTTGCTCTTAACATGACCTTTGTGGAGCAGTATTCTGTCTCACTGGCAGGGTGGTACAGTAGTGTCTCATCTATACTAATCTCCAGTGACTGTAAACTGTTAAGGTGATTAACTGGAAGAGACAGCTCTTTCACCACATGTACAGAATCACTGTGAATTGGGTCATATCTGCATACTCCATGCATTTATTGGTAGTAAAACTTGGGGAAGAGACATAGAGTTTATAATCATTCATACAATCTTCCCCTCCAAGTCTATAATTTAATCAATTATATTGAAACTCCATCTCACCTTTAAATAAGAACTGTGTAAAATCCATCAACACCATAAAATCAAGGCTCTGCTATAAGTTTCCAGGTAGTTCAAAACCCCATTATAGCTTGCACTTTGATACTGCACTAAGTAGTATCTCTTCAGCTTCACAAAAAGGGAGAAATGAATTTATATTTATATTTCAGAAAGTATGCTGAAGTAATTATGCTTGAATTTTAAATCCAGGTACGAAAGTTGTTTTAACAGATTACAAACAAATCCAGTGCTTAATATAAAAAAAACCCCCTTAGAACCAGAGGAGACTAATCCAAAGGGGAAAATTCTCCAACCCATCTCTTGTAAAAGCTGTTAGGACTCCCACATATCTATAGTCTCAGAGGACAGCTAACTATATAGCCATAGGAATAAGTAACAATTTTTCTTACAGTTATGTATAGCCATAGAAATATGTTATAATTTCTCATTGCAGTATTTTTTACATGCTAGGCACTTCAAATATACATATGCATGTATGTATTTATATGCACATGCACACAGATATATGCCTGCATGTTATATTTTATCAAACCCAGAGCTCAGAACATGCATGCAGGGGCTGGCTAATAGACTGCAGCTAAATAGACACTTCACCCACTGGCCTTGTAGCAGAATTTTTTTTAAGGTAATATTATTTCCCAGTAGATCATATAGAATACTTCCTACGTGAAATGAAGACTTTTTTTAGCTCTTGAGGTAGAATTTAACATTTAACAAGTTTAACATTTGTTGTTACTTCTCTAAAACAAACATGATCACAGACATAGTTTTCATTTCAAATACTCTTCTATCCCTTGATGACTGCAAGTATTATACAATTACAGCATTCATACATCCAACATCAACTCTGATTTAATACTAGAGTAGCTGCAGAGCACTTTTTTTTTATTTACCAAGGTCATATCTTGATGGCTGCACAAGCTTCGATAAATCAGGTGTTAAGCAGGCACATCTCCAAGGAATCTGGAAATTCTCTCATCTGCAATCCTCAGCATATCTTATTATTTACTGCCAAAGAAATGACTGATTAATTTTGTCATCTTTGCTCTGTGATTTTTGCTCAGCTGAAACTGCCTGCCCTCTTCTGCAATGCCTGATCAGACCTATTTAAGTTGATGCCTTTGATCGTAGACGCTGAGGAGCTCGCTGACTTAGGCTTTGACTAAACATTCCCCCACTGCAATATTTATGCACAAAATCCTAAATGATAACTGACAGTCAATGTAGATAACAAAAACTTGTAAGATGTTTCCACTATTTTTACTGAGGCTCAAAATAGCTTTGCTTGTGCTAGAGGTATCAGTCCAGATGAAAAATTGCTATTCATATAACAAAAGCCCCACAAATTTTGCTTTGATGACGAGTTTCTTTCTCACAAACAAAGTAGCTGAGGTCAGGAAAAAAAGCTGTTAGTGGAAAACTATGCAGGATGACTTTTAAAAAATGCTTTGAATTCTTTCTGTAGTGTGATATCATGCTTAGCTTTGGAAGCTAGGGGCATTTTACCAGCAAACTTATTCCAAACAAAATTAGCAAAACAAAGCTAAGAAAAAAAAAATACAATGAAAGTTAAGCCCTATGGAAAAAAAAAAATCTGCCTCCAGCTCTATATTAATCACATTCCAACACCAGAGGCTAAAAGTACATCAAACTGCACCAAATCCTTTTCACATGACAACCTCATAAATTATTCAACTCATTAGTAACACCAAGAGGCATAAAAATAACATCAGTGTTAAGGATGTTTTCTTACAGGGAAAGGTCAGCTGAAAGTTTCAGTATTAAAATCCAAAGGCTTAAGGCTCTGAAAAGTAAGTACTTCTAGATAGAAGCCATGAATTAAAAGTTTAATGCATGCAGGCTTAAAATTCCATATATTAATTTTAGTATAAATATGAAAATTTAGATTTATTTTAATTCTGCAAACAGAACAACTTCAGTCTATAGTAACTTGCTAAACACACCTGAGCTTTCCTACATGCAAACTATAGAAAATTTAACAGGTGAGTAGCATGAAATTCTATAGAAAGAATCCAATGTGAAACTAAAACTACTTTAGGTCTTGTTTCTCTTGGCTGTACCTTTGCCTTGCAGACCAGTTGTACCACCAGGCAGATGTCACCCACACTAAAATACTAAACCACAGAATCTCCATAGATAAAGGCAATCTTTGCAACATGCTGAACCTGTTAATTGCAACTTGTATTACAGTTCTCATAAAAAACCCTCAAACAAACTGTTTCTAGCATCTTCAGAATACAATCTTATCCAGTAATACAATATTTTTGCTAGAAAAGCACAAAGCAAAGTCCATCTAAGTAAATGGAAAGCTCCTGTTAGTTTTAAAACAGGATAATATCAAAGTTTAACACTTTCTTCTGTTTCCAATGCTGGCTTAATATCCAAAATTAAAAGTATTAATCAATAAGGACAATTTTAAGGGTTTTTATGCCTTTATAATGCACGAAGCCCGTGGTTTTCATGATTATTTGCCTTACAAAAGCAAGACAGCAATTAGCACTGTTTGGCATCTGACTCTGGTAAGATCTCTATTATGATGCGTTGGCAGAATACAGAGAAAATAACCCTTTGTCAAACATGCAATAGTATCTACTACTGCAGGAAATCTTTTCCTCAACTCAACTTAGGAACAGTTTATGACCTTAAGTCCTGCATATGATAGCCCTCCCATTGAAATAAGTATTAAATTACACTAGGCAGCATAACCACACATACAGATATTAATTTACATGTCTAACCTTGTTTGAATCCCAGCTATTTGCCCCAACAACCTGCAAAGCTGGGGAAATGTATAGGTCACACAGTTTTACATCTACCACATTCAGAACTTTTAGCTTTTGGCTACGCATCAGCTGAAAGGTTCAGTTTGCTTTGTGTATAATTACTTCATCTTTTACTCCTAAATGCTAAATAATGCCAAGATTCTATCTCTTTTTTTTTTTTTCTTCAGTAGTACAGATTAAAAAAGGACAGAAACCCATCTTAATATTCCCTAAAAAATTCTAGTCTTTGTTATGTTAGAAAGACACCCCAGCTTCAACATGAGAAATACCAGAGCTGAGAAATTAGAGCTGTCAGGCAGAGAAGGACCTGGGAGTGTTGGGTGACTGCAGGCTGAATATGAGCCAGCAGTGTGCCCAGGCAGCCAAGAAGGCCAATGGCATCTTGGCTTGTATCAAAACCAGTGTGGCCAGTAGGTCTAGGGAGGGGATTGTGCCCCTGTACTGGGCATTGGTGAGGCCACACCTCGAGTGCTGGGTCCAGTTCTGGGCTCCTCACCATCAGAAGGACATTGAGGTCCTGGAGCGAGTGCAGAGAAGGGCAACCAGGCTGGGGAAGGGGCTGGAGGGCAAATCCTCTGAGGAGCAGCTAAGGGAGCTGGGGGTGTTGAGCCTGGAGAAGAGGAGGCTGAGGGGAGACCTTCTCCCCACCTACAACTACCTGAAGGGAGGTTGTAGAGAGGTGGGCGATGGTCTCTTCAGCCAGGGGACAGGAGATGGGACAAGGGGCAATGGCATGAAGCTGTGCCAGGGCAGGGACAGATTGGACATTAGAAACAAATGTTTTCCTGACAGAGTTGCCAGGGCCTGGAACAGGCTGCCCAGGGAGGGGGTTGAGTCACCTTCCCTGGATGTGTTCAAAGAAAGGGTAGCTGAGGTACTTAGGGATCTGGTTTAGCTCAGGATGGGAATGGTTGGACTTGATGATCTTCCAAGGTCTCTTCCAACCTTGTGATTCTGTGATTCTGTGAATATATCTGCTTTAGACATTCTAGAGTTCTCAGGTTCAGCCTGCTGTACAGAAGTCACTGCACATATGAAACATTCAGGTGTTGCATGGGAATTTGTAGATATGCTTCTCTTGTATGCTCCAGCTTCCTCTCCATCAAAATCAAACACCATCTAATCATCAGGTTCCTAGACTGCAGCTCCCATTAGTCAGTTCACTATTCAAATCACAAGTATCCTTGAAACAATTATTTTCCACAAGTTCTTATCTATATCATGATTTGTAGAAAAAAATTACTTTTTGACTGAGATTACACATGACAGCATGAAACTTTTGATATTTAAAAAAACCTATTTATTCCTCATTCATGAAAGGTCTCCAGTGGAACTATTACATCACATTAGCTTGATGGCCTAAGAGATTCATTCTGTCACTCCAGAGAGACAAGTTCAGTTACTTTTACCAGTGTCTCAAAATTAGCATCTGGGAGTGCTACAGAGTGATAATGTGAATCCCTTGGGCATCAGAGAATTTAACAGTTCCCAAGCTCAAGCCTTCCAGTTGAGTTGTCCTTCCAGGACAAGGGGGAATGGACTAAAGCTAAAGGAGGGAAGGTTTAGATTAGATATTAGGCAGAAGTTTTTTTACAGAGAGAGTGGTGAGGGGCTGGAACAGGCTGCCCAGAGAGGTGGTGGATGCCCCGTCCCTGGAGGTGTTCAAGGCCAGGTTGGATGGGGCCCTGGTCAGCCTTGTGTAGCTCCAGGCCTGGAGGTTGGTGTCCCTGCCTGTGGCAGGGGTATTGGAGCTCTGTGATCCTTGGGGTCCCTTCCAACCCAGACCATTCTATGATTCTATGATTAAAGTGTAAGAATTGAAATAATTTCCTTTCTAAGAACATATTGTCCTTGGATTCTCAGCACCTTGCTTAAAAGGGAAGGGACGCCATTCTTGGGGGATTCCTGGACATCAAGAAAACATCATAAGCTGTATTTTTAAGCAGGAATTAGTACTGACCATATTCCACAGCAGCTTTCAGGAGGGCATCAGAATGAGTAGACCCAAAAGCATTGCGAACAAATCGCCTCCGCCGGCGCAAATCGTCTTCCCAGTAGTCCAAGCGCCAGAAGTCGTGCAGTTGGCTATGGAAGAAAGAACACCCCCATCAGCACCTACCACAGCTTGAGCTGTATTTACATACAATATAGCATAATTTCACTGCTGCTTTTCTATTCCAGGGATAGAATCTTGTAAAACACTATATTACTAAAACTCACCGTATTCTAACGTTTCCTTACATGCATTTATATATTATAAAGCTCAGCGCTGCCTGTCTCAAAATGTTCTGCCTGCTGCTAAAAACATTAATCACACTGAGCCCATTAACAAATGCAGCATCAAATTACAAGTATTAATGGCACAGCTTGCTTTCTTTTACAGTGTTTTTAACAAGGCTTGTAAATCATAGAACGGACCTCAGTGCAAATAGTTTGCAATTTAATGACTATGGTCCCTTAGCAGACTGAACTTAGAAGTATAAAATATTGCCCACTTGAATTTTGTGGAACTATGATTAAACTAATGTGCTGAAATATTCATTGAAATAATTCCCCACTGCCCCTAGCAACCTGAGAAAATTGCAATTTTATTCATTATTAATAACACTGAATTAGAGCAGCAAAAAAAAAAAAAAATTCCACCATGTGGTAATTGTCTTGGTAAATTATTATTCCAGCACTAACAGAGTACTAGGATGATTTTATAGCTTCCAGCTAATACAAGCCATTAACAACCATGGCCATCTTTGCATTACATTGCCTTTTTATATTCAAAAGCAACATTAAAGTTCTGTAGAAAGATGTATGCCACTGCTAATCTACAGTCAAGTCAAAACAGATACATATATATAAATATCTGGTATCCAACTTTGGTTCTAGAGAAATGACCAGCTCCACTTTCATACATCTTCTTGACCTCATCAACACAAACATCACTCACATCAATTCATTTGGGCAAAGGTGTATTTTAAGCCAACAGTTTAAAACCTTTTTGGATTACTAAAAAATATCCAAAATGTTTGTGGGTGCATCCTCATCATGAAACTCACAACTGAGCACATTTTAAAGGATTCTGCAGGTCATGACCTTGCAGGTCATAACTAGGGAACTGGTGCTTTAAAACAGTCATTTTCAATCTGTCTGCAGAACCCTGGAGGACATGGACAAAAGGCAGGGGGAAAAAAGAGGGAAGGGAAGGGAAGGGAAGGGAAGGGAAGGGAAGGGAAGGGAAGGGAAGGGAAGGGAAGGGAAGGGAAGGGAAGGGAAGGGAAGGGAAGGGAAGGGAAGGGAAGGGAAGGGAAGGGAAGGGAAGGGAAGGGAAGGGAAGGGAAGGGAAGGGAAGGGAAGGGAAGGGAAGGGAAGGGAAGGGTTGTATTCAACTCATGAATATGTGCTACATCTCTGCAGGATTTTTCTAGGTGTTAGTTTTCTGCTGGCTTCACTTTGAGAAGCTATGCACTGGTAGCTGTTTCCAGAGGAAATGTAGAAATATGCTAATGTAGAACAGACCTTTTCATTCTTTACAGTCCACTTAATGACTTGTTTCATGCTTGCATGAGTTCTTGTCCAGCTTTACTAACTGCTGTCATAAGACCTGGATCAGTACTGGAGAGCAGAGGACCAAGAGGAGTGGATGTAGCAGGATATTTTCTAGCCACTTAAATTTTTCAGAAGCATCACACCATCATTTTTAGTCAATGTATTTAATTTTTCTTTTGCAGCCTGAATGAAATTTTCACTCTGTGCTTGAGTGTGCATGAAGGACCTCATTGTTGCCTTGCAGAACAGGCATTTTACTTATCTATCAGCATTGAGATGGCAATTTCAGGAGTTCAGTGGTTGCTGCTTCCTCACCTAGACCAGTTCAGAGCATCCTGCATAAAAACGAAGCAGTGACTTTGAGCTTCCATGGTGGGAAGATGCAATATCAATGGTCTGGTCTGCATATGACCTGAGTGCAACTTATCTTTTACTAAGTAAAATAGCATATTTTGGGTTTGTACTATAATAGTTTTTGCTTACAGATGTCATGTTAGCTTAAAGTGTCAGTCCATCACTTCTCCTTCTACACTGAGCACTGAATAATTTCATTGTGAACTGTTTAATCCCCTTCACCCTTATGTGGTATAAATGCTCAACTGCCCCATGGTTTAAAAGACAAAGCTTAAAGACACCTTGCACAGAGAATCATAGAATGATAGAATGGCATGGGTTAGAAGAGACCCCAAGGATCACAGAGCTCCAACCCCACTGCCACAGGCAGGGACACCAACCTCCAGGCCTGGAGCTACACAAGGCTGCCCAGGGCCCCATCCAACCTGGCCTTAAACACCTCCAGGGACGGGGAATCCACCCACTCTCTGGGCAGCCTGTTCCAGCCCCTCACCACTCTCTCTGTAAAAAACTTCCCCCTAAAATCTAATCTAAACCTTCCTCCCTTTAGTTTTAATCCATTCCCCCTTGTTCTGCCAGAGTCTACCCCTTTAAAAAGATGATTCCCCTCCTGTTTGTATGTTCCCTTCAGGCACTGGAAGGCTGCAGTGAGGTCCCCCCGCAGCCTTCTCTTCTCCAGGCTGAACCAGCCCAGCTCCCTCAGCCTCTCTTCACAGGGGAGCTGCTCCAGCCCTCTGATCATCTTTGTGGCTCCTCTGAACCCTCTCCAACAGTTCCACATCTTTCTTGTATTGGGGCCCCAGATCTGGACACAGGACTCCAGATGGGGCCTCCCGAGGGCAGAGCAGAGAGGGACAATCCCCTCCCTGTCCCTGCTGCCACCCCTCTGCTGATGGAGCCCAGGATCCCATTGGCCCTACGAGCTGCAAGAGCCACTGCTGGCTCATGTGAAGTTTCTCATCCACCACAATCCCCAAGTCCTTCTCAGCAGGGCTGCTCTCCAGGAGCTCTTCTCCCAGTCTGTATCTGTGTCTGGGATTCCTCCAGCCCAAGTGCAACACCTGACACTTGGCAGTGTTGAACCTCATTAGGTTCACCCAGCCCCACCTTTCCAGCACAATCCTAGTTTACATTTTAAACTGATGATATCAAAGATAATTCTGAAGACTTTTGTCTTAGTGGGGTATTTTTGTGAAAGGAGATAAAATTTCCCTTTTTACTCCCAGATAAGAGTAAGTCATGATAAATCAGGAGTAAAGATATTAAACAGGAGTTCTCTGAAATGGCATTTATCTCCATAATAAAAATAATTGGTAAGAATGATACAATTATGTAACAATAAAAAACTTTTAATGAAATTAATAAATATTCAAAGACTAAAAAAAAAAATCACATTTTTAATTTGTTCTTGTTTTAATCTGGTAATTCACTAATTTAATTAATCAGTCTGAAGAATAGTGTATATTCTCATCTGAAAGTAAACCAGGTTTTAAAGTCACTCTTTTAACAAAGTGTTAAGTAAAGAAGTGATGAAATTGTCAGAGGATAGTCTGTTTTGGGGATGCATAAAAGGATTACAAGTTCACCAGGGATCAAAGTCTGAAATAGATAATAATGGTGCAAAATAAAAATGATGAAATAATATAACACAAACCGTATTTCTAACCATAAATAATATGGCTTTTAAAAACACAATTGAAGTTTCATCCTGGAGTTTTCTACAGGAATCTATCCCACAGTGTTATTACATAGCACTGGATACTGGAAGATGGTATCTGAACCCTAAAGAGAAGGTTTCTGAGTCTTAACCAGTTAGTCTCTGATTTATTCTTGACTCTTGGAGCGACATTTATACTAAAAAGACATTTTCTCCTACCCTACTGCTGGCAAGAAAGCAGGTGCCTGAAAAGCTTTTGGAATTAGTAGCTGACAAACAGAAAGTTTTGAATGGTTGAGTTTAATTTCATGCATTATGGACAGATACAATTGTGGGATTTTCCTAAAATTTATATTATAACAGATCTGGAGTAGATTCAAAGTAGAAAACTGTGTCTACAGGCTTCAGCCTAAAACTAAGAATTTAACCTACTTTAAAAGTCCAGAGCTGTGGGTTGAATCAGTATTAAGTTGTCTAGCACCTTGATTATAGTACTTCAGAAATACTTATGTTCTGATCCTGTGGACATTATTTAGGCTTTTCGATTTTTCAGGAATTTAGGTAGCTGTTAGGTAGCTCTAAATGATGCCTGTAAATCAATTAGAATTACACTTTACAACACTGTACTGGGTACATGTCAGTCCTAGAAGGGAGTGTGTCTGCAAAGGATCCACATCTCTTTTTTTCTACAGTTTGTTTTTCCTACAACTGACCTGATGAAATCAACTCATTTTACTAATTTATTTCTGTAACAAAAGTCATATTTCAGTAGACTTCACTTTTCTTAAAAAGATATATTATTAATAATCCTTATTTTCACAGCCAGCTAGATCACACCTAATTTCTCATTCTCCCTGTATCTTACACAAGGTAAGTGAAATTTTGAATCAGGCTTGTTTGAATGGAAACCTGCATGTTAAGCATGCTGTAATGCATTTTTATTTGAAGAACTGAAACTCCATAGCATCATGCATGAGCTACATTTAAAAAAGAAATTTATCTGTATAATTTTAATTGACGTTATTTAAAATGCACCCTAAAACACATGACCCAAAGAAGTCCACATCCTGAGTTCAACTGTCAAGAAACTTGCCTTACAAACTAGTGTAATCCAACATCAACCTTTATCATCCTTGTCATAACGAGAGCTGGCATGAAACTAGTGCTATTACAAGGTCACTAACAAGGAGAAGAAATATTTGGAGGGGTATGCATGTTGCAAACAATCTGAAATTTCAGATGAACAGTATGTCAAATAGTTAATACAGACAGAGAATGCCCATGTTTTAATGTAACAAGCCTTATTCTACTAAAGTTATTGAAGTTACTGTGTTATACTACAGTTCTATTTCACTGTCATCACTGCTGCCTGCTTAGCAACTTGCTGTGCACATCCTCTTACTTAAACAGTATTTTCTCTTGTTAAAAGACCAGCATGGGATGGAAAGGCAAAGTGGTTCTATGCTACTCCAGATAGCCAGTGTGGACTAAGAACAAACAGCTTTGAAGTCTGCCAAGGGCAGGTTGGCTCCAAAACTTAGAACTGCCCACAGTTCTGTATAATACTTTTAACTACCATACCCCACACACCTTCCATATATCTGGGGAAAAAAGATCATTGAGATGGACTAAGGTATTTCAGGTAACCCAACCTATTACTCTCTTGGAGGAGGAATCCTGTGGTGCTGTGGCACTGAAGTGATGTAGGGGAATATTGAGTCAGCCTGAACAGCAAAGTGCTCCCTCTCCCTGCCTTTTCACAACTTTAGCTCAGACTTTTTAAGGACAACTTTAAAAAAGATTTTCTATTCCTTCAACCACAGTTCTGAAGAAGTGGATGGGAAGGGTTTTTTTTCTTTTACTTATGAATATTAGCTGTCCTAAAAACCAAGCCTTTGTCCACCCTGTGGGCAGTCAGCACCCACAACATCAGCTCCATGGCTGTGAAACCCAGGCCCTGTTCACACGCAAATGCAGTTTGCTCTATGTCACCCAATGCTACAGCAACTAGAGGCAAATAGACACAGTGGAGAGCAGCAGTGCACATGTCCATAAAAGATCCTCAGACTGCAGCCCAAAGGATGGGCTGCCAGATGGAAGAGATTAAGTTTGAATATGTTAATGAGGAGGAACAAGCCTGCAGGCATGGGGGGAAGGGGACAAAGTGGTTTGAAAAAAAAGAGGTGGGTCACAGAACTGGAAGGATGTCAGAGAATCCATAGTCTTTGTAATACTGGGAAACAGCAGAGAAAAGGCAAGGAATTGATGATCTATCATTTCAAGAATTAGTCCTGGTTGTTTTTCTGTAGAGTATGTTAAAAAGGAAAACCAATTCCTTTCACAGTGTAGAGTTATGACTGTGGTGTGACAAACAAAAGTATATTGGAGAAATGTAAAGCATTTCCCTAAGGTAGAATGAAGAGCAGAAAATCTGTAGCATTAAAAACAAAGTAAAAGAAAGCCTGAAATACAAATTATTACCTATGTAATATTCATTATAGTTTAAAAGTACAAGCCTAAATATAAATTTGCCAGAAGATCTAAGGAGTAAAAGTATTTTGTAACAAAGAAAGAGTAAATACCGTTTGGAAGTGGTAGAGCAACAGATAGAAAAACTGTATTAAAGTGAAGGTTTTTCTGACTGTTCTTGAGACAGAAGCAGTGACTGCTTGACCACTGGTTTTATCAAGATGGTGAGACAGGTATCAAAAAGTCACATCCCACATTATAATGGCTCAAAGAAAACAAAGCCTTGCTGTACATGAACAGGAACGGATATCAGAAGCTATAATTAATGTAATAGTAAAACAATTACTCCACACAAGAAAGGTTTTTATCATTACAAAGTTCTCAGAGTTCCATTATGTTTTCCCAAAGAGCGTGGTAGAGAATCCCAAAAGTAAAACTAGAGATACTGAAAGCTAAGAATCATAGAATCACAGAATGGCATGGGTTGGAAGGGACCCCAAGGATCACAGAGCTCCAACCCCCCTGCCACAGGCAGGGACACCAACCTCCAGGCCTGGAGCTACACAAGGCTGCCCAGGGCCCCATCCAACCTGGCCTTGAACACCCCCAGGAACGGGGCATCCACCCCCTCTCTGGGCAGCCTGTTCCAGCCCCTCACCACTCTCTCTGTAAAAAACTTCCCTCTAAGATCTAATCTAAACCTTCCCTCCTTTAGTTTTAATCCATTCCCCCTTGTCCTGCCAGTGTCTACCCTTTGAAAAAGTTGATTCCCCTCCTGTTTGTATGTTCCCTTCAGGGACTGGAAGGCTGCAATGAGGTCCCCCCACAGCCTTCTCTTCTCCAGGCTGAACAAGCCCAGCTCCCCCAGCCTCTCTTCGTAGGGGAGCTGCTCCATCCCTCTGATCATCTTTGTGGCTCCTCTGAACCCCTCTCCAACAGTTCCACATCCTTCTTGTACTGGGGCCCCAGCCCTGGACACAGGACTCCAGATGGGGCCTCCCGAGGGCAGAGTAGAGAGGGACAATCCCCTCCCTGTCCCTCCTGCCACCCCTCTGCTGATGGAGCCCAGGATCCCATTGGCCTTGTGAGCTGCAAGAGCCACTGTTGGTTCATGTTAAGTTTCTCATCCACCAGAATCCCAGAATAATACTAATCAAATAATGCAAATGATACTAAAATCTGGAAATACTGACACAGGAAATAAAGACATCAATGAACCTGAGAAACATCTAATGCAATGAAGACTGAAGAAGATGGAAAAAACACTATAAATAGGAGTTCAGAAAAATCTTCCAGCATTCTTATAAACAGCAACATTTTTTTTCCTCTTTAAATACACACACATCAGAATTATTGTTAAACATCAGAGTTTCAGGGTAGAAGGGGAAAACACCTCAGAAGAAGAGCTTCCCATGTAAATAGTAAGATGCTAAACACTCTCAGAAAATTAGGTAATATTTTATCTTTAAAAAGTTTCTTTTAAGAATGTGATGCTGAGTGACTCAATTATTGTGTGAGACATTTCATACTGTAACTTTTGTGTCCAGTTCTAGGCTCCCTGGGATAAGAAAGACAGGGATCTCCTGAAGAGAGTCCAGAGGAGGCTAAAAAGATGATGAAGGGCCTGGAGCAATTCCCCTGTCAGGAAAGGCTGAGTGAACTGGGACTGTTCAGCCTTGAGAAGAGAAGACTAAGGGGGGGCCTAATTAAAGTCTATAATTATCTGAAGTATGGGATGCAGGGGGAATGGGCAGCCCCTTTTCAGTGATTGTGGAGACAGGACAAGGGGCAATGGCTGCAAGTTGGAGCACAGGAAGTTCCACACCAACATGGGGAAGAACTTTTCCCCAGTGAGGGTGCCAGAGCCCTGGGACAGGCTGCCCAGGGAGGTGGTGGAGTCTCCATCTCTGGAGAGATTCCAGCCCCGTCTGGACGCCTGTCTGTGCAATATGAGCTGGGGAGCTGCTTTGGCAGGGGGGTTGGACCCCATGAGCTCTGGAGGTCCTTTCCAACCCCTGTGATTCTATGATTCTATGATTCTGGAAGAAGCTGGCCAGATGCATTCCAAGGAAGTGAAGTAGGTGATACATGGATTGCTGGAAGCTGGGCTACAAGCCTTAGGGCATCAGTACCATACAATAGAGTTATGTTCACAAACTGGTGAGGTGACCCAACAGTAGGACGAAGAACATAAGAAAGTGGTGGAGACAGCACAGGCAATAAATATTGGGCAATGGTGCTGAAGGTGAGGCTGTGGCAGTGGGCAAACAAGGGATGACTAGGCTGTTGGTTAGAGAGAGCTTTTCCTGGGGTATGGCTGGATGGTCAGTGACTGCTTTATCATGTATTTGTAATCAGTGCTGCAAACTAACAAGGGTAGAAATGAGAGAGAAAGCAAGAGAGCTGCCTGTGGATATGGTTAAATAGTGTCCTGGTCATTGATAACCGGAGGAGGTGATGTGGAGAGCACAACAGTCCAGCTAGATGACTTACACCCCAGAGGTGTGGCTAGGAGGTATGCCAACACTGCCATATTCAGAAGCAACAGGAGAGATGTTTTTGTACCTCTTGTCTAGGGCTGCCAAAACGTGAAAAATTAAAATGAGAAGAGAAATAAGACAGAAATGATTGGTGAAATTTGAAATGTAGACAAAGTTGGAGCTCTAAATATGAAAAAGGACTTGATAGAGAAGTCTAGAATTAGGTAGTGAGGAATTAAAAAAGAAAAGTAATGGGGTCTAACCAGTAGATAAAATGAATTGCAATGATTTTACTGGAGTAGGAGTGAAGCAGGACAGATTAAAAGGTTTCTTCTGGACATATTTTCCATGATACTGGGAAATGAGAAACTATAAAGACAAGAGATTGGGAAGCAAAGCAATTGAAAAGCATAGATGAAAGGTCTAAAATGTATTTATTGATTGGTGAAGAGAAAACAACACTGAGATGGGAAAAATGAGAAGTAGTAAGTTTGTAAGGAACAGGGATGTGAGAAGAAAACTAATGAATGTGGAAACTGGTCAAAGAGAAATAACTGTGAAAGTGGATGGGAAAAGCAAGAAATCCATGTGAATAGTTATGCCTGGATAAATGGATAAGTGCTGGGTTATCAAAAATATATGATAAATAATCTATAATGTTTTGACACTTGTGAATTTGAGCTACTTTTGTTTAATGCAGTGAACTGCAGAAATCTGTGAACTTCAGTGCTGATCTGTGGGGTTCTTTGATTACTTTATGGATAGAAAAAGGGAAAAAAACAATTCATTTGGGCACTATTCACCAGCAGATTACATTGTAGTTGACCCACAGGTTTCCCTGTAGAGACTGGAGAATCATAAAGGAAAGAATAAGTTTCCTTCAAGTAGGAAAGGAAAAGTTTTGAAGTTGTTTAAACTTGTGAAGGTTGAATGCAATTCCTAAATCTACACAGTTTTAAAGAGATTGGTATTTGTGCGTTGCAGTTTTGCATGTTTTGGATGGAGGGGAAGGGTTTTCATGCGGACTTTGAAATAACACTAAAACAGAGCACAGAGAAGCTCAAGTAAGAGAAAACACTGTCACTGAACAGGAGCAGAGGAGTCACCTTTGAAAAGCAAAAAGAAAACTGCCAACCCAGTTTCTCTTCTATTATCATGTTACTAATGGTCTTGCATTAATAATGAAGGACAAAGCTGAGAGGAACAGAGATTGGCTACAAAAGAAAAAAGGGCAAAAACTAGCAGTTTGACTAAGGATTAAAGATCCACCAAATTCCTGGAGAAGAATTTTATTAGAGTTGTTCTAACTGTAGCATCTTTGCCAGAAAAGAGGGAGGTAATTTACCTTTTAGTCTCTTAAGGTATCAGAAAAAGGTATATTTAATACACACTCTTAAGGTAAACCTCCCACTCCTGCAACTTTTATATTAATTTTAGTGGAAAAATTGAGAGGATAGAAATAGGAAGCTGGAAAACGAAACGTCTTCAGATGTATATTAATCTTTAGGTAGATCAGAAAGGAGAGAAATGCCAATAGATGTGAGACAGAGGCTGTGGCCACAGACATATTCCTTTTAGCTATGGTAGTAACCTGAAACTCAAACTTCTACAGCAGTTAATTCCTGGATGATATTGCATGGTGTCATAACTTGCTTCTGACCATCAGGAAAATTGATATAATGTACAGACAATTTGTAAAGGGATTGGGGATTTGAGTATATTACATAAACTTTGAAGGAACAAACTGGTAACTCACAAGCACACAAAGAAGGACTAACAATTATCCTAATTACTTAGATTTTTTTATGAAGCTTAGGTCCCAGAATGAGATGTTCATTTTGGAACATCTGCAATGTTAAACTGTAGTAAACCCATACAAAGCAGCAGTAGTTTGGGGGAAAGATTACTAACCGTGCATAAAGCTATATGGGGGGAAAAAACACAGCAAAACAGTCACATAGCTCTAAAAAAATTAGCAATGGAAATGACAATAACTCAAATGTCTACAAAATAAAACTAAAGGTAAGCAAAACTTTTTTAAAATTATCAAATTGATTTCATGGAAAGCATAAATTTAAAGTAATGTGAGATAACTTTGGCAAATCTATACTAATGTGCTATAGTAGGATGCTGCATGTAGTGGCAGTGCAGCTAAATGAATCAATACCATTTCCTGAAGTTTTATACTCAATTTGTCTTTGTTGATCCAATGACATTGAATGAACAGCTGAGGCAAAAACTGGATACATAGATTGTCAGTGTTTGAAGCATCAGAATCACAATTGCTTTTTTTAGTAATGAAATATCAACAACAGATTGCAAGTGCCCCAAGATCTAGAAATAATAAATCGATAAAAATGTGATAAATTTTGAGGTTACTAAAATTAAGACATGTAGAAACACTATCTTTGAAGAAAAGGGAAACTAAATGATTGGAACAATACCCTCTGGTTTAACTCTTGTTTCTAGTTTCAAACTTTTCTTCTATTTCAGAATGTGTTGTCATCACTCCAAAGAAGAAACAAAACCCACAAAACCCAAAAAGCCTTTTTAAAGTTTCAAATAAATGAAAATTTGGATAAAAATCACTTTTTTTTTAAAAGGGAATGTTTTGAAAGTACATACAGCATTTTAGAACCTTTTTATTTTTAATACATTTTTTTGTTATGTCATGACATCTCAGCACAGTGGTGTATTTAGTAAGATTTCAGAAGACATCACTGTCTAACAAATACCGAGATGGAATAAAGGGTATATGGAGACAGATGGTGTATCTTAGACTAGAAACATAACTGTGGATGGCTAAAGTAAAATAAAATGTGTTCCATGCTAAGTGTGCAGCATTTTTTGTTCAGAATGTAGAAATACCTCAAAGTTTCACTGACACAAAAATTGAAACAAATGATCTTCCAATTCCAAGAAAAAAAATTCACATTTTTGGCTATAATGTTTGTTTTCATATATGAAATGGGTAGCATGACATAAGCTTATGCACTCCCACTGTGAAGAAATGCAGCATGAAAATAAAATAAAATTTAAAAAATAACGATTTTAAAGGCTGTTAGTAATTTATGAAAGTGAAAGTGAAAATATCAGGAATTTGCATAGCAACTTATACTGTCATAATTTTTCACCAAAAAGAGTTAACCAAAATACAGGTTTCTGATTAAAAAAAAATTTTAAATCAAACTTTCCATTTAACTCTTCTTCTGTTTGTACAAGCATACCATCTGCTGGTAGCAGTATTATTTTGCTTCTTAAGCACCTTGTGTGTCAAATTAAAAGAAGAATAAAACCAGTTGCCATCTGAACACAACAAACAGGGGTCCTCATGCAACAGCACAACTTTTTTTCAAAATTGTCTGGAAAGTATTTTGCCATTTTTAATGTCATCAGATAAACATCTCAGAAAATAACTTGTTTAATTTTAACCAAGTAAATTTCTTATTTAATAAACGAAATGAAAAGTGGTTTACAAAACCTTAATTTTGCAATTAAAAAAGTCGCTTTTTGAACAAGGTTAACTTTAATAGGTAACATTCTTATACTACCTAAGGAATTTAAAGATTTATTTATTTAGTTAGTTAGTTATTAAGTCAAGTATTCAATGTAGTTCATTTCTTGGAGGTTCAAACATTAAATAATCTTCCAGCAACGACTCTGTAGGCAGCATTTGTCTGATAACACCGCTTGCTACTTCTGATCAGTTTTTCAGTCAAGAATATCAAAGTGCATTTGAGTCAGAATCATGGTGACTCAGTCCTGCCTTGTGAAGATTAACAATTGGTTGCAGAAAACCAACACAAATTGGAGTTATGACCAATGGAAAGTATGAGAACTCTCTAGTTGTAATTATGTTTTGCCTCTAGTATAGCATCTTATTACCTGTCTCTCTTCTTTCATGGAAATTAATTAAAAAAACAACCCTTTCCCATCTGTTTTGGGGTTTTTTTGATGGTTTTTGCTTGGTTCAGGTGTAGAACTGAAAAGGGTTTGAGGGAACAATTTATTCAAATCACACAGAGACACCCTACTCCTCCTTTGCCTTCTGTTCAAGTTCTATCTTCCCTACTCCTTAGCGAAATGAACACCATTAGGTTCTTTGGGGGAGATTTGTCTACTTTTTTTTTTTTTCCAAAAGAAAAAAAAGAATTACCCACTTTCCCTTTGAATTCTGACTGGCAATAATACCACCTGCACTCAGAAGGGATAACGTATGTGACTGGTGATGAGGATGCTGCCCCAACTGTCTGCTCTTATGCACAGGTTAAGGTGTCTCAATTTCTTGTGAAACAACTACTGGAGAAGCTACTGAGTACACAAAGCACAGTCCAGTTTCAAGGCAAACCAGCAATGACTTGTCAAAAAAGCTAGAGCTGTACTTTCAACATAAATAGCAGGGTTGAGGTAGACAGCTAGGATTCATTATCTCATTAGTCCTGTTTGTAAGTCAAGGCTTGAAGGCTATAGTATCCAGGAGTAGAAATTTTGCCTCTCAAAACCTTTAATTAGAAGAAAGAAAAAAATGTTATATCTAAATATCTTTAAAGTGTCATTCTGAAGCGAAGTCACACGGCTTTTAAAAAAACACTACTTCTTAAAATCACATAATGAATTACTGTTTCAAACCTTTATAAATTATTCAAGGTGCAACTGTTTAAGGACAGCTAACTGAAAAACCTTGCATTGATATGAAATAATTAGTTTCCTTGAGGCCTATCAAGGAACAGCAACAGTAATCGAAATCGAATAAATAAATAATAAAAATTTACCTGGGTGATTATTTTACTTTCCATCAGAGAGAGCTCATTATTGAAATAAAAATCTAGTAATACACTATTTTAACAGATTCATTATTTTTGAAAAATGCTTTTTCAAGCTTGGTCATTGGAAATTGCTGAATTCAAAGCTTATAGAAGTGTTTTTCAGGACAGATTTCTTTTACTCCTAAGTGTCATCTGGAAGTACAGCTTCTTTGGGACAAGGAACACATCTAGCTTTAAACCTGATGTTGGTCTTAAGAGCTGAAACAAACACATGCTGGCCCAATTGGTTGGTATGTCTTGACCTGTGTATAAACAGTTATTCCTATCCACAAATGCAACTTATCTTGATGAAATAAACATTTGCCAAGTGGCATAGCCATGACTACTAAAGAATTTTTAATAGAGAACATGTTTACAATGCTATCAAATAAATGCTGAAGTAATCTTAACCCTGAATATTGTTTTTTGTTCCTGGGAATTTTGGTAAGAGCTAAGAAACCAGCTTGGCAACTAAATCAAAACTGTTCTATTTATACTTTATTTCTGACAGTCAAGAGGTTCTTAAGAAGTATAGAAACAGTCTTCTATAAAACATCCCAAAATATATCAGCATGACCTAATGATTTATTTTTGGCTCTGAAAAATTCATGGGAGAAGAAGCAGACATGGCATTAAAACAACAACAAAAAAAGACAACACAGAATTAAAACTTCCTTTTTCTCTGCCTTGAAAATAATCTCTGTTTTTGTGACCTCTGAAAAACAAGCATCAGAGGCTTACATTTTTATTTTCATACATAGTATTTGACATCCATTATTCTGTATATACTTTTTAATGTTTTCCTTTTTTTTTCTTCCTACCGAATTTATTAAGCAATTCTGCATGACAATCATGAGACACAGCTGAGTTTTTCTTTCTCTCTAGTATAAATCTGTGACACGACCACATGTACCTTCTGCATTTTCCACGTTCTTTCATAGTTCAGCTGATACTGTATAGTATGATTTCCTATAGGGATATGCTTTCCAAATACAATATAGAATGTATATTTGGCTATATTTGGCTGTATGTTCTTCCTTAAATGAACACCACAGTTAAGAAAAATCAGTACCAGTAGTTTAATAAATATATACAAAGCCCCACTGCTTTTCTGTGTAGAATCACCATGAGGAATTATAACTCTCAACCTTGCTAATCAAGTTGATTTCATCCTCTACATATTCACTGCAGGACTTTTTTAAAACAAATACTTAATTACCAGAGTTTGCATGGAAGATGAGAAATAAGAACAGGAGTTTCACCAGCAAGGAAAGTCTACTGACTGGATCAGTACTGAAAATCGATAGGGGAAGGAACCATACACCTGGGGACAGAAGGATGTGCTGCTCTGCCTTCAGAGCTTGGGTAGCCACATTTCCTGACCCAAGAGAACAAAATCCAAAAACTTTATGTGACTGTGAAATACAAGCTGAGATGAAAAAGAGACAACATTCTAGGAGTAGTTCAGAAGTGGAGGAACAAAGAAACAAAACAGAGCTGGACTCAGACTGTGGGTTTGAAGGCAATTTGGTGATGGTATTTTTTGTCTTCATTTCTCTGAGCTGTGAATCTGGATCATCCAGAACATTTGCTGCCAAAGCTCCTCATGACACAGGATCTGGGAAAGAGTAGCCCTTGAAGTGCTGAACTATCACATGTGGCTTAAGTGCCATGGAGTGGGTCATGCCAGCCTCAGAGGTTCTCCAATTTCTAATAAGCAACTTGGAGGAAATATATGGTTTCCTCTCTTCACCAGCTTCATTATTTTGGAACTTCTTCCTTCTGCTCCAGATGTCTTCCAAGCAGCTTTGAACATGCTATAAGGTTGACTATCACCTTATTTCTCAAAGCTGCTTTTTCTACAGGGGCTGAAGTGTCTGTGACCTGGCAGAGTTAGGTTTCCTTTCTTGAAATCTGGGGTGCACAGTTCAATGAGTAAGTTCACACTAGCAATTAGCAGTTGTAATGTACTGAAAGATTAAGATGGCCAAATTATGCCAAATGAGAGCTGACTTGAGTTCCTTTTATCTAACTTAAGATGTCAACATTATTGACATTTAACTAATCAACTGAGGCCCATTTCATAGGCCATGTAGAGAACTAGTTGTACCTTGGGAAAAGTTGTGTGATAGGAGTCCTACTGCTCTTGTCTCAGGTAACAAGGGTCTCAACAGCAGAGAAAGTAAAAACCTGGGGTTCTCACAAAAGAATCTGGCATCTAAGACTTGTGTTGGATTGTCAAGGGAAGGATCAGGTCAGAGAATTCACATGACTGAGTGAAATCCAAGAGGCAGGATAGAGAAAATGAGAATTATAGGCTATATGGATCCCATTAAATGAGAGAACTGGAGAAAGTGGTTGATTGACTTGTCCCAGTCTTCTATTTCTACAAGCAAAAGTTACACAGAGGTGTCTTTTCATCACCTGATTGATGTGCTAAAAAGAACTGTGAAACATAAAATAGACAAAAATCACAGAAATCATTTCCTCTGTGGAAATAAAATAAAATAATCAAAGTTCCTCTTTTAAAGAATGGATTTATGATTTTATTGCTGTAAAACAGCAATGGAGAATCAGAGGGCCAGGATACAAAATCTCCAGATTCAGACTGTAAATATCTTACTGGAAACAAAATTATTTTGAATAGATTAAAAATAATGAACATAAAAATTTATACATTCAGAAAATAAAAACAATATAAATTCAAGCAATGGGAAAAAAAACCCAAACCCTCGAACCTGTCACTCTCAGAAATCATATTATGTTATTAAAACAACTGAGAAAGCTGAATAGTTAAATACTTAGAACCAAAATACTCTTTATTACACATACTATGATGTTAAAAAAACAACATTATGTTGGAGATTCTGAATCTGTGGAATAGTATATGCATATTAAAAAAATTAGGCTCAATTCTAAAAAGAAGTATGAATTTATTTAAGTATAAGCCTATGAGAAACCCCACTAAGGTTAACAATATATTTAAAATGAGACTTATTTTGGTACATATGTTCAAGGTTTAATTCCACCAAAATTTGAGAAAATGCTTTAAGCTACTGGTAAAATAGTGCATTTTTTTACACTGCAGATTGAACACTGGTATTCAAAAATATATGGAATTTGCTACTTATTAGACATAAATAATACTTTAATTGAGGTTATTTTATTAACTTTTTCCACCTTTTCTAAACCAGCTCTTGGGTTTTTTTGGTTAATGAAGCAAGCAACCAACCCAAATGCCAAACCAGTGAAAAGCTTCCAACCTGCCTAGTAAGACAAGGGTTGAATTGGCATCAGTGTGAATACCTGCTAAATCACTGTGAAAGGTTATTAATCTTTTATACAGAAAATTAATGTAGACTCTACCTGCATTTTGTGCTTTTAGGACTTTTCATTAAGTAAATAGTACTGTTCTAGAACAGCTTTTGTCTAGTTATCTCATGATTTCTTTAAGAAACATGGGACTAGGTAGGTGAATAGACGTGTCAGGCTTGTACTTGGTATTGCTCCACATCATCCTTGCCCCATCAGCAGAACAATTTTGTGTCCAGTTCTGGGGTCCCTGGGATAAGAAAAGACAGGGATCTCCTGGAGAGAGTCCAGAGAAGGGCTACAAAGATGATTAAAGGCCTGGAACATCTCCCCTGTGAGGAAAGGCTGAGTGAGCTGGGACTGTTCAGCCTGGAGAAAAGAAGACTAAGGGGGGACCTTATGAATGTTTATAAATATCTGAAGCAGGGGATGCAGGGGGAATGGGCAGCCCCTTTTCAGTGTCTGTGGAGACAGGACAAGGGGCAATGGCTGCAAGTTGGAGCACAGGGAGTTCCACAGCAACATGGGGAAGAACTTTTCCCCAGTGAGGGTGCCAGAGCCCTGGGACAGGCTGCCCAGGGAGGTGGTGGAGTCTCCATCTCTGGAGAGATTCCAGCCCCGTCTGGACGCCTGTCTGTGCAATATGAGCTGGAGAGCTGCTTTGGCAGAGGGGTTGGACCCCATGAGCTCTTAAGGTCCCTTCCAACCCTTTTCAAGTTAAATTTGCAAGCACCTTATTTTTAATTTCTATGTTGCATAACAAAAATAGAGAAGCCACTATTCAGGACTGTAAAATATGCACGTGCTCTAACTTCACCAACATCCAAAGGCACCAGAATGCAATTCAGTACACAGCATTATGCCTGCAGTCTTCTGGGGATGGTCTGAAAGCCTGTGACAGCAAATCAAAATTATTCTTTTCAGGTTTTCACAACAAAGTGTTTCTCTCTCAACCATATGCACCAGTAATAATTTATGTCTAGACTGTTACAGCTGATTATATCTGAAAGTAAATACAGTTATGTAAGAAAAGCTATGGTGGACACAACATCCTTCCCTTCATAAATCACTTAAGTTAGTTGCAGTGGGGAATGAAAGCAGTACAATCTTCAGGGCCAGGATTATCTCTTACAACATCACTCCCATTTAGAATCTAAGTCTTTACTATTTTTCCCCTTCTGGAAATATTCAGTCAGTGCAGTGGCATGGGTTTGGTTGAGGAAGCTTTAGTCATTCCTGCTTAGCTTCCTAATGGCAATAAAGCTACTACCTGGCACACTGCAGATGAGGGAGGGTGGGTGAGGAAAGAAAGAGAAGCAAGTACATGTGTCTGTCATGCTCTTCTCTCTGGCTACTACACAAAGCAAAGTAGCTCCAGCTGGAGAAATTAACAGAGATGTCGTCCAGAATAAGCTACAGACTGATAGTGGAACCTCCTGGAAGGTGGACAAGGCCATTTCAGACCTCCCCAGCTAAAGAACAGAGCTGTAACTGAGAGGAATGTGATAGTCATCTTCAGTATTATGAACGACATCAAGATGATGAATAGGCAATAAGGACTCACTGTTTCTTTTAAGAAAGGACCTAGGGAGAACATACAGTTATAAAGCAACAAGTTTGAAGCAAATGAAAGTGCCCTTTGTGTGAGTTTCTCACACAACATAGTTAAGGTGTGGAGCTCACTGCTATGCCGTATCGTGGAGAGCAGAAGTTTACACGAGATCTTGAAGGGATTAGACATTTCCTTTCACACAAGAAAAAACAACACCCCAAAAGTTATTAAACTCAACGATATCACCTCTGGCTCAGGAAGTCCCTGAGCTACAATTTGCTGAAAGCTAGGAGGATATGCTGGAGGGGCTATCACGATAAAGTCACCTAGGGAAATGCTACACTTCTCCCTTGGCCTCCTAAACTGGCAGCCAACAGATATCAGAGTAGCAGACTTGTAATCTGATTCTTGTAGTTTGCTGTTATATCGTTTTCCACCGTTATTTTGGGGCTAATTCCCCAGTGCCATCAAAATAGCTTCATGTCAACTAAGTTTCAGCCAATTAACTTTCAGGTTACTAGGTAATTCATACCATTGCTCAGCTAACGAGCATGGGACAATGTGTTCTCAGTGGGAGGACTTTGGCTCTGTAATTCCTCTTCAGAAGAATGTAGTTTGGCCCAAACCTTTGAAAATGTTCATACAAAGGCTAAGATGTATTTACTCATTGTGTAAAATTCATTGGTCTTGAAAGATAAACTAATTTCTGGTGTAAAATCCTCCAAGTTTCTAAGCTCCTTTAATTTTTTTCCCCTTTTTTTTTTGAAAAATAAAATGTCATCTGGTACTTACATTCACTGCCAGGTCACAAATTGTATTCTGTAACATTTGAATGAGATGATTTATAATCCTAACATTTATTATTTTGGAGCCAGTGTAGTAAATACAACTGTGAAGTAAGGGAAATTAATACAAACATGAAAGAAATTCACCAAGCTTCATCAATATGATGGCATTCTGCTAATATAGAAATCACTCGAGCTGAACTTCAAGTGATGAAATATAGAATCTGCAATTTCTTTTATGTATGATTTTTAATCAACAATACTTTTTTGTGGCCATTTTTTTAAAATGGGGATATTAATAAAATCGCAAAGCAGCTGGGTAAGACAGCACACATTTTATAATATGTATAATTCAAGATCATTTATGGAAAAGAATGTCTTTAATGACTAAATTGCATGGGGTTACGCTGCGAGGAAGCTAAGGAAAGGAAATCTCTTCAAAACCTGGAAAAAGTGAGTGACTTGGTTCGTAACTGAAAACTGTGAAACTAAAAGAAACGTGAAGTTAAACAAAAGGAAAAAAATCAGTATGCTTAGGGCAGCAGTTGATCCATTTAAAACCCACCACTTTATCTGTTCTCTTTTCCTTTGCAAAATCCAATAAACTGCCATTATATTCCTTTTAAATGGTTCCATTACAAGGATTCTATAACAACAGACTAATCTCTTGATAATTATAATAAATGCCTGTAATCAAAGCAGGAACCATTTAAAATAAGGAGAAAGGCTGTTTTCCATCAAACTCATTGTAGTTCCGTGACCTCTGGAGCATTAAGCTACATCATAGGCTGCTACCTCCAACTGCAACATAGCTTTCCTCCCAATCTTGCTTAAATAAAAGTAAAAGAAAAAGGATGAGAGATCAATGGCAATGCGGATTGACACATGGTAAGAGTTCTTACTTTCCAGCTCGGAGCCTTGTAGAACATAAAAAACCTCAATTCACAAGATTCCAAGGGCTCAAAGCCGGCAGGGATTCAGCCAGCAGCTCTTTGCCGGGCTTGGAGACGTAGCGCTTCCCTTCAGGAGGGAACAGGGGGGGAAGGAGCAGCCCGGTGTTTCAGAAAGCCCTGCGACGGCAGCGTGAGCTGTACATCACTCCTGACGCTCTCAGAAAGTATCACTTTTCAGAAAGACAGGGCATTTTATCACAAAAATTCGATATTGTATTCACATGAACAAACAATGATTTCCAGAGATCATTTAAGAAGCTGGAGGCTGATAAAATTACGGGAAATGACTGTATATGATCAGAATGGCTTTCATCTGCATTTTGTTAGGCCCAGCATTGATTTCACTTTTCAGCTGTGAACAGCAAGAGGCCAGCTGTGGCCAAGGGAAAGAGCAAGCAATGAACCAGGGTCACAATAGAGGCTGAGTTGTCAGAAAATGTAACACTTTTAATGACTAAATCTCAAGGAAAAGAAAAAAAATAAAAATAAAAATCTTCCAGTTACAACTATTTGAAAATTATATCCAGTGGGTCCCACAAAGTGTCAGAGAACAGCAGATTTAATTTATGAGAAAGTGGAACCTTTGAACTCTGGTTATGTGAATAAACAGCATTATAAGGAGAAAACAAACAAAGCAAGGAAAATATAAAATACATTGCCTTCAAGGCAGAAACAACTACATTTTACTTCGTATTCCCAGATGTGCTGAAGGGAAATTTATGACAGCACACTGAAAAGCAAGATTCCCATTGTGAAACCCTTCACATTTATTTAACTAAGCACAATCATTGAAAATGACCTTTATCCAAACCCTTCACAGCTGTCTTAAAATGATCTAAAACTATTGCCAGATTTTCTTTAACTAACATTACTTAACAAAAAGTCATTACCCCAGGGCCATATTACACTACTGGCAAGTAAACACAAATCCATTTTCAACAACATGCCACAAAGTTTTAATGAAATATTGATAACAAATTGAAACCTCCCCATTAAAAAGGTGCCAAACGATACAAATCCTCATAATTTTCTGTTCTAGCAATAAATACAATTTCCCTATTTCTGATAACATATTTGTTACCTATGGGACATACATGCAAACAGAAAAATTGGTAATATTTTTTAAAAAAATAATCTTACATTTAAAACTGTTGTTAAATGAGGTGTCAAAAGTATTATAAATTAAGCTGTTCTAGCAGCATATTGTGAAAAGATATCCTCATCTGTTCTCAAAAGACAGCACATCCAGTGTGTACATTACTCTATAAAATTAAAGGGCTACTGACAATAAATTCGTACGGCAGCTTTCATCGCGGTACACGAAGAATTTACCAGAGCATTAATAACATTGGATTCCAAGACTTAAAAAGCAGTGTGTCAAAACGCTGAACACCTTAATCTTTCTCCTTTTTCTATATAAACACTAAACATAAAGATTAAAAGATTGTCGCAAGAGCTGAACTCCTGCAGGTCCAGGTCGACTGACAGGGGTTAGAGGGGAAAAGAAGAATAAATTGCACTTGTGGATTCAGAACAGAGCAGCTCAGTTTTTAAAATAATGGTATACAGCCACAATTAAAGTGGGTGAGCACTGTGGGGAGGGGGGAAAGGACTTTATTAAGGGGCTGGTTAGTTCAGTAAATCATGGCTTTCAGATAAAGATGATTATGGCGGTTCCTTGGTGTGAGAGGGAGAAGGGTACAGGAGGTTCATTTCACCACCAAGTAATTATGCTGACCCAGAGTGTTACCATTTATCATGGCTGAAAGATGACACTCACTGTTAGCCAAGGGAAACTGCTAGTCAAATGCTTCCATCTAGATCAATACACACCACATTTTTCTGCAGCCAAAAGTAATTATACAACAGCAAACTTCACAATCAATACCCACTCGAGCTAACTTATATTCTGCTGCACAGACATGAAGGTATGGCACTGTCAACTGTCACTGGAAACTACTACATTTGACCCAGATTAAAGGGTTTACCCTCACCATTAGAAAGGATTTTTACTATATTCTGAGGAAAAGCAAACGTATTATTATTAAAAACCAGCAACCACACAGGTTTTCAGAACACCTTGCAACCTGCAGCTGAACCTGACATTCCTGTTATCATTTCGTGAAGTTTTGCTTAACACAAAATAAAAAAGCAATTCAGTCAGTTGAAGAAAAAATCAATCTTCTTAACCACTGGAAGCTGAAATAGTTTTCTAGAGCTTGAGTTTCTAAAAGCTGCAGTTGAAGACCTGACCTCTGTGAACTTCAGAAATCAGAGAAACATACATACCTGAAGTATTATATCTTTTATTATATATTATTTCGGTATTAAACATGTATTCATATTTGTTTACACAGAGGTGCACACAGCTAATAGATAAAATTAAGCTCTAAGAGTTTTAGGTTTGTTTCAAAACACATTTAAATGTCAGTTTTGACAACGGCTTTCAAAAAGGCAGAGCTTAGTCTTATAAACCAATCTAACACATCAAGAAAGGTTAGAGGGCATAAAAAAATCAGTACTTCAGTAAAAAAAAAAATTTGACATCCAATTTTCAAGCTGATTTATCAGTGGAAAGCTAAAATTGATAGTTTGCCATTACTGGGTAGCAGGCTGTCTAAGAAAGCTGTTACAAAGCCTTTCATTTTGATTTAGCCACATGGATCAATACAAACCTATACTGTTTCAATTTTACAAATATTGATTTTCTGATATAACCTCTGTGGGAGAACATTCATCACCTGCCATACTAAAAATATTGAAATTTATTTTGTAAACTTTGATTTTTCAACAAAATAGAGTGTTCTACTGAGTAAAACGAAATCTGGTTTCTTTCCAGAAAACAGCTAATCACTGTTAAAATATTTCCAGTTATATATTTTTGCCTTTTAATAGCAGAGCCTGACACACACTGTTAATCCTTTAACTGGATTCGTACCTTCCCTTTGTTTTTTGACCAAGTATCTTGAGATTCTTCTCAGTTTTAGTGAATACAAGGATGAACTAGAATTTAAGTGAAAATACTCAGTTGCAATGAATAGTAAATTCTACAGTAAGGGAGGAAGATGTTTTCCCCCCAGGTATCAAAGGAAAAAACAAATTCTTACAGTAGGAAGATCTAGTTTATAAAACAAAAATATGTATCCTATATTTACACAAAAATTGGTTTTTTACCCCCTTCTTTCCCATTCCCAAAAAGCCCCTTTAGGAGCCACCTAAACAGGACCACAAATATTTCCGAGTGCCACATTGCTCTAGGCTGTCCAGCCAGCACATCAATACTGAAAAGACACCAAACAGGTTTTGGGAGGAAATCCACCCTGGATAAAAGCATAAAGAATTTTCTCAGCAATGTATGAGAAATAAATAAGAAAAAGTCATAATCCTGTGTTGGAAGGACACAGTCCAGGGATGAGATTCAAGCAACACCCAAGAGGACTAGGATTAGTAAGGACACACTCAGAATATGTGCTGGTCATTCAGCTTAGTGATTACTAAACAGAATTGTGAAAAATTCTTAAATCATTAACTTACTAAGTAAGTGAAATTCCTGAAAAAAGCAAGATATTTTCATAATGGAAAGAATATAGTAAATCCTAAACTTTCTTGTAAATGGAACGGCATGAAACCAGGGTAAAAGTTCTTTGTAGGCTTAGGGGTCAATATTTATTTTATAAATAGACATTATTTTATAAATAATATTTTATAAATAGACATATTTTATAAATAGACAGGCCTAAATCAATATTTATTGTCTATTTATAGGATACAATATGTATTTATAGGATATTGTCTATTTATAGGATACAATATGTCATTTCTAAATTAATCTTTCTATATGAACATAAAATCAATTAATATCAACTACAAAATATGTTCATTAAAAAAAAAAACCCAACCAAAACCAACAAACTGTCACCAAAATTCTGTAAGAGAGCAGTAGAGGAGATAACCATGGAAAAGAAACAAAGAATTGACTGAATATTGCAGGACGTAAAAATTAAATCACATGTGTTGTTTCATTCTGTTCCAAAAATTCCAGGAACAGCTCTTAAGTGCAGCATGCAGCTAGAAAGGACTCTATATGAGCCATCACAAAAACTCATCCTGTTATTCAGATGCTGATGCCAATTCAGATGCTCATGATTTTAACCATCGAAACAGTGAGCAGAGTGAATCCTAGGCATAGTAAAACCTCATTGAAGAGCTATGTGACTAAAACTTGAATAAAAATAAAGCAAAGCAGCACTAAACATTGAAAATTTTATCTTAAAATAATTTCTTAATGAAACACTATTTTCAGGGTGCTTTTTTCCATCAACAGATCTCCAACGACTCTATTAGCAAAGCACCATAATTCACATATTACAGATGGGGGAAACAAGGCAGATAGATAAAGGCTGAGATGATTTATTCAGTGTTGAAGTGTCACCTCACTGGCACCACCAAGATTATAACTTCATTATTTAGGACATAAAGTGACTGCTTTCGTTGTTGAAGAAAGGATCTAGCTTTTCCATATGAACTGTACTGTGAATTCTGGAGGAGAGAGCAGGTATAGTGGTTGGTATGTTTTGGTTGGATGCACCATGAACTGCTGCTCTGATTTGTTAATGGCACTTATTAAATCCACTGTTCCCATAATAATATATATTTTTGACAAAGATTTAAAAACTACAAACAATTTGAATATTCATAATTCCAATATTCATATATTACTCCTTTAAAAAAATAACCTAGTATTTTGAAAATATAATTGTTTACTATGTAAGAAAAATTTATCCCAGTGCAAAATAAAGTTTAATAATATCTGAAAAATAATTTCCCCCCTAACAGGACAGTTTCATTTCCTTTATTTTTCAGGGAAAAAAAATAGGTCTGTTGTGATCTCTAGTTTGTTTTCTTAGGTTATTTTGGGGTTTGGGGTTTTTTTTAGCTAATGAAGAAGGAAAGTAATACCCAGAAGCAAAATATTTTGCTGACATTTGGGCTGCCATTATATAATCTTGGTAGCAAATAACTAAAAAGACAGTATTTGTAGTGAATATGTTTAAAGGCCCTTTCTTCTATTAAGGCTTTTCTGTATCTTTCTATATTCAGAACAAGAAGAGAATGACCTTCGAAAAAGTAATGATGGTGATTATCCATCTAATGGTTGTAAGATGCAAATATACAGCAGCCATGTGAAGGAACAAAAATCAGACAGCAACTTCACAATGCTTAAGGGCTTCATATTTTACAGCACCAGCATTAATGGAAAAGTTAATGTAGCATTGAATAACAGTGAGTTGCTCAGCTGCTGCTACTGCTGCAGAACATTTAGATCATGGAAAAAAAAAAAACCACATCATTTTTTTCACTCCTACTGCTTTCTTGACCCACAGAAAAACAACTCTCACCCACCCCCAAAAGCATATGCAAAATATCCCTGCATTAGTCTGTTGTTTAAGAAATATGACCAAGCGTATAATTTGTAAGACCAAATGTTAAAATAAATAATTAAACCATAGAACTCAAAATAATTAAGTAACAGTGCTGAAGAAAATCTCAAAACTACATTCTGTGGCTTAATCCATCCACACGTATGCATGAGCACAATCACTTAATGCAGTACACAACCAAAACCAAACCAGCATTTTATAGTACTTTTATCTCTTAATTCCTGATCACAGTACATGAAATATCCAGAGAAATTATGCATGTTAAATTCCTTTGTTTTCCATATAATAAAGAGTAAAAAACTACTGGGCATACCCAGTATAGTATTGTTATTTTTTTTTTCATTGATCCAGCCTACAGGAAAGTTTGGAAGGTGCTCCATGCCCAGATACTGTAAATGGAGGTAAGTAATTATCTCCCAATTGAATTGCACTGACTATTGTGTTGAGGGAAAAATCAAAGGAAGGAGACACAGACCCAGAACTATAAATCCTGTAAACCATGTTCCCCCTTCATTATTGCTGGCTGGTTTAGAAAAGAAAGAGATATTGTTATGTAAATATAGAGGAAATGTTGGGATATTCCAGCAATCTTTCCCTCCTTCATATATATTCAGGCAATGATCCTGTGGTGACTACATGTACTGCTTCAAATACCACTTTGTGGGAACTGGAATGAACAGTTTGTCTCTAACAATCTGTCTTACAAGATAACAGAACCTTCAGAGGCAAAGTAACATTGTGGGGACTGGCTCATGCCTCACAAGGGGCTTAATCCTGCAAGCATCTGTAAGGCATTGGACTAGGTCCTCCATCCTCCAAAGGCTGGAAGGGCCTGTAGAGTCTTGAACTCCAAGCAGCTGCTCTGACAAACTGGGCATTATGCTCAGGTGGGGTCCTCATTTGATAAACTGTCTGGACACTGTCCCTGCTAGAGCAGCCCCTCACTCAGTAGCCACACTGATAAACAGGACCCTGTCCTTATCCAATGAGGAACAGTGACAGGCAAGCTGAGCCCTGCAGAGTGGTCTGTGTGAGGCCACTGAACGTGGTCATTGCTCCATCAGCCCAGTTGGGGGGAGTCAAATGACCACTTGGGACCCCCCATTCCCCACCAACTCATCTCCAGAACACCCTGCAACTCAATGCTGAGTCTCCACAGGATATGCCAGGCCTCCCTGAAGGGTGGGGCCAGGGAGCATAAAAGATGCAGAGTTGAGACACCTGATGTGCACCCACCATCCAAGGACTATGACTTTATGATGATCTACGCTGGATCCCTGGGTGGTGATACCTTATTTTTTTCTCTTTTACTCTCTTTTTCAATCAATTTCTCAACTTCTAACCTTATACTCAGCACATAATAATAACAGCTTTTCCAGTTTCACTAAATTCTGCTAACTGTAATCTGTAGTGTGGTGTGGTTTTGTTTGCAAGCTTTATAATCGTACTTGCTTTAAGTAAAGTTGTGCTTTGCTTGGCCCTCCTGGGTAACTGTTGTTACTCCTGAGTAATGCTCAGAGGATTACAGAAGCTAATCTCACTGGTGTGACTGGTATAAGAGATTAGCTAAAAGAGGGGTAACCTGGCCCCTGGGGCAGGAGAAAAGGTTATCTCTGAGTACCCATCTGCTGGGATAGGTCAGACAGGTCTGAATCTCTCTGATTTGTCTGCTTGGTGGGAAGTGAGAGTATAGTTATAGAAAAGAAGATTCACTCTTCTCTTTTCTGTTCTTAAAATAATCAAAAAAGGTGTTACCAATCTGAAATTCAGGCCACTCATAAAATAACACAAATGCTTGACTGATGCTTTATAGCATCACTGTTGATGTCACACACGAGAATAAAAACTGAGGCATAAAACCCACTGCTTCCACATCCTTCCAAATCACAGAATCATAGAATCATAGAATGGTCTGGGTTGGAAGGGACCCCAAGGATCACAGAGCTCCAACCCCCCTGCCACAGGCAGGGACACCAACCTCCAGGCCTGGAGCTACACAAGGCTGCCCAGGGCCCCATCCAACCTGGCCTTGGACACCTCCAGGGATGGGGAAAACAGCAGCTCTCTGGGCAGCCTGTTCCAGCACCTCACCACTCTCTGTAAAAAAACTTCCCCCTAATACCCAATCTAAACCTTCCCTCCTTTAGCTTTAGTCCATTCCCCTTGTCCTGCCATTATCTGCTCTTTTAAAAAGTCGAATCCCCTCCTGTTTGTATGTTCCCTTCAGGGACTGGAAGGCTGCAATGAGGTCCCCCCGCAGCCTTCTCTTCTCCAGGTTGAACCAGCCCAGCTCCCTCAGCCTCTCCTCGTAGGGGAGCTGCTCCAGCCCTCTGATCAACCTTGTGGCTCCTCTGACCCCTCTCCAACAGTTCCACATCCTTCTTGTATTGGGGGCCCCAGCTCTGGACACAGGACTCCAGATGGGGCCTCACGAGGGCAGAGCAGAGAGGGACAATCCCCTCCCTGTCCCTGCTGCCACCCAGCAAAAATCTGGTTTTCAGCCAGCTCTAAACTCAAAGGTTTCACAAAATGAGCCTCCAGTCACACCTACAACTGTTTCTTAGTCAGGTAGTACGAAAATCTCCTTCTCACTATTTGGGTGCTCTAGGTGTCCAAGCAACACAGTGACTGGAACCAATACCATCACTCAGTTATATGTATGCCAATTATATCTTTGACTGACCTTTATGCTTCTCTAATATCTGTGATGATATATCTGTGATGATATTAGCCATGAATGTCCAACAGGTTTGAAAAAATACCAGCAGAAGGCATGTGCATTGCCTTTAGCCCTGATAACAGCAACTGCTATGGGGAGGAAAACAACAATCAAAACTTCTGAGTGTTAGAGCCAGGGGAGAACCTAAGAAGCCAGTAGCCAGGAAATCAATTATTGACTAAAAGCTACCTCAAACCTGCTTGCAGTTTAACATCTTATAAATGTTTTGGAGACATGAATGACAACAGGAATTTGCAGAAGTGTTTTTTGTTGGGGAATGTCCACTGTGGCCTTTTCATTTTTCCAGCAGGGGTTTTTCCTAAGGAATGTACTTCTTTCAACAAAGCATTGCAACTTTACTGTGAGGATTGTGAAATTTAAATCTATCAAAAGAAGGGCAACAGCAAACACATTTTCTGAATCCTAACACTAGGCAACAAGAATTTAGAAGTACTTTTATTTTTCCTTTTTTAGTGCAAACAAATCAAGAATTCATTGATTATTTTTTAAGAAGTGGAATCCTCTAAATAAATATTGCATTGAAAGAGCTGCCCTTGGCAATTTGTCACTGTGTCAATGAAATAAAGGAGCTATTCTAATGCTTTCAGAACAGGACATTCCTGAGAAAAGATCTCTGTTTAAAATTTAGTGGTGTCCAGCAGAACCTTTTGAACTTTCCTGCACAGTCGGCAATAAAATCCTTTCATAGCTGAGATAAAGATTATCAAATGATCCAGCTATACAGGCAGTATCAGAGGCAGAACCCAACATATTACCTGTAGATTTAGCTACTGCAGCACACACATTAGAAAAATTGATGTACTTGGCCTTCACTGGATGTCCATTTGAAAGAATGTATTCAGCACCAAACAAAAGTAGCAACATACACAGAATATTAGTCCAAAAAAATAAGTTGGAAACTAAGCCTGAGTATATCTGATATACTGAAGGGCTATTTACATTAATGGAAAAAACCTAATTTATATCTAAAAAGTAATTTCCTTGCTTTTAAAGACAAATGATAATATTCCTCTAATGCTCTAATGCCAATGTTTTTAAAGACAAATGGTAATATTCCTCTAATGCCATAAATTCCAATCTAATTTTTATAATAACATTTTATAATATTTCATCAGGTCTCAAACCTTTATAACACCTTTGTTAAAATTTAGTAGACAGGATAGCTTCCATTGAGGGCATTATCAGAGAAATGGGTTGCTATTCCCACAAGTTTCCAATCACAGTTTTTCTAAATTTTAAGACTGTTAAAAAAAGGGGAGGAATGTATCCTTGAGGAGCAGTTCAACATTTCTCTGTGAATCCTCTAAGAGTACACAAACAGAGATTTTCTTTAACTCTTCATGATGATCTGAAGTGGAAAAACTTTTAAGGAGGAAACTTTTTTTTCTTATTCAACCTTTCCTGGCATTTATCCAGAGAATGAGTGGGGGAAGAGGTACTTTCTGTCACACTTCTCAGTGGTACTTAGCTGAGATTAAATCAGAAAGGATAGCTGATTCCATTTTGTTCTGGTGGGTACATATCACATCCTGCTCCTGCTCCTGCTCCTGGCTGCTCTTCTTTCCTGACAGGTTTCACTCAATTAATTTTCATAGCTTTTTAGCTCAACAGTGCAGTGTGAAACTCTACCAACAGAAAATACTGTCTGAAGTTGACTAAATAAATTTTCTCTACTACTGAGCTGTCATCAACTCTGAAAATACAACTTTTTACTCAAAAAACTACATGAGATTGGGGCACTGCTCAGGGTAAGAGACTGTTTCTGAAAATAACACATTGTTTGCTAGTAGAAATTGGAAACTTGAAGGTTTCCAATTTAAAACTGGACCATTTTTTTAATAATACCAACACTTTCATGCACCAGGAGGCATATACATCTTGCTTTACTTTCCTCCATGTTTTCACATAGCACAGAATATATTATGCATAAAAATTAAGGCTCTGTTATGGCAAAGTATCCCAAAGGCTTCAGCAGTATTTCTAAATTGGGCCTAAGAGACGTCAAATTTAGCTTCCTCTTTATGTATGTTTTTATTGCTTGTGCCATTACTGCAAACATAACTTCTAGTAAATCATCAAAAGAAATGTTTTACACATTAATCTTTCCTAGATTCAGATGATGGCTGTAACAAAATCAAAATGCATTCCCACCCAATAAATATAATTTGCTATCAGAAGAGAAGACAGAAATTCGAAAAATAATTAAACTTAAATTTTAAGAAGTAACTTCATTTTCATCTTAGTCTATTGGCAGTGTGCATAGAGAATAAATACTTATAAAGCAATGGTTAGCATTCTCAAATTGAACAACAATTACACGTGGCTTAGGCATCTTTCTGTGGGTTTTCTAATAATCTAGACAACTGGATTGTTGGGTTTTGAAATGGTTCAGTGCTATTGAATGTTTAAGAAATATTTATGGCATAAGGCAGTATATTCCTGAAGCTGAAACAATCATTAGACTCTGATGTTCATCTGTTTTATTGAACTACCCGCAGGGAGCTTTATGGGCATGCTATGATGTCAAGGTCACAGGATTAAGTGAGCAGTGATGACAGTAAACAAGCCTTTTCTGTATATTCTAAGGGGTCTTACTGAGTTACTTAAAATGCCATAAACATAAATAGTCTCCTATCTCTACAACACACCCATGACAGATGACTTCGAAATATAACACTCTTGAGCAATGGAGCTTTACAACCCAACCAACAGCCTGTATTATTGACAGCAGATATCAGTACACTGGGCAGCATGAGTATTGGGAGAAGCTTGCAAACTGTCAGATCTTTCATGCCTGTAGGTGTACAAGATATATATATCTCTATATACATCAAACCTCTATATGAACACGTGTTACTGCTGAAAAAAAACAGAGCTTAAGAGGTTAAGAAAAAACACATTTATATAGAAAAAGTAAATGCTATAATAAGAAATGTACCAAAAATATATAAGCCATGTAAAAACAGATAATAAAAGCAAACCTACACAGTATATTCAATACTGTCTTGAATGATTTAATTACTCTTTAGAACTATACTGTGCATTACCATATCTATTTTATCAATGAGTAAAGCACTATAATCTAGTCCAGCAACCTCCTTCAAGTCATGTGAGGTCTGTGGCAGTCATGGTATTCTTGAATCAGTCAAAATAAAACTGTGTAAATTTATCTTTCAGTCTTTTCAAAAATAAAAACAAGATAAAACAAACAAGCAAACCAACCCCACAAACAAACAAGAAAAGAAACCAAACCCCACCAGTGACCAACTGAAAGAAAAGTGCCTGCAGGGAATGTTTTTCAGACATCAGAAAAGTGAATGGTGTAAAAATGATCTTCATAGTTTAAAATCTGTGAACAAACAAACAGGCTGTGCTGACAAAATGCACACAGAAAACTCCACACCCAAGGAATGCTCCTGCGAAGCTGTAGTCAGGTAAGAAGGAAGGGACAAGGCTCTGGTTGCTGGCCTCTGTGTCCAACAAACTGTGTTGACCTCCACACTGGAAAAAGGACCTCTTACACTGCACAGGAGAGTAGCAGTTGCACACCCATTAGCTACCACTTCCCTGCAGTTAATACTTGAAGATACAATTCTGAGCAGATGAGAAGTTACTGCAGGCAGAGCAAGATAAGACAAATAGGCACAAGCCCTGAATAATTCTGGTTGATCACAGAATCACAGAATCACAGAATTATAGGGGTTGGAAGGGACCTGGAGAGATCATGGGGTCCAACCCCCCTGCCAAAGCAGCTCCCCAGCTCATATTGCACAGACAGGCGTCCAGACAGGGCTGGAATCTCTCCAGAGATGGAGACTCCACCACCTCCCTGGGCAGCCTGTCCCAGGGCTCTGGCACCCTCACTGGGGAAAAGTTCTTCCCCATGTTGGTGTGGAACTCCCTGTGCTCCAACTTGCAGCCATTGCCCCTTGTCCTGTCTCCACAGACACTGTGAAAAGGGGCTGGCCGATTCCCCCTGCGTTCCATGCTTAAGATATTTATAGACATTAATTAGATCCCCCCTTGGTCTTCTCAAGACTGAACAGCCCCAGCTTATTCAGCCTTTCCTCATAGGGAAGATGCTTCAGGCCCTTCATCATCTTCGTAGCCCTTCTTTGGACTCTCTCCAGGAGATCCCTGTCCTTTTTATCCCAGGGAGCCCAGACCTGGACACAATACTCCAAGTGGGGCCTGACCAGGGCAGAGTAGAGGGGGAGGATCACCTCCTTTGACCTGTTTCTCTCTCAGCCCCCAGGGCACACTGCTGGCTCATGGCCAACCTGTCATCACCCAGGTCACCCAGGTCCTTCTCTACAGAGCTCTTCTCCAGCAGCTCATCCCCCAGCCTGTACCAAAATGAATGGTTGTTCATAACAGAACGTTAGGAGTTGGAAGGGACCTCAAAAGATCATCTAGTCCAACCCCTCTGCCAGAACCGGATCATCTAGACTGAATCACACAGGAACGCATCCAGATGGGTTTGGAATGTCTCCAGAGAAGATTCCACAACCTCTCTGGGCAGCCTGTCCCAGGGCTCCGTCACCCTCACAATGAAAAAGTTCTTCCTTATATTCACATGGAACCTCCAATGCTCCAGCTTGCACCCATTGCCCCTTGTGGCCATCACTGAGAAGAGCCTGTCTCTGTCCTCCTGATTCACCCTTTACATATTCATAAACATTGATGGTAATGGATATATAAGGACAGAACAGACACTGCTGAGAGGAGACCTTTGATTTCGTCAAACATGGGACTATGAATTGAAACAAAAACCTCCTATGTGGAGATAAAAGACTTTCACTTGAGCATGAGCATACAATTCAACCTGTATGATTGACAAGTATACTTAGGAAAGCTTTAAGTTAGTTTGAAGGAGGGTGATGATGTACTACAGGGAAGCAAAAATGGGGAAAAAAATCACTGTGAAGGTTGATTTTTAATTTCTTACTGTGGGGAAGAAGAAAAAAGAAAAGAAAGGAAATAAAAGTGGATTATTATTACATATTTATGCTGATTATATATAGAAAGGAGGAAAAAAATGGGAAATACAGGAACAAAGAAGTCTTAGCATCCAGAAGATACTCGATTTAGGCTGGCATCATAGAAGCTTGCAAAGACAAATCAGGGTTTGTTCCTGGCAAAAGCAAGAAAGAAATGCTTTTTGTTTAGCACGTAATAGTGCCTCTGAAGTTCAGAAAAGGCCACACTAACTGAAAGTCAGGGCAATTTTAGGAAAAAGATGTTAGCATTGCATTTTGAGATAGAACAGAAAAATCTACCACCACCTCTGAAAGAGGGTTGAGACAAGAGATACCTATAAAACCTAAAACTGAAAGAAAGACTGAAACAAACTGGAAAAAAAGAGATGAAACTTGTTGATAAAGGGTTCATTTATTAGAACAATAGATCCTGAAAATCTTTAAAAAAAAAAGAAAAAAAAGTTACAAGAAGATGTATGCTTTGTATACATGTGTATGGCAGCTTGAAAAGCACTTTAAGTCCAGTAAAGTACTTTAGATTTGATTGACTAGGTCAAGTTTTTTTCATGAGAATATCTAAAAGGAAATATATCTGGAGTGAAAATAATCACTGAAACAGAGCTTATATTTCCACAGAAAGATTTAAATCTACAGAACAGGCAAGTTTAAAATCCCCAAACTTACAAAATTCCAGAGAGTTGCTGGATAAATCCCCTATAAAATAAAACTGCCACTATTTCTAAAATCTAAGTGACATACACAACAACAAATGGTTCTGATGTGTAAGGAAGATAAAATGTACTAAAACACCAATGCAGTTGTAGTCAAAAGGTCACAGAATCACAAGGTTGGAAGAGACCTTTGAAGATCATCAAGTCCAACCATTCCCATCCTGAGCTAAACCAGATCCCTAAGTACCTCATCTATCCTTTTTTTGAACACATCCAGGGAAGGTGACGCAACCCCCTCCCTGGGCAGCCTGTTCCAGCCCTGACAACTCTGTCAGGAAAACATTTGTTTCTAATGTCCAATCTGTCCCTGCCCTGGCACAGCTTCATGCCATTGCCCCTTGTCCCATCTCCTGTCCCCTGGCTGAAGAGACCAGCGCCCACCTCTCTACAACCTCCCTTCAGGTAGTTGTAGGTGGGGAGAAGGTCTCCCCTCAGCCTCCTCTTCTCCAGGCTCAACACCCCCAGCTCCCTCAGCCGCTCCTCAGAGGATTTGCCCTCCAGCCCCTTCCCCAGCCTGGTTGCCCTTCTCTGCACTCGCTCCAGGACCTCAATGGAGAACTGGACCCAGCACTCGAGGTGTGGCCTCACCAATGCCCAGTACAGGGGCACAATTCCCTCCCTAGACCTACTGGCCACACTGGTTTTGATACAAGCCAGGATGCCATTGGTCTTCTTGGCTGCCTGGGCACACTGGTGGCTCATATTCAGCTTGCAGGTCCGTAATAAACTCACATAATCATCAAGGAAATATGGCAAAAAAGAAAAAAAATGAAGAGGAGAAGGAGGAGAGGATGACTAGATAACTTGTGATCACTCAGTAGTTCTCTGAAAATGTATGGAGGGTAGGTCCAATTCCTGATGTGATTGGAAAAGGATGCTGTTTGGTCTGAAAAGGGGAAAACCAAACTAAATGCATTATAAAGTAATGCTTACCTTTGATACGAGCAAATATATTAGAAGAATTTATCAATCAATTAATATGAAAAAAATACAATGTGTGTTTAGTCTGAACAAGTAATTCTCTTTACAGCTTTGCCATTTAATCAATTTTTTTCATTCATCTACAGCATAATCAGAATAGTGAACTTCTGACACAAGAATACTTACTGTTCCCATAGACTGAGAGAAATGTTACATTATAATAGAGGAATACAAGAATGGTTAAAACCTTGGGGTTTTTATAGTACAAAAGGTTTATGACCAGGTTTAGAATATTTTCAAGTAGAACACTGTATGGGTTGTTTCCTGAATTCTGCTGTATTCAACATTTCATTACTAACTTTAATGAAGAATGAGAGAAAATCCACAATTTTCCAAACATCAAGAAGTTGTAAGATTTGTAAGAATAGCATAGTAGAACAATGATTCAAAATGACTTTAAAAAGGCTAAAATCTGTAAGATTAAAACAATTACAAGCACAGACACAAAGTAGAAAGTGATTGTCAGTTGGTAGAAGGGAGTAAGAGCTTGTAGAGTGGTTCTGGGAAGGACTGACTTGAACCTACAGTTTCATTTTGGGTTGCATCAGGTAAAGCTATAGTGTGAAACAAAAGCAGAACTGTGCATTGTTGAGGGCTCACCTGCAGTCAAGTGCCCAGACTGAAGTACCTCTTTGTATGGGAGATGTAGGTAAACTAAAGGAATCTAAAGCAAAACACCAACATTGTACAAGATATGGGTAACTTCTTCAGTAAAGGAAGACTGAAAGAAACTGTTTGGTCTGGAAGTCACTAGTCTGAGAGGACAGTGTCAGCTTCTGATGACTTCTAGAAGGCCTGGGTTTAAAACCAGGTATCTAATTTGTAGCAAAGAAAATGATCCTATAAAGCATATGCAAATTCAATTATGAAGCCATGAAAGACATAGAACAGGTTTCCTCTAAGGTGGTTTTTTGGGTTCCAGTCTACCCCCTCAAAGAAAGGGGGATGCAAAGTGTGTGATAGGGATGTACCAGACTATGCTTTCCTCAGTGCCTGAAGACAAACTCCTCTTCAGTTCCTTTCCAGACACTACTCTGAATGTCTTAAATTATTTGACAGATATATGGTTGGACCTAAATATATTTCAAATAAAAAAGTACAAGACTTGTTAAGGTTTTGAGAGATGGGGAATCAAAATGGTTCCACTGGGTTTTCACTTCTGGTTAAACTTTGCATTTCTCATGTTCCCAACTAAAATGTCTGTCAAAACACTACAGATGTTTTTCTTAGAGAAAACCCCAACATTAACTACAACTTTGCATTCATCTTCCGTAATCTGCTTGAAGCATCACATGGGAAACAATTTTGGAATTTAATGATACTACAAGAGCTTAACGTGACAAAAATACAGTGTTTCTCAACCATTTAATTTCACAAAATAAAATAAAAAATCAAATAATTTAAATTTATGAGAAAAAAAAAAGGGTCTTCTTTGAATCTATGGCTTTTTAACCTTTTTTATCCTTTGCTTTCTGTTCTTACTTATGGAGAAGATGGGAAATCTACTGCTATATAGCACTGGCAGATAGGCAGGGGAGAAAAAGTGAGGGAAGTGTTCTCTGTCTAATGAGAAAGTCTTCCCTTGCATTTTTTACTGAGTTTCTACCTTTATTCAAATTCGATGCAAAGGCTGCTTCCACTGCAGGAACTAGGAGGAAAATATGAAGGAAGGCAGCTGGACATCAAAGCCCTACTGAGATGAGGAAACTTAAAAATTGAGATTGACTGGAATTCTTCAGGAAATCCTGAGTAGAAAATCCAAGGAGTCTGAATGAGTATTAGATGGACTTATCATGTCTACTTGTCCTATCTTTCTGTTTCTTAAGTATTCACTTTACAGTTGGAGATAGTTTACAGGCCTAGATGGACCACTGGTCTGAACGACTATGGCTGTTCCTGTGACTGGTATCCTGGAAGCTGAATGTGTATGTGCCAGCTCTACATCTAGACTTCAGAAGGAGCAGAAGTCCCTCTTGGTTTGTTAAGGTTGGCCTTTATGCATTCTTTAAAATTCCCTTCTTGTTACTACAATAAAATTGTGTATAGTAAGTTGACTCTTTGCAATCTGGACATACATTCTGATTGCTTTTCTAAAGACTGCTGACATCTAAAGACCTGCTGTTTCTAAAGCTGAAAGGAAACCCACATTGCCACACTTTCTTCGCTGTGTTTGCTGTGAAGCAGAAAGTCAAAATCAAATTTTAGTCAGAAACAGAAAGCATATTGAAAAGAACTGAAGAAAACCTAGAGGAAAGAAGAAAAACTAATTCTTACTGCACAAGTAATGAACTGAAAGAAAATGCAGAAGGCTTCCTTCTTTAGCATGAGACATAACATGTTGTACTTCCTACCAGTAAGTCTTTCTGTAGACTTGACAAGTCTTCCCTAAGTGCCAGTATTTTCCAACACTGGAAAATGCTATCTCTTTCCAAAGAAACAGAGGTTTCTTCCAGCTGAGGGAGAAAATCCATAATGAACAGCACCACAGTTCAAAACAACTGAGTAGCCTTGCACAAAACCAGGCCAGGTTGGATGGGGCCCTGGGCAACCTTGTGTAGCTCCAGGCCTGGAGGTTGGTGTCCCTGCCTGTGGCAGGAGGGTTGGAGCTCTGTGATCCTTGGGGTCCCTTCCAACCCAGACCATTCTATGATTCTATGATTCTATGAAAACCAGGACTGAGTAAATCTCATGTAAGCAACTGAGCTCTCACTTGCACAGCCCACCTCTGGTTGTACAATACTCCTTTCTTGGCAGGTATCTCTATGCTGCAAATAGCATCCTACTTCTAACTACCTATTATTAGAAAATGACACAGAATTCTTCCATCCCCCTTCTTCCACCATTAGCAAGAGCTCCTTCAAACAGTCTCTGCCTTCCACCACAGCAGTAAGCAATCAGGGAGGGAGGGAAGGGGGGAGGAAGAGAGGTACATGTTGGGTAGGGGATGTAAAGTAATGGGTGCAGAGCAGCACAAAGCTGGAGACACAGTAAGGAAGGTAAGAAAGGGACTGCAATAGTAAAATACTTCATATGAGTGATCAGATTAGAAAAGGAGTCTCACTCACATTTATGTTTAAAACCTACTACAGAAGGATGACTAATACTGAACCTCAATGTAAATAATGCTGACACATTCGCTGAGCTCAAGCTGTCTCAAGTAGTGCAGCTAAGAAGAAACAACAGAAGACAGAAAAGCATTTTCTTAATGTTTTGTGGTAATTGAATCATCTCAGAAAAAAATACTTGGAACTTGTAAAAAGGAGAGCTAATGAATGAGCTGGAAAGTGTCCAGGTTCCATCAGATCTATCTGTAAGGATCTATTCTGCAATGAAAGATAGATTCCACCAATTCCACAAGCACAGAAAACTCAGTTCTTAGAGAGTGTGGAAAAACATAGAACCTTAAGAGGCCCTCTCAACAACAGGCATGTCAAACACATTGCTGGATCCAATAGACAGGATCTGGTTCTACATCTCTTCTAGTCTTCTTAAGTTCCCTTTGTAATTTATGTCTAGCAGTTAAAATGAGCCAGAACTGAATGAATAGCTAAACCAGATGAAGCTGATTTGCAATGAGGGACAGGGTAGGTCTCTCTGAACTTCCTAAGGCAACAGCTAGTATAGTGATTGAGTCAGAGCATGCCAAAGGCTGGCTGTAAGGGAAACTCCTTCTTACTGAATTCCTGCACTCTGGTCTCCCTCGCTGTAAACTGGAAACAGTTGGTTTAGAAGCAGTGGCATCCCAGAATCGACTTACTGAACTGCCAAGTCCAATAGGCTCAAAAAAAAGGAGTAACCTTCTTTCTACTTTTCCTCCCTGCCCCCAGAAGAACCCAGTACCTACAGCACAGGCTGTAGTGAGAGGCAGAACTAGCTGTCTGGCAAGAAACTTTGTATTTCCAGCCTGTTTCCCCAGACGAATTTGGTCCTCACCACAGAATGAGTTTGACAGCTCTGCCCTCTGCCATGAATGATTAATTTGTTATGGGTGTCTAGTTTAACCAAAGATGGATTTGAACAGAAAAAAAAGCCCTTGTATACTTGGTATTTGGTAAAGCTGCTTTAATGTAGGTAGAACCTCCTTCATCAAATCAGGGAAAGCAGGAGAACCAAGGCTCATTTTTAAATGTCATTTTTTCTCATTAGAGTAATCCTCCTGTGTATATCAAAACTGACCATGTGAAAATATCTATGACAAGGATTTCATATTTAGATTTAGAACACAAACTGGAACTCAGAACTCTTTGAATTGCCCTAGATTGCATTAAACCTATAGAAACTGTAAAGTTGAGCTATAGGTACCGTGTTCTTGAAAAAAAAGTTTTTGAAAAGTTGAGATATCTGATTAAACAAGAAGCTGAAATAAGAGAATATGTGAAACAATCCTGGTAACAGATTATGGCCCAAAACACAGGCATGCATATGGTTGATAAGGAACTTGAACTGTGGGTACAGACAGGTTTCACTACACTTTTTTTAATTTTTTTTTTAAAGAAAGATGTGTATGGTGAGAGAAGCAGATGGGGAGGAAGAGAAGCACCATATGAAGCTGACAGAGAAGACAGAAGGAAGCATATGTTGTGACATGAAGACTATAACCCTGAAAAAAGCTAAGGCTAAGTGCTGGCTTAAAGAAGCTTTGAATGCTAAGCTATGAAACACCCTGTTTGATTCTTCCTGAGTTCAAGGAAATAGGATGTTGCATATTCACTCTGAACAAGTGGCAGGGCATCAAAGAAATAACCAGCTCAACAATTCATCATCTGAATGGGAAAAACTTGCAGAACTCTAATCTTGATGTAATGGTGAAGTTAAAAAAGGGGAAAAAAAGTATGTTTGGGGTAAGTTACTATGAAGACACTTAAAAGTGTCAGATTACCAAAATGAGGAAACCAGAATTAGTTTGGCTTAAGGGCACAAACAAGATTTATAACATCACATTCATCCCCCTCCCAAATAGTTTCTTACCTATTTTTACATCAAAAGACATTGTTATTTATACATTCATACAGAGGCAGTTGCCTACTTCTACACCTGCCCCTTCTGGGCTGAGAACAATCTCCCAAATTCATCTTTTCAATGAATGGTCTGCAGCTCAAGAGATGGACAGAAGCCCAGCCGTGTGGCTTCAGAACTGGTAACACTCTCCCTGACAGAAATGAAGGAGTCACTACAGAGGTCTAGAGATCTGGATTGTCAACCTTTGGGGTTTTTTTAAGTAACTCTATATTCCAGATAGGCTGTATCTCCCCAGGGAGAGAGAAGAAGTTTATAAAGAGACTGCTAACACTGTAACTGTCAGGAAGTAAAAATGGAGACTGGAGGTCTGTCGTGTCTCCTGCTGGCCAAGACTAGAGGTATGACAATTTTAGAACCCATTTCAACTTACATCATATAAAAAGTACAGGAGGAACTACCTAATTAACAACAGTTTTTGCCTTCTGTGCCTAAGCAGCTTAATGAGACCCCCTCTCCACTTTCCACACTTGAAGGCTTTTAAATCTCCCCACTGAGAACCAGAGACCTTGGTCCTTAACAAGACTCAGAGGGTCTCCCACTGGGCATGTCCCCCTACCTGCTGCCATCCCAGCCCTTTCCATTTACAGTCCACTAGATCTCATGACAGAAGGTGCACTTGTGTGGTGGGTCACACGTGGGGAGACCTGCAGTGAAAGGCAATTTGATTCCTGATCAGCTCCTGCAAATGGAGAAAACCCACTTGGAGAGCTCGTGCTATGACTGTGTCCCTCCTTCTCCAGGTTAAGCAGCAGCCAGCAGCTAAAATACAACCAGGCCAACATCTGCACCTAGCACGGTGAGCACTGAGCTGAGAAAGCAGCCCTGCAAGTAATTGAGAAGCAGCCACACCAGGGAAGTGGCATGACAGGAATAAAATAAGAGCTTCTTTTCCTTGATGTAAGAAAGCTGATAGGTTTGTCACAGGTGTCAAGCTGCTTCATCGCCCATCAAAAGCCATCACAGACTGAAGAGCAAAAATAGCTGCAGCAGTGGTCTGTTGCCACTGAGGATGCTATCAACAATCCAGGAGGGGAAAGTTACCTAGCCCAAAGAAGAGACAGTCTCCTGAAGTGAAGAGACAGGCTCCAGCCAGTCACAAAATTGAGCAACAGCATTATTAAAAAAAATCAAAGACATTAAAAGGACTGAAAATTGTACTTATTTTCACCAGCTTCAGGTCTCCACGTGCACAACTTCAAGCTTCACCTAGAGATAACACTAGTGTCCATTATGGACTAAAGCTGTTTTGAATTAACCATATCACAACCTTCTACTTTCAATTTTTGTGTTTTCCACCAGAACATCTCTGGTGTTAGATTACAGAGTTTCTATAAGAACTGAATTTCTGCACTTTCTACCACCTTAACAAATAAACACTTCTCTATCATCATCCAGGATAAAACGAATTTTTTGGAAGATATAAGGGTGATGTACATAAAAAGTTTCATTTTTAAAAATACTGCATAACTTCAAGAACCAACCAGACACAATTGCAAAAAGAATGAACAGTATATGTGGTATTCATTAAAAATTACTACAAATTTATTAATTGGCAAGTTTTCTAATAGACTTAAGAGCTAGATATGTATTCAAGATAAATCTAAATACATTTCTGAAAGAAAATTTTTATCTAGAGAAAAGGTTTTGTGTTAGTCTGTCAGTCTCAACTAGATTTTTTTACTGAAAAGGTTTCTCAGTGCTAAAACAGGACTTTCTGTTCTGCCTTGCCTGACTCCCAGCAGGCTTAAAAAGGATTGAAGTAGAAAAATCAAGCTGTAAAATTTTTGATATTTGGGAGCAGAACTTTTTTGATTCCTTTTGTTTGAGCTGTTCCACTCTGAATAAATAATCAAGTATTTGTGACTGGAATGGACAAAAAGAGAGACTTGGCAGTCTCCAGTTTTGCAGACAGGGAGCTCACATGGCAGACCCAGGTTCAAGACCTTGCTCTGAATGAAGGAAAGGAGCAATTTCAGCTCAAGTCTTCCATATGAGGGTCAGCACCTTAGCCACTGGCTATTTTTGTGATTCAGGAGTGCAAGGCTCTGTTTTTCAGCATGATATATGAAAATGTTTAATTTCACCTCTATGTTGAATAGAACAAACTTTTAAAAACAATACTCAATACTCAAATGTCAAATACTAGAACAGACAACTGAAACTGCATACAGTAGAAATATATATTTTTTCTTTTTCATTTTTAAAATTAATTTACTTTTGAACAGGAGTACCTGCAGAATTGAGCTGCACTTTGGCTAAGTGCAGCTAGTGCAAAGCTGAACACAAGTGCAATATAAGTTTTGCTTTAAGTCTATGGAGTTGAGCTGTGCATGGCTGGCACTGACTGTTGTAGGAGAATTAAAATTTACCAGTGGATCTTAAGAGTTCATTACTTGCAAAGAAAACACTGTAAACAGAAGAAAGCATCAGACAAACTCAAGTGACCTGGTTCTACTGGTTTTTCCAATACTGTGTTTGTCTATAATGCTAGACAAGTCATTTTGACTCTCACATCTTTGCTTTGGTCTGCCTTTGCTGATGTCTCTATGGAAATCTCAGCATCTCTCAGTGTCTCACTCACGACGCTTGACTCAGATTCTGATACAGGTAAAAGCCTCCAAACCTACTGATATACTCACAACAAGCAGCAACACCCATTTAAATGGATTTAGAAGGTGGTAAAATATTATATTTAGAGTCTATTAAGGATTTTGATCTAGGAATCTTTAGCAAAGAGAGGGCTAACAAAGAGGAAAGTATCTTTTAGCAATACTAGCTCCTAATATATTTGTATTTCAGGTATAGAGTGACTGCTTCTCTTCAACTTTGAAGGTAACATTTCTAGCCCACACATTTTTTGTGACTTACCTGTGGGAAACAGCTCCCCAGGCACCATGCTTATTTGTTAGTATGTTGAGGATCTTCTGTTTCAGCTGATTGGCGGTGACGTGATCTCGATGCTTAGCAGCACTGATGAGATGATCACACATCTTCTCCTCCTCTCTTCTGTCAGCAGCATACTGAGCACACTGGGACTAGGAATGAAAGTACATCTACTTCATAACAGATAGGCTGTGTAGAATGGCCTTAAAACTATTATTTACTAAAACTCTTTAAATATGACAAGAATCCATTAGGATACCTTTAAGAAGAGTAGGACACACCACTCAGTTGAAATGGTTCTACTGTGATATATAATGTATGAAAAATTTAAATACCAGGGGCAAAGACAACAGGGTTTTAATTAAAAACATTTAGCTATACATCTCTGTGTGTGTGTGTGTGTCAACAGATACACCATAAAAGCTGATATTTAGTTGTAAAAGTTTCATGTGTTCTCAAGTATAAAGCACAGGTATGGCATACACAGCATCAGATACATGAGCAAGTTATGCCCACTGGTTTTGGTTTTAAATTGCAATACAACTTACCTTTAAAAAGATCTCTAATAAAATTCCTTTAGCTATGAAATTAAGGTGTATATTTTCATATCACAACATGAAAAATTCTCACAAGAAGCTACCAATTCTAAAAAAAACCCCAGTGATTAAAAAACTGCTGATCTTTTAAGTTGAAAAAAGATCTAATGTTTTTATCATGTTTCCTTTAAAACATAACTATCTCTTAAAAAATGCTGTGGTTATTGACCTTTATATAAATTTCTTCCTAAAACTGTCAAAATTCTATAATGTATTTTGGTTTTGACAAATCCTTTCTTTATTTATAAGTACAATTTCTCCATTCTTTTCACAAAATCATGGTAATTTCAAATTCAATCTCGACTCCCAGTATAGGTCCTTTCAAAATGTCTAAACAAAGCAAATGTGACCATACTTTCTAAAATAAATCCCTTCTAACTATCATTTTCCAGGTATAAATGACAAAGGCTAGCTTGTTTTCCAAACACCTAATTTTAAAATCAACTTTTTGGAGAGATTTTTGCACGCACAGTTATTGCACACCAATTTAGAGTGTTTAAACAACACCTGGATCTGTAACACAGCACGGAATACAATCCTATTTTCTAGAACTCAAAAAAGCAATTGCAATGAAGTTAACATCATAATAAATTGTTGTTTATTCTTCACATTTCTGCACACTACCTTTATAGTACAGATCACAGCAGCATTCGGTAAGATTTTACCAGTGGTTCTTTCCATAGTGTTATAGCCATTTTTACAAGTAATCCATCTAGAAAGAACAATTGCTACACTAATTCACAAAGGGTTAATTCATTTTTCAATTTATCTTCTTGTACAGAGAACCACCAATTAGTACAATGATATGCCTTAGTAATGAGGTTAATATTTCACCAGCTCATTGGACAGTAAAATTAAATTTTCATTTTTCTTCCTGAACAATTACAAAGGTTAGCAAAATGCAAGTTAACTGTGAAGCACCCATCCTGGGAGGAATTTCCCTGGCCCTGACTGCAACTGGAGCCACAGGATAAGATTCAGACGCTGGTACGCAGCCTCCCTGCTCTGCAGGCGACACAATAACTTGGTGCAGCTTGGGCCAAATCATTTTACCCATCATGATTCAATTAAAGTTTAAAAGGTAAAAATAAAGTAGCCACTCATTTCTGTGGCTGAGAGCAGTGATTAACATGTACCAAACCCCAAAACGTATACCAGTACATCTTATTAAAGCAAAATGACAGATTTACAATTATGCAACAGAAAACTACCAGAAATCTCTTTGTCCCTACTACTTTCAAGCAGGATGAATAATAAAATGTTCAGTTATATGCCTACCATTATGAAAGACAACATATAAAACATTCTTTCAGAGCGTAACCACTGCTTTATTTAAGTACATCTGAGTTTCATATTTAGCACAGGCCACATTTCATAATTTTCTTTTATGACTTGCAGATTTTATCTTACTCATCTAAAACATCTAGGAGATGTTTTTCATGTAACAAATATAATGAAAATTTTCATATATGAAAAATGTGTTGGTTTCTTTACCAGACAATAAGACTGACTTAAGGCTATTCCTTTAGGGAATTTAGTTAATATTCTAAATCCTATTTGCTAACAGAAGCTGGAAGTTAATTGAATATTCTCATTTTGTCTAGAGTTCTGACAGATCTTATGCCTCAATGTATTCTTCAAAGAGCAGATAACTCAATCTTCTATTGTCATCTTAGGTTACTGCATGATGCTCTGATAAATATCAAATGTTATTTATTGTTGGGGCAATATGAAACTTCACTCTGACACACACTTAATTGTAAATGTGATCTTATCTAAGTTAAAAATATCCAGTATATGCCTGGTAATAAAGTTGTTGCAATCCCATATGACAAGTGTCTGCTGTCTACTCTGACAAAATGAAGTAAAGGTTATGTGTATTCGAAATGACAACAGATATCTCCGTGTCTCACACTTTTCAGCTAGGTCAAGGAGCACAAGAACTAGCACATCAAAGCACACATTTAAGAGAACTGTTTCAAGGAGATAAAAACCTCATCAAAACTAAGATTACCAGATCCGATTTCCAGCCACCAGGTGCTTGTTGACATTTTCTGACAGATGAACGAATTGATACAGCCATTTATTATCATGATCAATACTAAGTCAGTCTATCTTAGTGTTAGGTCATTGGAGCATTAAAATATGTGGAAATGTATGTTTGGATGTATATACACATCCAAATATATATATACTTATATATATTTGTATATACACATCCAAATATATATACTTATATATACACAAATCTGTGCAAGCACAGGCAAGCCTGGAAATTAAAAATAGGAAAAGATGCTGCAATGTTGTATGAAACACCATAAAAATGCAAAAATTTATTTGATAAAGTCATGTCAAAAATAGAATTTTAACTTTACTCCACCATTTTTGGATAATTTTTTTTTAAATAGGAATTAAATTAGTCCCGGAGAAATAATCCAAAACCTGTTAAACAGAACATGTGTTTTAAAAGGAGCCTTTCTGTGTATTTGTATCACTGTCAAGCTGTACAATCTGAATTGTATACTGCAACACTCTGATGGAAAAAGCCAACTGAATGTTGAGTCCTTTTAGGGGTAAGAATTATAGACAGTAAAGAGTTATGGGAGTCATCTGCTCTTCTTCAGAAACAAAAAGAACAGCCATTTTAAACACAATCTTACTGTCAATAGATAATGATTCTTAACTAGCAAGAAAGGCATGTAACATCGTATTTCAATGTATAAACTGCAGCAAGCAAATGCTCTAAAGTGCTCAAAAATACAATACTACTAATTCTGTTTAACAAAGCATTTCTATTTCTCCGTTTTTGTGAAGTGCCTTAAGTGCATTAATTGATTTCCTTTCTTACTGAACTCATACAGACTGGTAAAATCTAAAGAAAAAAATTACTGATGTGACTTGCATTACAATTTGCATTAAGTCAGAGAAGTTCTTTGTGAACCTTAGGGTCTGCCCTATCAGTTTTGATATGGTGATTAAGGGATTTCTTCAAGTTGTAAATGTTTTCATGAATTTCAGTGAGGAGGTGAGAAATCAAACCCAATCCTGGCGTGTGACATTCACCAAAGCTTTTAAAAACTGGTTTTGAAACGCCTTCAACGTAAATTCCCTTCTTGGAAGGAAGAAAAAAGATACCGTTATTGTGTGGGGTTAGAGTGGAGGTGACAACTGAGTGAAAACAGAGAAGCAGAAACACACCAAATCTCAGGCTTACCTCAAACTCAGCATGTTTGTGGACATCTTCAGCTCTCTGTCGGTTCAAAATAAATTCAGCTTCATTTGCGACACGCACTATGTGGTCTTTCATCGCATGACACAATAATCTGAAATTTAGAAAGTCCAAAAAATCAATCTTTTTATATTTGATGTACTTCAGATAAGCTCTTTCAGCAGGTTCACTTCAAATGTAATAAAATAAAATTAAGGAAAATGCTGTAATGCAACTGCCAAATTAGCTGGCATGAAAAATTTAAATTTCTCCAAAATTTTATGCATTTGTGAAAGCACAAAAAAAATTCATGTTATGTGGGAAAAAACTTTGCTATTTATTATTGAGATGAAAAGATTTTAATGGAAGTAGTATATTTCAAGTATGTTTTTAACAGCAGTCTCAATATGAATATGAATACTATACTAACATTGAAAAAAATCTAGATGACTACTTAAACTCTTATTGATAACATTATAACATTGACTATAAATATTCCAGCTTCAGTCTTAGAAGATAATGAGATTACTGAAGATTTAAAAGTCTATTAAAAATGTAAAATAATGTCAGTATCTCTTTTATGTTTTCCCAGTGCTGGAGTGAAAAGTGTGTCATGTTTCCAAGTTTTCATGGCATCAGAACTAGACAAATCTTATTTAAAAAGAAGGGGAAAAAATAGATTACGATTGGACTGAGAATGAGGATGCCAATCAGACACCTTAAATTAAGATTCTTGTATAGACGACCAAATACCATGAGATGCACAATAAAATTGCAGTATAAACACTCCGCTGTTCTTAATGCTGATAACTTATTGGGCAGGAAGAATGGAAGCAACTGCTTTCTTATCCCTGCAGCCCATATCTAAGGTTGCCCATTCTATTAAAAATTGCTTTGCTCTTCTTATCAGCAAGGAGGAAATATCTTTCAGGATGCAGAGATCTGACAGGTCTGTTTAGGATCAAGAGCTGCTTCTTGTTGTGTGAAAATGGCACACAGTCTGGGATTTTCCTTCCTGCAGCATCAGGGAAACAATTGAATTCAGAAATTTTTATATTAAGAATGTGAAAATCCCCCTTAAGGTTAGTGTCTGGTGCTTAGAAGACCCAGAAATGAAAGTCATGATTATTAGAAATGAAAACTATGATTACTGGACCTAAAACTTATAAGATGGAAGGATCTGAACACTATTCTTGCCTCCTTTGGTGTGCTCTGCCATCTGGGAAGGAAGGAAATCACTTACCCTGAGCTAATGTTTAATATGGGTGTGTGGTGTTGGAAGATGCAAGTGTTTGGGCCTCTGTTTAGAGATAGAGAAGCTTGGATCACAGTTTCACAGCAGATATTCATGCTTTTAATAAGGCTTTTTATTTTTATTTGCTATTCCTGAAAGCAAAAAGGTTTTGCCAAACTATAAGCTGAAAGACTAAAACTTGCTCCATTGTAGCCTTCAAAAACTAACTTGATTTTTATGTACCCTGCTGGAAGTTATGCTTTAGTATTTATTACTTGGTGTTCAGTTTTTATTGTTAAGAGGTCAGTGTAGAAATACCTGCAGATATGGATTAGGAAGGAGCATTCATGACTTCAGCAAGATTCTCAAAAATGAGAAAATACCAGAAGTGAGTGCTTAACATCTCCAATCAAATTCTGCATCACAGATCTTCCTGAACTTTTCCACATCACATTGATGACCTGGAAGCAAGTAGCTAGGATTTCAGAACTGAACACAGTGATTTCAAGCGTCTACTAGCTGTACATCCCTTCCTGGATGATAAACTACTGAATAAATGGAGCACAGAGCAATATCAGTATCTTTGGGTTATCTGTGGACCGGGCAGGATTTCTATTTCCAAATGACTTTAGGTGAAATCAATAGGTTTCTTAGACACTCCCTGCCATGAGACTAACTTTGCTCCACTGGATTTATTATTTGGGACAACTGGTCATCTTTTTATACCACAAAACCCAATCTAATTTAAATTCACAGGCAATGATAAATAAATACTATCTTCACCTTAGTTGTTTCATCTGTAGTAAGAGGTGTTCACATTCCCCGTGCCTATTTATCCACTAAAACACCTACCCAGAGAATGCTAATTTCCACATATTATAAACACATCTCTTGTCAATACTCAGGGAAAAATTATCAAGAAAAAAGAGAAAAAAAATCAAGTCTGTCAACACTAAACTCTGGCTGCCTCACAGAAATTTAACACTTTCCTAGACATGCAGATGATTCAAATCAGCTGGTTGAAACTGCTGGTGACCCCAGCTGTACCTCCCACCCCTCTAAAGGACCTTTCTGCTCCAGAGATTGAAAGACCTGATGCATTTGGGAACAGCTTTAGAATTGCTGCAGCTTTTGGACAACACATTAGGTGAACTAAGTCTGATTTCAGGAAACCTAGAAATGACACAGGTCTTCAGGGTCCAAAATCAAAGAGAAGACAAATAAGATGTGACCAAGCAATATTCCTGAGTGCTGGGTCTTAACTACCTTGTGCACTCAGTCTGTTAGTTTGGTTCCCACTCATTTTTTGGCTCACTCTAACTTCAATCCTGAAATTGCACAGGGATGGTCCAAGGGACAGTTCACTGGAGACACATCCATGAGACTGAATCAATTTAAAATCTCTCTAATGATACTCAAGAAAGGTCTGCAGATGTTTACACAGTAGTGGATATCCCTCATGTTTTTCCAAACAACCTGAACTAAACTGAGAAAAATCATATTGAAATCTTAAGTTGAAACAGGGACTGTATGGGCTTCAGGGAAGAGGTGGACTAAGTGCTATGTGGGATGAATGAAGACACTCTACTCTAGCAGGTGTTAACCTTAAACAGTATGAACATAGACCATCCCCATTCTTCTTTGTTTGTTGTCAAAAATCTTATCTATGGGGTATCTCAGTATTATTTCTACTGTGTTTAGCCAATTGTCTCATCCCCTGTCATATCTCTACCACGGATGGCAATTTATTCAAGAAAAAGAAGAAAAAATGTCAGCACATTGGGATTATGACAAAAGTGAGGCCACAGCAAATCAACACTGTATAATAATTAAATAATCACAGAATCACAGAATCACAGAATCTTAGGGGTTGGAAGGGACCTCAAGAGATCATCGGGTCCAACCCCCCTGCCAAAGCAGCTCCCCAGCTCATATTACACGGACAGGCATCCAGACGAGACTTGAATATCTCCAGAGAAGGAGACTCAACCACCTCCCTGGGCAGCCTATTCCACTGCTCTGGCACCCTCACTGGGGAAAAGTTCTTCCGCATGTTGGTGCGGAACTTCCTGTGCTCCAACTTGCAGCCATTGCCCCTTGTCCTGTCTCCACAGACCACTGAAAACGGGCTGGCAATTCCCCCTGCATCCCAAGTCTAAGATATTTATAAACACTAATTAGGTCCCCCCTAAGCCTTCTTTTCTCCAGGCTGAACAGACCCAGCTCACTCAGCCTTTCCTCATAGGGGAGATGTTCAGGCCCCTAATCATCTTCGTTGCCCTTCTCTGGACTCTCTCCAGGAGATCCCTGTCTTTTTTATACCAGGGAGCCCAGAACTGGACACAATACTCCAGGTGGGGCCTGACCACGGCAGAGTAGAGGGGGAGGATCACTTCCTTCGACCTGCTGGACACACTCTTCCTGATGCCCCCCAGGATCCCATTGTCTCTTTCAGCCCCCAGGGCACACTGCTGGCTCATGGCCAACCTGTCATCACCCAGGACCCCCAGGTCCTTCTCCACAGAGCTCCTTTCCAGCAGCTCATCCCCCAGCCTGTACTGATACAGTTGGTTGTTCCTCCCCAGGTGCCAGACTCTCCACTTGCTTTTGTTGACCCTCATCTGGTTTCTCCCTGCCCAGCTCTCCAGCCTGTCCAGATCTCTCTGGATGGCAGTGCAGTGTCCTGCGTGTCAGCCACTCCTCCCAGCATGTATCATCGGGTACTTGCTGAGGATGTATGCAATACCCTCATCAAGGTCGTCAATGAAGATATTAAACAGGACTGGACCCAACACCGAGCCCTGGGGAACACCGCTAGTCACAGGCCTCCATTCACATTCTACTCCAGTGATCACGACCTTCTGAGCCCGGTCCGACAGCCAGTTCTCAACCCACCTCACTGTCCACTCATCTATCCCTTGTTCCCTCAGCTTCTCTATCAGGATGTTGTGGGAGACAGTATAATGTTGTATTAATGTGTGCTAATAATGGATATATGGTGATTCCCTTACCTTAGAAGCTTGTGTGCTCCTAATATAGAACTTCAAAGGCTAGGTAATCTATGCCTTTACAACTAAAAGGCCATCAGGAACTACACTAGTCTTAAAAACCACTTGCCAGAAAGAGAGACTTTTGAAAAAGAGAACGGTTAAAATCTAGGCTATGATTTAGATATTTTAAATTCCACCACAAAGAGGCCTTGGCCTGGATGGTTTGATGTACAAGTGCAAGAATTTAGGTCAGAAAACAGAAGCATAGTAAGTTAAAGCAGTTAAATAAATCCTACCTTAGCTTTCAAAAGAAAGGCAGTTACTACAAGGTCAGAGAAGCAATGCCTTACAGAGGTTTTTTTTGCAAAGGAACTTGCTTATGTGCTTGCTGAATTCATCCAAGGAAACTTGTCACTTTTTGAAATACAAAAACACTACTTAAAAATAATTTATGGTACTGATTTTTACTGCTAATGGGAAGTTATCCTGTGTTCTCAAATTATATTCTACTAAGCAAAAGATGGCAGAAGTATTATCACTGTAATATCTGGATTAAACCATAGCCAACTAACTCTGAATCTCAGATTCATATAGACACAGCACAACTCAGCATACTGTCCTAGCTGGGTTACACCTGATGAACATGGTAATGTTGTCATCCTTTGAATACTTACCAATTTATCTAAATCCTTACTAACTCAACCACGTGTGGCATAAGATTTTACTTTTTCTTTTTTAAAAAAAGGAAACCTCAGACACTTCTGGCAGGAGAAAAAAAATGCTTACAACTATCCTTGGGATTCTCATAGAAGAACAACAGAAATAATTCAGAAAGATCTAACATTGAGTAGTATCAAAGGCTGCCAGTACATCAAAAGAATCTCCCTTCATGCACCACAAATAAGCTAAAGGAACAAGTACTCCTAGGTCAGTAAATTCACTCCTTCCCTGCAACATGTAGCTACGCCATACAGACCTTTAGTTTATGAAAGGCATTATCATGAAACGTGTCTTCAGTTTATGAAGATGTGATCAAGTTGCAGCCTCCAGCACAGGTCCTCTGAAGGTTCAAATGATTTTCCTTGTCAATCCAGATGTACTCTTCAGCAGCCTTTGCTGTTTCGTTTTATGCAAATATTACCTTAAGTTTACATGATTCTTCTTCCTTCTGTTGACCTTCTGCTATTCCATCCATCCCTGTTTTGCTAGGCTAAGTTTCTTGAATGACAAATCTTAGGAAAAAAGATTGTCTTTTGGGTTTTTACTAATTTCATACACTGAATTTACCATTTCTGTAAGTGCTTAACCAAAACTGCCAGCAGTATTCTAGGCAAGTTCTACATAGTAACATTAATGCTGCCTTATTTTCATGGAAATACCTTTTCCAATGCAATTTTAGAATTGTGATTTTTGTTTTTCTCAGCCCTACATTCTGTGGTTTTGCAGAAGAACATATCAGTCATCGTTTGGTCTCTTACCTTCTCAGACATTACTAAAAGATGAACTAAGAGTCTCTAGCATACATTCTCAAGAACGTGAACTCCAGGTATTTTATGTCATAAAATATTTATGTAATATGCTTTATTGTATAAGATGATTTATATTACTGCAGGTTTGAAACTCACCCAAATGTTATTTCAGTCATCTGCCCAACTACATTTGCCATGTACAGATTTTACAGAGCACTCCCTTTTGGGGAAAGGTTTATTCTCTGCATCTTTCCCAAACCATCATCCTGTACTGGAGTGACCGATACAATTAAGAAGATGCTTGAGAGACAAAATGCATATAGAATCATGGAATGGTTCGGGTTGGACTTGACCTTAAAGATCATCTAGTTCCATCCCACTGCCATGGGTAGGACATCCTCCACTAGACCAGGTTGCCCAAAGCCCCATCCAACTTGGCCTTGAACACTGACAGGGAGGGGGCAGCCACAGCTTCTCTGGGAAACCTGTTGAGGTGCCTCACCATCTTCAGAGTGAAGAACTTCCTAATAGCTAATCTAAATCTATCATCCTTCAGTTTAAGGCTATTACCCCTTGTTCTATCACCACGTGACTCTTAAGCTCCATGACTTACCACTACATGACTACATGACAGCATCACTACATGACTCCGTAAAAAGTTCAGTTTGCTAAACAGAGGGAAGAGCTGAAATTTGAGAGCAGCACTATTTTTATCCTCCTTTGGAAATAAAACAACTACTTTGGTGAGATCTCCTTATCACTGACAACCGAACATTTGCTGTGACTGAATTATACCCACAGTTCTTATTCACCTTTGCAAATCCTCCCTTAGCAAGCACCACCCTCAAAAGACCTACTAGATGGATTGGTGTTGAGACAGGGATGAATCAAGCCTTCTGGTCATGCTTATTAATCTCTGCACTAGTAATCCTCCTAAAGGGTTAAAGATTTATATGAAAACTCTCCCCACAGACTTGCTATACCTTTAAAGATTTTTTTTTTCTAGTAATTCATCATTTACCAAAAGAAAAAAGACATTGACCAAGAACATTTCGTCCTATCCCATGTGACCATTTCTTCAGTTGCACCACTGAAACTCCAACCAGAATTAAGGCCAAGTGTGCTGCTGTGTCCTTCCCCAGATGAGCTGATCTCAACCAGGAACTAATGATCAGCAAAAATCTTACCTTCTTTGAGCATCATTTCTTACCACATAAGGTAGAGATTAAACACTGACTTGGTCACTTATGGTTTCTCTTTACTGAGACAAGCTTGATTTCTATTAATGTCCACAAATTTATGAACCACAGTTTAAGCTCCTTTACAAGGAAATGGGTTTGATTTGGTTTTAGACTGAACCAAGGACTTTCAGTAAAGAATCCACCAACAAAGCAGTCTGAAATCACTCATGACTCTAAACCTGGAACACTTCTAGGGAGAAATGAGCTTTCTGTATGGATACCTGTGAAGTTTCCAGCTGAACATATGGAAACTGGAGTAAAAACCAGAATTAAGATATGGTGGGAATTTAAAATAAACATGACAGGGCTTAACTGTAGGAACAAGAGTGAATGACAGGTTCTCCTATGAAGGAGAGAAGCATCTCAGACTTAGGAGTGAGAGCAAATTGGGCAAGAATACATCTCAGGACAAGATGATTCATAAATATGGGTTATTTGCAAATGTTTAGGAATACGTAAGAAATTATTTAAATCCACATGGCTTGCTTTCCTGAATACTGTCCTCAGCAAGGTGTCTTTAGAGTGCTTACAGATTAAAGAAAGTTGTGGAAAAGTGTGTAATCAATCAGAAGGCCCTATTTTTCAGATACTGGGATTTAAGAAGGCTGGATTGTGGGTTTTCAAAATTGAAGAAGAATTCAGATAAACAGCAAGGTCCAAGGTGATTTTTTTTTGAGTTTTTGAACTAGATAAGACTGAACCAAAACTGCCTTTGGGACATGTAAAAACCATACGGTGTTTGCAACGCTTTTAAATGTGTATTGGGATAGGTCATGACAAACAGTGCTAAACTGTATAACTATCAAAGTTGAAGGATGAAAACTTGTGTCTCATTATTCTACACTGACTTTTCCATCCTGCCATCAGTTCTTCCTCGTAATAATCTCACACAGAGAGAAAGGGGGGCTCTAGCTGTTATGCTGCTAGATAAAACAATTGTGCTTGTGTTACCCAATCTTTCTTTCATTTGAGATAAACTGAAAAAACAGATCATTCCCAAGCTGCAATTTTCAAAACAGATTACAAAATGAACATTTGTTATAATTTAGCTAAGGTCTTGTTTCCTCTACTCATTCCTGAAGTTTTGCCAACTCACATGTCCAGGGAAACAGATGTTTTTCTGACTTACTTTCATCAGATGCCCATAGTTTAATTTTTCCAAGAAGCAGCCTGGAAATATGCCACTATTTCACCAAACATAGTTGTTTTGACAATTATTACTCTTAATGGCATTCAGAAGAAATAAGCTGATCATTACAGTTGGTATCTCTAATAGGATTCATAAACTGGTCTAACTTGAAGAGTTTGAACTTCTACAAGATGCAGTACTGCTATAAATAATTTGAAAGTAAATTCCTATAAACTTTAGAAGGTAATGTCTAACACAGAGGTCTGATTTCTAGCAAAAGGTCAGTGATGAAGAATTTAATGGAGAAAAGTTTGAAATTATAGCCTACAAAGACTGGCTATTGGACTGCAACATGAGCATGCAGATAAACTTCATGGATGGTAATCATTAATATTTCGAACTCAGAGTTGACTACAAAGAACCTATTCCACTCCTCATACAGATTTTGTATTTTGCATAATCAAGCAGAATCTCTCTTTGAAACCGTGGCCATCCAGTAAACATCCAAGACCAGCAGTTACAACTGAGGTGGTCTGCATCTCAGAATCAGCCTCCCTTTTGAGACGTGACCAGATCAGGCAAGGCAAAGGAGAGGATACCTTAAAATCTCTAACAGATCTAAGAACTCCAGTTTTACTCACCCCCACAAGTACATAGATAGTTATCATAAGAAGTATATGCTTTATCCAACACAAGCTAATACTCTGGAGGTAGGGCAAGGACAGCTGTGGTAAAGAACAAGAAACCACATCTAACAGGGAGCTCAAGCTCATGCTTCAGCTGGAGCAGAAATATATTTACAGCAGTATCTATGACAGGAATCCTCTACTGATGGAAACTGATATTTAGGATGAATTTCCATAAAACAGCCACTCACTGTTGATAAACAATTCCTCCAATCAAAAGCTACTCTTGGTGAGGGTGGCAATATAGCAATAGAATTTGGTTACAATTCTCAAAGACAGAATAATCAAACGTATTTTTTTCTTATTTATATATTGTTTCTAAGTGCTATTGCTTCTTCAGGGCAGTTTTCTGCCTGGATTTGCATATATTGGACTTTGGAAATTAGACTGGAATACTTTGTAAGTTGTTCTGGTAGCCCTCAGCTACAAAAAATTCACCGTGTCTGAACACCAAGTATCTTGCAGTCCTGAAGGATTCAGGTGAGGTCCTCATTCTGACCTCAAGGTTCCCGTGATCAAGATCATTGTCAAGACAGAAACAAGGAAAAGCATCATTTCTCCATCCTTCTTGGACTCAACTACTAAATGAGTTCTTCAAGGGGTATCCAGGGACCCAACTGTAAATGCACGTCATAAATCAAGTATGGCAAATGGCACCATAGATATACCTTTTAACACAGGGCTTGAGCATTTAAGTATTGCAGACAGTGAATAATGACTGTGAGCTCATTTACCACAAACCAAACATATCAGAACTGCCAAACTGCAGCAGAGGATGTCCAAAAGAAAATTTGCTGCAGTTACTCAACAATCGTAGTTGAGGTAACATGGAAAGAATGTAAGTCTTTATTAGCTTCCTTTCAGGATTTAATCAGCAATTCATCTAAATTTAAACAAACACAAATTTCCAGTCTATTTAAACATTCTGCTACCCTTTCCAGAAAATTAGTGAAATCTCTCAACAAAGCATGGTTTAAAAGAAAAAGGCCTCCTATGAATTTCAAGTACACTTAGAGGTCCAGGTAGGTGGATATGCAAAAGTATATATTTTCATTGCTAAAGGCAGAAAGTAGATACAGAGATGAAATTAGAGAAGCAAATCTTGAAATTTTAAATCTGAGATTAAATATAGTCTCCTGTTTCCTCAAATTAATATCATGATCAGAGTACTCATGCTATTCAAAAGAAGGGATTTCTGTAACAAATAAATAGTTTTAAATGGAAGAAAAAGGTCACCCTTTTAAAGAGGTGAGTCTTATGAAAACATAAAGGGGAAAGGAAATGGGAGATGAGGATAATAATCCAATTCTAAAAGACTAATAGATAATGAACTGTAACATCCATCTCTTAGGCAGGATAGACCCCTGAGATACTACACTTGTCAAAGGCATCAAGGTAGAGTACAACCAATTAACCATAGTCCTTGGAGCCCCGTTATGTAGCCAGTTTTCTATCTATTTAGTTGTCCATCCATTCAGAAGGTAGCTTTCTAAATCTGATACTCTCCACCTGTGTACTCACTTCTTGCATCAGAGCTCTACTATAATTTCATTAGTTAGACAAACCAGTCTCTTGATACATCTGCTTTCTTCCTGTTCTGGAAAATGGACAATGCTATACTTACAGGTCTGCCACCTTTCCATATCTTTCCACATCCACACCTTTCCACCGCTCCACATCTGGCTCCCATGGTATCCTATCAGTTTCCTGAATAAGCTAAAAATGCACTTATGAAGCCTGAACGCTGCTGCTCTCCATCCACATCTTGAATGACACTATTTCAAGGTAACTACAACCAAAGATGCCATTAATGACTACATTCAAGGAGGTGGCTTGAAAGATGGTGGGTGATGGACAAGCAAGAAACGCTATAGAGGAGCCACTTATCTCATCAAACTCAGTCTAGATGAGCAAATCTATGTCAAAACACAGAGCTTAGAGAGAGCTTACATGCACTTAAATATGATTCTGGGTGATGTGGGTGATGCGGAGATGGCGTTGTGCTTGTGGCTCCCCCACTGAAGGTTGGCTGAATCACCTTGTTGCACCTCTAGAGGATGTTAGGTTGGTTAAAGATCCCCATGAGAGCTAGGTTTTGCAAGGCAGAGACCTCCTCAAATTGTTTAAAGGACGCTTCTTCCTTTCCATCCCTGGTCTGTAACTAACTCTCACTATGACGTTACTCTTACTGGACTGTCCTCTTATCCTGTCCTGCAATTTATCAACCAGACTGTTATCCATCCCACTGAAGAGTTCCACACATCTGAGCTGCTCTCTCACAGAGAAGGCAACACTCCTTCCTTGCTTTCTCTGCCTATCATCTTTCCCAAGGAACTTGTATCTGCCCATTGCAGCGCTTCCGTCGTGTAGTGCAGGCTGCCCCTCCAAATCTCATTCATTCCAGTGATGTCACAGTTCTGTGATTGTATGTGGAGTAATTTTTACTGCTAGTTTCCCAAGCTATATGCATATTTACTTGAGGTGAATGCTTCTGTCTTATCTCTTGTTCTTGTCACCCTGCACCCTTTTCTTTTGACCTCATCAATCACCACCACACTTAAATGTGGGATGTAATCCCTCTCCCACATCATTCCTAAAGAAATCTTTTCATGTTTCCTTTTACAGCCAACATTTCAGATCCATCCAGCTCTTAAATTAATAAGCCTACTTATGGGTATACCCTAATGTAAATCTGAAATCCTAATTAAGCTGCTATCAGTGAATGTCTTGACATATGTGATGCCCTCAACATCAAGTATTCATAGCATGAGACTGAAAAGAAGAATAAAATAAGAAGAATAACCAGGATATCTTTAAATGTTTCATTTATATTATAAAGAGTGTTATTCTACACTTCTAAATTAAATATCTCTGCATATGTTTTCTTTGAAAGTATTAATTTAAACCTGTAGTCAGATACTCTTGCCATACTAAAAACTGTTATAACAGGTCCTATGTTAGAAAGCTGTATCAAACTATTAGTAGGATGAATTCTAAAAATATGCCTCATTCAGGTGTTCCTAATAAAATATTATCTAAGACAAGAAAAAAAAACAATTAACTGATTTAAAATAAAAATGCCATTTATTCAAGGGACAGAAATATAGATGTTATATTTATTTAGCTAAAACTAAACTATTTTGTTTCAGAACAGTTCAAATAAAGTAAAAGATCTGAAAGGCACTCAAATCACTTCAAGCAGAAGCGACAAAAGCAACGTATTCAGAGAATCATCTTATATCCATGAATTAAAACAGATAGACATCTAGATGAAGATATTAAAAGCTATAATCCTCTGCACTAGATACAAACCTTTTCCTTCATGCTCAAAACAAAAAAGCTTTCTCAAAACTGTTGATTTATTACCCAGGTCTCTCAAAATCTTACCCAGAAAGTCCTTCAAAATAGTCTTAGTCTTCATTTTGCTTTTAATAATTTAAAATTCAATCATTATTGCACAGCGATTATATGCAATTTTACATCCCATTAACCCTGCTTTGTTTTAATTATAAAGATCCTTTGTTAGATTCCTTTAAATGATCCAGTTTATAATTTCAGGTTATCCTAGGGAGCACTTTAATTCAGCAGCACATTCATCAACTGTTTATGTCTTGTTAATTGTTGACAACTGCACAATTGCATTCTCTAGCTATGATTGATGAATTGCATTCACAAGTTTAGCTATTAAGCAGAATAAATATTTATAACAATTTCTAGTTAAAGGATTGTTATCTTTATACCCAAAAGAGTAAATTATAAACAAATGGTCTGATTGAAAAGAAGACCATTCTAGTAACGCACACACACTTGTTCTAAAATACCTTTCTGGCAAAAGTAGATGGAGGAACATGTGTCCAAGGGCAGTTTGATTAGACATTCCTTTGATTGGATGGATTTAACCAACAGTTCTCACATACTACTGTGTTTTGAAAAGCTACTGTTAGAGGGGACTAGAGGACCCACTGATACCTGACCAATAAAAATATGCAGAAGAGACACTTGATCAATAGCAAGCATGCAATATCTGAACAATAGTCTGGTTGTGAAAATAAAAAATAAGTAAGATACATAAAATATATAAAGCGTTATTATCCAACAATGTAAACTTACTATAATTATTCAGTTCATTATCATGTAATATGTATTACATGACCCACTCAGGTGAGGCCTATGATGCTGTAAACTCATATTGCCACTTCATAGTAAGAAGAATTTCCAATGAAAGGACTATGTTTCCACCACTATATTGTGTTGTAACTTCAGTGTGCTCAGAGAATCTAAGATAATTTACACCAGCCAAAAACTGGTCAATAGGCTGCATGCTACTTTTTCCCAGACACTCATATATCCATACTCTGATGTTTTCTAAACTTCACTTTAAATGAATGCATGATTTAACCAGCAAAATATTAGCTAGACAAAAAATACCTTATAATAAAGACAAGATTTGATGGTAATGACATACCATTGTTGAAAAAGGAACCACACATAAAATGACAACATCTCTTCATTAGGCATACTGCTTCTTTTTCAGCTGCACATATCAAGACATCTAGATTGAAGTGGATTTAATGTACTGGCCTATACGAGTCACACACATTACATAAGTGGCTCCATTTGTCTTTGGCCTTCCACTACCAGGAAGGCCAAAGAGTCCCCCTTTGCATCCCAGCTTTCTGGCTGGAAGTACTGAAAACATTACACAGAGTAGAAGGTAGATAGAGGACCAAAATTACTTCAGGAATGGTAATAAAGTATCTTAACAAATTGCAAAAGCAAGGCAGCTCTTATAAACATAATGTCCTGTGTGTTTTACAGGCCTCAAATTGGACCAGGAATTCTAGATAAAATAATTCCTCATGAAATGACAGTATACAGAAGTGCATCTGTACAGTGAATGCTGTGCTCCTAAAACAGATGGAGCAGCAGATGGGTTTACAGATTGGGCTCCCTGGACTGTCTGGGTAAAACAGCCATGCTGCTCTGGAAAATGGTGGCTCGATTCTCAAATAAACCCAAACCTACATGCAGTTCATGGAAACTCTTTCTTCTTCCATCAGTAAACAAAATTTTCAGAATTTAAACATTTCAAGATTCAATATTTACTACATAAAGTATCTATACAATAAATCTCTTAATTGAAGTGGCCTTTGCACAATCCTTTTGGAACAGATGGTGAGGAAGCATTATCACCCAATGGAATAAATGCGAAATGACTACTTGTTCAAAAGCTTTAAAATCAATTACCTTCCTTCATTGATGAGCTCAATAAATGCAAGTCCTGCATTCTTCTGAATAGAATTTTGCCATTCCTAAGAAGATAAAATATAACATGATCAAAACCCAAGGATTTTAAATCACACAACCTGAAGCTGATCCTGATGACTTCCTAAAGAGTTTGAATTTAGGCTGAGCTTCCAATATAATACTTTTTTTAACTACCTGATAATTTAAAAGCTGTAATTCATTCTGATTTTCAAATAAATTTTAGGTGGTCATGTATTTTGTTTCACCTTTAAGATTTAGTTTCCTCGTCTACAGAATACAAAACCATGTCTTACTTCTCCAATTCATACAGTTGCCCAATGAACATATTAAATGCAACAAAGCCCTGCACCAATAGTTTCCTCACTTTGCTTCACTGTTAAACCTTGGACAATTTATCACATAGGGCAGGCAATAATTTGTATAATCCATCCCCAAATTCAATCTTTCTTCCCCATTATAAATGAAAACAAAACCAGTTGCTAAAAACAAGCTAAGGTTTTAAAACTCTGTTGCTATTAACATGGATTTCCAAGATAAACCTTTGCAACTGATTTAAATCACCTAATAGATATTAAAAGATAGCAACTTTTATGTCATATACTACTAAGTTAAAAAGAAACATTTCAATGCATCACAAACAGCTTTTTGCCATACAAGCTACTGCTTCTATCACACCAACAGACTTTCAATACTTGAGATGAAAAATAAATGGTCGATATCTCTCTAGCATGAAAGATAATAATTCCTTAAAACTTTTATTTAAGAGTAATAAACATTTACTTTTCATACAGAAAAAAATCAAAATACATTAGCTACAGTTCAGAGGGAAACTTTCTAGTCTGAGACTTCATTTTATAAACAACAATGAGTATAGAAAGTTACAGACCTATTCCGCTTTATGCTTCATTTTTTTCCAGGACTAAAAAAGAAACCAGGCAGAAATTCCCAATGTTTTTTTTTTCCTGATATGGGCAAAAATCCATAGCTTTGCACAGGTAAAGAAATTTTCCTAACGATGGTGAAAACTACTCAAGGTACTTCTTACTGATCTTGTGAAAATTCACAGATTGGACAAAGTCATGCACCTTAAATAAACCCCAACAATAATAATCTTGTGGTTATGATCTGTTTTATAAGCAGCTACTAAAATACCCAAATAATGAACATACTTGTATTTCTGATTAGGGAACATGGAACATCAGTCCTCGAGCCTCTAGCTTGTGGGCTAGAAAATCATTGTCACAGCTCCTTTCATAGCATGGATACTTGGTTATTGGCAGCTAAGTGCTTGAATGACAACATTTCATCTCAGGTGGATTTGGTATAGTTCATACCCTGAATCTTCTGGGCCTTTAAACAAGAGCTGGGGGGCTGTTCTGTGTCTTAAAAATGCTGATGCTAATTACATAGAATCATGGAATCATAGAATCATAGAATCATAGGGGTTGGAATGGACCTCGAGAGATCATCGGGTCCAACCCCCCTGCCAAAGCAGCTCCCTAGGACATAATGCTGAAGTAATGAAAGACTTTGTCAGAATCATGTACCAAAGAACTTCTATACAAGAAGAAAGAGTTGATCTTTCTTTCCTTGGGTCTCCTTCTTGACAGGGCTGGAGTGGGGGATTACTATTACTGCCAAAGTAGGGTGTAGAAGACTTGGAGATAGAAGCACATTTCAAGACTAACACAGGATTCAAGAATCACAATTATCACTTCTTTGTAGTACAAACTGAATGAGGATATCAAATTTAACTTTTAACTTTACTGAATGTTGAATAACCAAACGGTTTTAGATATTCAGTTTAATTTCTGTTGAGTATGGCTAAGTTCCAAATATTTTATATTATGCAAAAGTCCATTGAAGACATCAAAAATGTACTAATTTTTTAAGGATAGTGGCAATTGCCACGCCCCTGCCCTCACCTAACTTGTCCTCCCCCTCCTCTATTCTATCAGTACTTGAAAAGCATGGCTTCATCCAGAAAGCATCAGCAGATATTTGCTGAGAAAACATTCAGAGTGCATCCTGTTATGAATCTGTCCATGCAGAGCAGGACAGGAGACGAATAGAACTGGGATGAGAGTAAAAGACTAAAAATTATCAATAATGAACCATAAAACAGCACAGATATTGCTTGAAATATAGTTGTGGGTTTGTTTTTTTTTAAATTTTGAATCATGTCCTACATTAAGAAATCTTTTACTTTTGAGTGTATATTCTTAGTCTTACTTATTTAAAATTCTCCAATTCCCAGTACACTTTAAAAAAGTAAGTAAGAAAAAAAAGGGCCAAACAGTATTAACACATTTAGCAACATGTAAAACTGGTACCAGAAAATTTGGACATGTGAAAAAATAATAGTGAAGGAGCAAAAAAAAGGAATAAGTAGGCTTGGCATGCTAAAAAAATTTTTTGGTTTAGATAATTCTTTCCAAATCAACAACTGCTTACAACAATTTAAAAATTGATATTCATGATTATTAGAATTGAAAAAATATTGTGATAATATTAAAAATTAATAACAAATCTCACAGAATATCTTTCATTTTAAAAAAGAATAGTCATTCTTAGAGTTTTCTTAATTAACATGAGCGGTCTCATCCTTTCCACTTTCTGCAAGGAAGTCTAAAATTGTATCATAAATTACAAGTTTCTCAGCAAACTGCAGTTGCAGAATGGGCAGATACCTGGTGTAGTAATCATCCCACAATTCTCCCTCTACTACAGCTGCCACTGTTTCTCTTGTATCCTCTTTGGAATTCTCTCTTCTCCATGCCTTAAACTAATATGAGTATTTTTTTTCCTTATAACATTGTAGTAGCATTGGCTGGAGTAGGGTTATTTTTTCTCATAGTAGCCAGACTGGGGCTGGTTTGGATTTGTGCTGATAGTTCAGAGATGGCTTTGTTACTGATAAGCAGTGCTTATCCAGAAAATCAAAGCCTTTTTTGGCTCCTGTCAGTGAGCAGATTGGGTGTATACAAAAAGTTGTGAGGAGACATAGCTAGGATAGCTGATCCCAGCTTGAATATCCAAAGGGATATTCCATATAAGATGACATCATGCTCAGCCTATAAAATAGGGGGAAAGTTGGCCAGGAAGCCATTGCTCAGGGACTGACTGGACAGCATTTGGTTTTTGGTGAGCAACTGTTTTTCATTTGAATCACTTGTCTTTCTTGGGTTTTATTACTCTCTTTGTTAGTTTCCTTTTCATTACAATTATTATTGTTATTTTATTTCAATTATTAAATCGTTCTTATCTCAACCCACAAGTTTTCTTACTTTTACCTTTCCAATTCTCTTCTCCCCCATCCTGCTGGGTGGGGAGTGAGCGAGTGGCTGTGTGGTGTTTAGTTGCCAACTGGGCTTAAACCACAACAGTCATACTGAATATTTATTGAGTTTTTCAGTTGAAAATATTAATAATTCAGTTGATACCTCAATTCTTTAACTACTGTACTTTAATCATAACTTCTTGAGACAGATGAAACTTAATTATATTGACTCTCTTCTTTCTGGACCCCTGAATATGTTTGGAGAAAAGTCTTGTACAGCACTGAACAGGTGCTACTTTTTATCAGGAGAAGAGGAAATTTTATAAAAAAGTGTTTGCAATTCACAATACACATGTAATTTAGCTTGGGTTTGAACTCTGTGTTGTGAAGTTACTGTCTACAATCACCAATAAATTGCTTTACTTCATTTAAGAGGAAAGTTTCAAAGGAAATGTTGCAAGATTGAAGGAAATGTTTCTTTATGGCAGAAAACCATGGCCATTAAAAATAGGTAAACCCAGAAAAAAATACTAATTTCAAGATAAAGCCTCATAAATTTTTGAGCCATTTATTTATACATTTTTTAGTTCATACAGGTTTTAAGATCATAGACTGTCCCTACCATTCCTAGAAGAATTTATCTGAAGATACTAGAGTCTTAAAACATTTTATTATTGTTTGGAATGAGAATCAGATCTAGGAATTGCAACTATACTCCCTTTATCCTCACACTCACATGTGTAGTACTGATAGAAGATAAATAAAATGTAGTTTTGGTCTACTCTTTCAAATAAATTTGGGATTAATTTTAGGATTTTGTGATAGGCCATCCATTTTAAAAGCAACTTTCCCACAATAAGGAAGTTGCAGAATGACTGACGACATCCTCCTGGAAGGGAAATCTGCAAGTATTAGAATACATTTGGCTTCTGGTCAAATCACAGAAAGGAAAAGAATGTGAAACTTTCACAACCCTATTTATGTGAAAATGACTTCAACAATGCAGCAAAAGCAACAGTAAGTTTTAGATTTCACTTTCACAGGACTAAAGCCTTAGTTTTCCTTTATTTTCTTGATTTGAAGTACTATCTTAATTTTTTGCTTTCTTGGAAACTCACAGAGCCATTGCCCTTCTGATCACCTGCTGTAACTGCCCAATTTATCTTGGAAATGAAGTCAAACATTGGCAGAGGAACAATTCATTGGTATCTTAGAAGAAAGCAGAAAAGGAATTCCAGTTGCAAAAAGCATTTACATTATCCAAGCAACACTAGCCACATTTATATGGATGATACAATATTAACTTCCATCATCTTGTAGAAATTCAGCATATCTTATAATACAAACAGAAGATATATCTTTAGAAGATACATACATCTCCACAACTTCTACAGATTACTTCTTGATTGGTAAAATAGTTCTTCATTTAAGAGACAATAAAATTTTCATTAACAATGTGTGTTGCTGTGTATGGCTATTAATCCTAAAAGCCAGACCACTTATTATTTAACTAAATGATGTTAGAGGTGGATAACTCATTTAAAGTCTTCCAAAAGTCACCATTAAAGAGAAAACTTACTAATGCACAAAGAACTACTCCTTATATTGTCTCCATTATATATATATAGTGAAACCCCTCAAAACTGTGATATATTTATTAATGAGGATTGTCTCCAATAATGAGTTTCACACCCTTTCTCAGCCCTTTAAGAAATACCAGCTGACTCTTTCTGACTTTTTATGTGTTTTCCTTTGATCTAAGATCCTTCTCAGTTGTAGGCAACTCAATAGAGAAGTCAGGATAAGACACCTTGCCACACAACACAATATGGGGAAAGTAATTCTCATGGCTTTCTGACCCTGCCTGTTTTATCATGAATCTAGAAAGAGGTTCAGATCAGCATCTCACTCATATGTAATACATGTATTCTGACATCTTTTGACAAAAATACTCTGACAAGGACAGGCAAGAGAAAGAACCAGAAATTCCATGATGACTCTGTTGAAAGTAAGATATTGAAGAGGAGATCCTTCTTATTACTAAAGGCAAAATACAGAAGTAGATGTCTGAGTGTACAGGGATCTGGAAGGACATCTCACAGACTAATAAAGTAAAATTGTCCAACAAGTAGGAAAGAATACACTGATGGTTTCCATTTGAAAGACAGATGATCAGAAGCAGATGGCCAAAAGATGAAGACTGAGATTTGGGTGGAAGACATTCCACACATGGACAAGGAATTAATGCAAGAAAAGTTCTCTGACACCACTTTGGTAGAAAAAAAGATAATGCAAAATGATCATATTTTGGAAAACTTCCAGAATTCTGTATGGCAAGTGAGAAACACTGGGGGAAAACAAAAAAACCTCAACAAAAGCAACCACACCCCCCAACAAGCCACTTTATTTCTAGACAAAAAAAAAAAAAAGGAAAAACTTTTCTACTTCCTTTGGAGATGGTACCAGAGTTCATTTCTGGTTTTGGAAATTACACTAAGAATGCTTAATCACCTATTTGTGTACAGGCCATGCTCTGGATTGTGAAGAGTCTCAAATCAACATTGGAACATAAGTAAATGTTTCAGCTATACAATATTTGATAATGGATAAGGACACAGTAAAAACGTTGTTTCTCTATTGCTGGACTTGTATGTAGTCCAAACAGGATGAGAATAGTAAAGTCTTTGCTTCAGCTACAAAGACACTATTTACTGAACTTAAATTTGAGCCTGTGGTAAAAAGGGAAGTTACAAAGCCTCAATGTGCAGCTACATGGCTAATATTTTCATACACCTTTCTAGTGCCCATCAAATTTTAATTCAGACTCCTGCAGTGACTTGATATGTAGCATTGTCTTCTCTTAGTTGCACTGGTACAAATACAAAGACAGTGGATAATCCAACAGGACAAATGGGAAAACATGGCCAAAGTTAAAACATTCCACTTGTTTCAGGATTAGGAAAGATTTAAAAAAATTACACCTCCATAAGAATTTGCAGAACCAACCTTAATTTCACCACTGAAGTTTTATCAGACTTAATTTCCTAAGTAGATTAAGTCCTAGATTCATTGTTCTTCAGACTTAAGAGAAGCAGTCATTATTTAACTTGTCTTCAGCCTTCCTACCACAGTTGGTGTCAAAAAGACAAATAGCAAACACTTCTGTTAATGTGCTACTATCACAGTTACTCTGAATAAGCTATCACTTATCAAATAGAAATCAAGGAGTATGAGAACTCTAGGAATACCTTTGGAGGGAAGAAATAAGGACCAAGCAGCATAATTAAAGTTGAATCTAATACTGGTAACGAGACTAAATAAATAGATACGAAATTATTACAAATAAATCTATAATGACAATGGAAATGCTTCTAATATTGCATAAAATTAAAATATAATAGACATACAAATAGTGCAGTACAGAAATAAAGCTCACTGCCTTAAGATGGAACCTGGTAAGATACCTGTGAAGATGGTGCTTGATAAGAAGGTACTGTACAGCAGAGCTGGAGAATTCCTACTTAAACTTTTCTGGAAAGCTTTGAATACAGTATGTTTAGCATGAAGAAGCATGGAATATGTTTCTATTGTATGACTCCCACATTTCAGGGCTGCTTCTGGTCAGCTGCAGTGACCAGAAAAGGATTTAATTTTCTGCTTGGTTTCTGTGTTGGGCAGCTGCCAGTTTCCAAAGCCCACGAGCTATCCCGTACTTGGAGGCAGAATGCACATTTCAATGTTCTAGTGTGTACTGAAATTTCTCTAGTGCCTGGTCTTCCTATATTCTCAGAGATAAACCTATCATCAAATGTCCTCAATGAGAATCTCCTTGGAATTCCTGCTGACAATGCACATGCCTTGAGGGTTGGGTGGTTGTTTTTCCACCTCTCCTTGGAGTGGTATTAATTTCTTGATAGTGCTTCCAATTTTTTCTTGCCACTTAGGACAACAGGCAATGCACTCATTTGCTTTCCCCCTCTCCCACCTTCTTCCCCATTCTGGTGCTTTATCCTTCTGATTGCTGTAGCATAGATACAGCACTACACGACTGCTGTGCTTTCCAGGTATCAAACTGCTGGAAAGTGGTTTGTGGACTCTGCTGCATTGGTGCAGACCCTTCACACATCTTTTTTGATTAAGTACGTTCTGAATGGCTGCTGGATTCAGCCCAAGCAGCCTCTAAGTTTCCAGGTTAACAGAGAAGACAATGTGGACAGACACAACTCATTTATGAGGCTCACACTGTTAACCAAACGCTTGAGAGAATCATAGAATCACAGAATTGTAGGGGTTGGAAGGGACCTGGAGGGACCATCAGGTCCAACCCCCCTGCCAAAGCAGCTCCCCAGCTCATATTGCACAGACAGGCGTCCAGACGGGGCTGGAATCTCTCCAGAGATGGAGACTCCACCACCTCCCTGGGCAGCCTGTCCCAGGGCTCTGGCACCCTCACTGGGGAAAAGTTCTTCCCCATGTTGCTGTGGAACTGCCTGTGCTCCAACTTGCAGCCACTGCCCCTTGTCCTGTCTCCACAGACACTGAAAAGGGGCTGCCCATTCCCCCTGCATCCCCTGCTTCAGATAATTATAAACTTTAATTAGGTCCCCCCTTAGTCTTCTCTTCTCAAGGCTGAACAGTCCCAGCTCACTCAGCCTTTCCTCACAGGGGAGATGCTCCAGGCCCTTCATCATCTTTGTAGCCTCCTCTGGACTCTCTCCAGAAGGTCCCTGTCTTTTTTATCCCAGGGAGCCCAGAAATGGACACAACACTCCAGGTGGAGCCTGACCAGGGCAGAGTAGATGGGGAGGATCCCCTCCTGTGACCTGCTGGCCACACTCCTCCTGATGCCCCCCAGGATCCCATTGTCTCTCTCAGCCCCCAGGGCACACTGCTGGCTCATGGCCAACCTGTCATCACCCAGGACCCCCAGGTCCTTCTCCACAGAGCTCTTCTCCAGCAGCTCATCCCCCAGCCTGTCCTGATTCCAGCAGTTATTCCTTCCCAGGTGCCAGACTCTCCACTTGCTTTTGTTGAACTTCATCCTGCTTAGCTGCAGCTCAGTTCACCCATTTAGCTACGTGCTGGAGTTTGTGGAGTTATGGATATACTCTTGGTGTAGCTGGCTTTATTTAAAGGACTTAAAGTTCCATAATTTTTCATAAAAGTAATCCATTTATGGAACCTACTTAGAACTTAATTCTGAGGGACCGTGAGAATGTGCTAACAGGTTTTAACTGACAGTTTAAAGTCAGGGTTCCTTAGTTATGTATTTGCTTTTCCTCACTCCTCATACAGTTTTTCTAATAAAGCCTCTTTATAATGGTTAGCAGCTACAAGAACACTTTTTCCTCAACATAGTGATTCAGAAGCAGATAATTTTTATTTTAGTTTTTGTATTTATTTGAAGACTCCTGAACTACAGTCTTGATTAAACTTCAAACATGGGGGGGAGGGGAAATCAACAGAATGATTGATGCACTGAAAACTACAAAATCCTGAAATTTGTTGGGTACTCTACATGCATTCTACAGTCAGAAATGCCATAGCATTTTTTTTCTCAAAGTAATCATTTATTCACTATAATAGTTATATTTTTAAACAGGTCAAGTAGCAAGATGTCTTAAATCCTAAGACACTATTTTCTGTTTAAGAAAATAAATTTCCCCTGTTAATAGATAAGATACAGAAAAATACAAGTGGCATGAGATAAAACTCCTTTGGGATAACATCATTCAGTTTCTGCAGAAGCTGTATCCTCAAAGAGAAAAAAAATTGCAAAAGATCTGGAAGTAATTAGAAACTATTGTAGTGTTTTGACTAGAGGAAAAAAAAATAAAGAAAGAAGAAAAAGAAAAATGTAAATCTGATGTAAGAAGGAACGACACTGCAAATATTAATGTTGGGGTTTTTTTAATTGTATGGTTTATTGAGGAAATCTGCCACTCCAACAGTAATACTGGTGTGACATGCTCAACTAGGCTGAGGGAACAAAGACCAGCTAATCAAGCACAGATCTTGTCAAACACAACACATCTTCATCCCATTTCTGTTAAAACTGACTAAATTCAAATGAAAATATCTGTTTTGGGAAAAGTGGAAAACATTATATGTTTATTATCAATTATCTAGAAAAAATATATTTCAAGTACTTGGTTGCATACTTTTGGTTTATATGAGAAATAAGGAACATAAACTCTTCAAAATTAACCTAAATTTTAAGCTAGTGAAGAAGGTGATACTAGAAAAAAATGAAATGGGTACAGGGAAGCAAGTTACAGTACAAGGGATACAAAAAGGAGAACTTTTTGCTCTTCCCCAACCCCACAAATGATGCATTATCCCAACAGGAGTTCCTTTAAAATTTAAAATGTAGTTTTTGTAGAAACTCTGAATTCCTTTGGGGCAAAGGCTTGATTGCAAAACCCTCAGAGTCTAAAAGGCTGCCCATATGAACTGAATTATCCATGACATGTACCTTCAGACATTCGTAATGTGATATTTCATGTAAATTTAGACCATACCTTGGACGTGAGCTGCTGGCAATGTTGATTTTATTCAGGAGCTCAGATAAGGAAAAAAAATCTGACATCCTTGCTAATCTGTAGTCGTTAACATGGAATTTCCAACATAAAGAGCATAAAAGCATCTAATTTGCTGTAGCAAATGAAAGGAAAACAAACTTTGCATTTCCCTTTCCTTTTCAATGTCTAAAGTTACTCTGTTCTGTGCAAACAAAATTGTACTTTTCAAAGGGGTTTTTTTTTAATATCATCATCTATCTTTTGAGTGACACATTGCAAACTTCCCCAGATAATCTGTAAAATGTCATTCAGTTTGAATATGAAGGATTTATGCAAGTTAGGAAGAAAAGTGCTAGTTACATTAAGATTACTAAAAAACTGCAGTATTTGATATATTCTTCCCTGTTCACATTGCTCAATTTATCATATGGAAAAGCTCAGGTAGCACTGTCTCTTTTTTAATAGAGATGAGTTAATGTAATTTTCTGGGGACATCATCTCCTAATGTCCTAGTTCTGAGTTCTGTTACCTATAGGCTGGATTATGATATTTGTCTGTCTGCCTTTCTAGCCATCTGATGTATTAGTATTTTTATAAAGTTTACCTTGTGGGTTTTTTGAAAAATGTTTTAAAATGTCAGTAGAAAAGAAAAAATAAATAAGAAATTTCCTGCAGATGAACAGAACTACACACCTGATTGTTTAGTACACCTATGGGATTTAATACACTGTTCTGTGGAGGTGCAATTTACAGATTCAGTGCTTTTGGAGTCAGGAAGGTGAAGGGAGGAGAATGCAATTTGCACCACTACAGCCCCCTGTTGACCAATTCCTATAGAAACATTTAACATCACCACCAACAGACATTAGAGCATTGGCTTCTGAAGTACTTGGTAATAAGCAGACATCAGGACACAAAATTGTCCTGATTTAGAAGACAAGGAAACATCCCTGAAGTATCAGATGGGATATTAAAACTAAGAGTTTGCAAAGTACTGGGTAGATGGAAAATAGCTTTCCCAAGCAAACACTGAAGAAAATGAGCAGTTATTCAAAAGTTCAGAATTACAGACTCCTCACATTATTTCAGGTGTAAAATACTCTTATTTTTAAAAAATAAATACAAAGTAATAGCAATAAAAATAACAAATTGATTTAGCTGCCTTTGTAACATAGCTTTACTGGGACAGCTAAAGAAAAAGCATTGCAGAAAGAGCTTAAATTTCTCTCTCTTCCTTTCAATCAATATTTGAGGCAAAGTTTCATCTCTAGGGCCCTTAATGGCAGGAATTCCTGGAGCCAGCAAATGAGTAATGTTAAACCTATGATTAGATGATGAGGCCATCAAAGACACTAGACCCTAATGCTACATTCCACTTTATTCCTGAGAACTGCAGTAAAACCAAAGGCTAGGGAAGAAAGGACTGTAAGTTAGTCCTTCCCTCAAGAAAACATTTCAAAAGCTGCTAAATATATATATAAAAATATATAAAATATATATAAATATATATATATTTTAAAAATGTTGCATGACATGGAGTTCTAAATCCTTAATGGATCTTTTGGAATTTTCCTGGAACCCAGGACTTCACCATTAGGTAACAAATTTTTCAAGTGCCCTGCTGGAGAAGGTTTGAAGTTCAAACCCCACTGAGGATTCCTGCCAGGGATGTATTTTTCTTTTACTTTTCCTTAACCAATATCCACCCTGGCTAAAAGAGGAAGCAAAAAAAAGAAGAGTAATAAAAAAGGAAAACAAGACTTAATGGTTTCCTTATGACACAAGCTTGAAGAAACCCAACCTACAGACTGGCAAACAGCAGGTAAGTTGGAACCCCCTTCCCCAAAATCAGTTGCAAATGTTAATTATTTTCAGATAGATTCCTCAAAAGTATCTTAATTTCAATTATCCATGGAAACGAATTTATTTGCAGTACATTTTTGGTGCCTGTTCTCCGCATGCAGCAGTGGATGCTCAAGGAAAGCTACAAACAAGTAATTTTCCTTGGTAATAATGTAACAAGCTGGGTATTTTATATACTAACTTGCTTTAAGTTTTACTGGTATGAATCTGTGGGCAACTTCGTAAAGGAAACACTATTAATAAGTCGTTGGAGAAGTGTATCAAGTTGTGAAGTTATTTGGATCTGTCAGGCCATCCTATTTTTCTGATATTTTAGAAAATGAGCAGAAGTATAAAAGGTTTGCTGATAACTCATTACTGGCAGCACAAAGTAAAAGGCTACATATAGGAATTTAGCCATTAATATTTCTGTCAAAGCAAATGAAAATGGAGATGTAAACAATCCAAACAACATGAGGAATCATTTTAATTTTGAATATTGTACTTGTGAAAGCAAATTAAAAATGTTAATTGATTCGGAGTTCTGAGAAACCCATTACTGCTATGCTAACACCCCAATAATTAACCGTGGCATTGTTAAAACAGAAATATTTGGCTTCTGTCAGTTCTTGGGCACTACCTAAGCCATGTTCCTCTGCTTTTTAAAACTGACAGTGACATAAAATATCCAAGAAGTTATGTCATACATACCTAAAGTAATAAAGTCACCACAAAGTCAGGTTTTAAAAAAAATATTACTTCAAAGACAGATTTCAACATAAAATGATGATAACAGTATCCTGTTGATGTATTCTAAGTAAGGACTTGCTTGAAAGAGACTTTACACACAGAAAATGTGCTTATTGTACATCCACACGCTTTTACAAAACAAAGGCATATATACAATTTATAGCCTGGGAATATAGAGAAACTATGGAATGTCTGGGAAAAAAAATCTACAATTTATATGCTACCAGCAGAGATTAATTTTTACTATCTCATTCTGAAATGGAAGAGAGAAACAAAGAACAAGATACAATCCTATGCAAAGAAACTAAAGCAATTAAAATCAGAGAACATCTTACCTGTGAACAAAGCAGCATGACAAGTTCCACCACTGAAGTACTCGACTTCATACAAACCAGACCTGCAATAAATAGTCAGGAATGAATTTAAAAGATTGGTGATATTCAGTTATTATAGCTCCATGGTTAGAGAAATTCCATAAAATGTCTGTAATGTGCATTTTTTAATCACTCAAATTCACTGAAACAAGTTTCAAGCACAGTTATTTGAGAAATTTCAGATTCAAACACACCTAAATGTTCAGAAAGCATCAAAAAATCACCTGGAATAATCTAACCAGGCTCGTTACAGAATGTTTTTTAATTCAGTCTTTTTGGCATTTAGCTTAGTTCAATATTTAGGTAAATAAATGCCTATCTACATCATTCAAAGCAATTTAATATATGATAAAAGAAAATTACCTTTGAATAATAAATCATGTAAATTCTTAAGAATAAACTGATGAGATTTTAACAGAGGATAAAGCTTCTGCTTAGAAATTATTTTAATTTGTATCTGGTAATTGATTTTCCTGTTACTGAAAGCATAAGTATTAATGACAGAGGCACTAATGTGAAATCTTATTTTTATTAAAATTATAATGCATAATTTGTAGGCCATGTTTCCCAAAACAAACCCTCAGTGTAATCATTACGCATTGCTTTGTACTTAATAATCAGTGCCTGATAACACTGCCACTATTGTAAATACTTATTTGCAGCTTTGGAGATGCCAATTTACTTGCTGAGCGAAGGATATCACATTTAATATTTAAAAGATGCACTGCAAAGAGACAAGGAGGAGGTGACACTCCTACTGTTAATTTTATATATGGTTGCTACTGTTATCTAGGCTCATACAGACACTGATGTGATGGTTTCTGCTTGGAGACACTTTGGTTGCGTGTTATAAAAATGATAAATTCACAAGTGCAACGTTTACAGCTTGAGGATTAAATAGGAAGGTGAAAAAGCAAACTGATGTGCTTTTAGTAGGTTCCTACAAACAGCGATTAGAGACAAAAGCACTCCTACACCATGGCACGTGTATTTATTGCGGGTGGTGGATAAATACCCTTTTGTGCCCGTTTTGCTAACAACCCCATCCTTATTGTACAGTAACACAGAACAAGCTGTAAGAAGCCACTAGGATTCCATTCTATCAGATATATGGGCAGACAGTTAACTAATGAAATAAGAGGCAGATGTGCAAAGCTCATTTAGGGAGACAATTGCAGTAATTGATCAGCTATTCTCATGCTCAAGTGCTAGAGAATCAGAAAGATTAATGGGATACTTATCACCTGCAGGCTACCTCCACTGTTTGAAAGCTGACAAAGAAAATCCAAACAGAAGACTGAACTCTGCTCTAAGCATTGGCTTAACCATATGAAATATTTTTATCAGGTGTATTAAAACATGATAGAGTCAAAATAGAACCATATTCCCATGCTACTGTCTTCTAAATTTGTACCTGTCATTATCTTCTGATTTTACATCAAAAGAACAAATGTCTCCATCATAAATAGTTATGAAAAATAAATCAGTGGAGTTATAAAACAGATTTATGCATCAGCATTACTTTCTTTATATCTTCACCACGTTTCCAAAAAGAATAGAAAACTCAGTGCAAAATACACATTTTAAAGAGAAGCACATAATGAATCTTTCCTGACACAGTCTATTAAATTAGAAGGTTTTAACTTTCAAAGACAGTTATACTTATGCCACCTGTATAACCTCAAGTGACATAGATTCATAGAATCTCCTGAGTTGGAAGGGACCCATAAGGATCATTGAATCCGACTCCTGGCTCCACACAGGGCCAGCCAAGTCAGAGCATGGGACTGAAATAAAGTTTGGTGCATGGATGAAAGTGAACATGCCTGAAATGTCACAGAGCTATGATTAAGTATCCACGATTATCATCCAGATAACAATGATGACCTAACCTTAATGATAGAAATGCTGTATACATAATACAACAGGGGTCTCTGCTTGAAGGATGGGATAATTACCTTAGTGCAACCATTTTTGTTTACAGTAATAAACATTTTTATGTACTACTTAAAAGCCTGATGATTCCATGTGCTTGAGCAAAATGATCATCTGAGCTAAAACTGATGTCTTTTTCCTATTTGTATGGACATCACTTACTAAGTTTTTGTATATCACCCCTAACCAACTGCAAGCTTAGATGTAGCATTCTAGTATTGGAAAGGAGAATTGAAGTGATTTTGGTGAAATTACGAGTAAGAAAGAGGAGGATACAGAATTTACATCTGGCTAGCACATCAGCACACCCATTAGTTATAATCAGCTCTGTAATTACCTGCTGATGAAACAACCACTGATATTAACCATTAGCAGCTCTCATAACTAGTAGCATGCAAAACTTGAGATTCTCAGAAACAAATAACTGAGAAACTGCAGCACTTTTCACATGTGAAAATACAGAGGGAAGTAGGAAAGCCTTGTAACAGAAGTGCCAGGTGCCAAACATGGATAGAAGAGAGAGCTCAGTCTACAGCAGAAATTAATTAATAAACAAACCCAGGAGTAGCCATAACAGAAACTGGGGAATCCCAGGAAATAGAAACTGAAATACTTTCTCTTCACCTTTAGGTATTTATATTATATATTTCTTGAAATAAAACAGAATATGGAAGCACAAAACATTCATAGCAGGGCCACCATTTCACATTATAAGTTTCTTGCTTATCAGCCTCCTACTCCCACTTCAGGGATGCCTTCCACTCAAATCATACGAGGGAAAGTGTGTGTATTCCATTATATACTCCATTTCCTCCTTCCTAGCTGCCAAGGGCTCTATTTTTGTGTCCCTTGTGCTCCTTCCCATTTTTGCTTATTCCTGATTAAGCAGGAAAGATTTCAAATAAATAAACTTTTTCTTCCCCCCCTCCCCCCCGTTACGCAAATCACAATTAATCTTCAGAGTTTATTGTTTGAACTGTTGTGGAGTCAATAGGAGAGGACGATAAAACAGACCAGACCTAATGGAGGACAAATCCATTTCTGCCTATTAGGAAAAACTGCCAGAATGTGAGCTCTGCTATAGCCAAAAGCTGAGAAGTTAAGGGAGAATCATGACCCCAGTCCTGCTGAACTTATCCTGCATGGACCAGAAAAAGAATCATTTTCACAATTGTTTGGTTTTTAAATTTGTCTGATCCTCTGTTCTAGGAAGTACAGCTCGTGTGAACTGCCTCTCACTTGCTACAGCCACTAAAATAATATCCTTCAGCAGACAGTTTGTCTCCTATCACACCAAAAAACCTGAGGAGGAGGAAAATGTTCTGCTCCCATTTTACAGTCAGAAGACACAAACTGGTTGAGGTATTGAGGTATCTTCACCAAATCAAAAATGGATCAGAATAAAGACCAATTTCTTAAGTGACAAATGCACAAAACCCTGCTTTTATTCTTCCTTTTTACCCTTTTGCAGGATTTGACAGAGATTTTTAGAGTGTGCAGGATTTTATTAGTTGTAACACAATGAAAACCAAAAATGACCACAAGCTTTGAACTACTGGCTCCTCTGACTGAGAGGAGCACACGTATCTATTTTCAGCACTCTTCCCTTCCTCTTCCCCTTAACTCCAATGAGAAAAAGTATCTGCAGTTCAAACTAAAACTGTTGCCTGCATTCTTCAGCTGCAGATAAGTTCTTCCTATACCATCTGTATCAAATGCCATTAAGGAAGCTAATGTAATTACTAAAATACAAGTGGATATTTCCTGCATACAGCAAGGTTAAAAAGGTCACTCTTTAACTGAATGGAGTACGTGCTCTTTATATTTGCTGTTCTTAGTACTTTTCTTCGTGGTCTATTCTTAGTCTATTAAATATAGCCATCAAAATTCAGCAATTTGATGGCAACAATGACCACATATATGGATGCAAAAACTGGGAGCATCAAGTGCGTGACCTTAGCTAATCTGCAATAAATGATGTATGCCTGGCTATTATCTTGAAATGCTCTGGTTTACTTGACTTCTTTTTCAGTGTTCTTCTGTTGGCCCAAAGATATGCTAATTGTTTCTTTTCACTACGACTTATTAATGTCTAAAAAAAGGTTCATTTCAACTATACTATTTTAGTCATGCCTGTGGCATTAATGAAGTCATGGGTTCAAAACCCCGAAATCACCATGCTGAACTAGTCAGTGTGAATTTCTATTTTGAAGAAATATAATGTAGGCTGATAAAATCAATTTTTTCTAAAAAAAAAAAAAATCCTTATGAAATAAGATCATGGTTTTGAACTTCTTTTTATTATTATTAATACAATGTGTGTATGATTCTAACTGAATACCACTGCAATTTCATCTGGTCTTTATCAAGGTTTCCCTGCATTTTCTTTCAATGATTTTACTCTGTGTCAACTTAAACCCTTATTGGAACTGGAATCAATTGTAATATTAGGAAAAACAAAAGTTAAATGTTTTTATACCTTATGTTCAACTTTAAAAAACAATGCAATTAACCCTACTTTAGAGCCTGCAGAAATCTTTCACTAAATTAGAGCTTCTACTTATCTCAAAGTCTCAGGTATGGATAAATAAAAAGTTTGAAAAAGTTTAATCCATTTAACCCAGTTCACAGAGAAAGCTTGGCCTTTATTACTCCTGTATAGCATATAATTGAAACTACAGGAGCTTTGTACAGAAAAAAAACCTGCTAATGATAAAATAAAGACATGCTGTTATATGCATTATTTTATTAACAATTGAAAAATGCGTAAAATATACATAGAAATGAGCATAAATTCCTAAAACCAGCAAAAAAGACCCCGACCCCAAAACAATGAGAAAATACTAGAATTCTCCTTTTTTACTTCTATTTTTTTGCAAGGACACCTATTTTCTATTTCCTACTTCTAGACTCTCCCAGGTACTTGAAACAAAAATGTCCTGATTCAAAATATTCGCTATAATCGCTGCTAACTACTGTGGTATCTATTCCCACTGACTTCTGTGCCAAAGAGACAGGTTAGGAATTTTCCACTGGCAATTATCACTCACAAATTGTGTCCATTTTTTGATAGACTATTCCTTTATACTCCATTCAACATATGTCAGGAAAGGCACACTAAAGTTTCAAGGACGGTTCGTGCTGGTGACAGAAACTGGAGCACGGTTTGGCTGCGACAGGAGTAGGAGAAAAGTGATGGTGATATTTTGATTGGCAATGCAAGTCTTCCAGCAAGTTTATTTGCTCTTGCAAAACATCTTTCTTCTGCCAGCAAAATCTTAATGGCAAATGTTTCTTGAAATATTTTGCTAAATCCAGCTTAGAATCAAAGAAATGAATGTAGGATTTCCTTTCTGAAAGTTAATTAAAATTGCTTGGATAGTTTAAATCTGTATTATTCCCTCTCTGCCAAATATTGTCATACAGAGAAACATAGATTCAAATTGATGGGTTTAATTATCAAGCTGCTGATGAGTTCACTACAGAACTGTACAGAGATAGTATGGCAAGAAAATTAAAAATAGGTAAAAAGTTTGAAACTAAATTGTATGTAAAACTATGGACTGAAATGACAGATGTTCTTAGTCCAAGCAAAAAAATTATTAGGAAAAAACCCTCAAAACCAAGATGTGTATTAAACAGAATGTAATGTTTTGCAAAATTACACTGAAAATTGGTTTTAGAACCATACATATGTCAGAGATTTGGTAGACATTTAAATTACTCTAATGGTCTTAATTCACGAAAAGCAAAGACTGGCAAATATTCAGAATTGCAGAAAATCTGCAGAGGGAAATCACAGTCATGTTGCAAAATAATTACAGCTCCACTTATACTGGATCAAAGGAAACACTATCCCCAAGAACGTATACTCACTAAAATAACAAAGTCAGAGTTACGGATTTAACAATTCCCTTCAGCAGCCTTGACTGGCAGAACACAACATTACCACCAACTCTAGGGACCAGGAAGGATGGCTGTATTAGTACTCCACACCGTCCTTTGTATGGGTAGATCTCCTTTACAGAGCCAAAGAGTGACAGAGGGGAAAAAAAATGATGAATGTGAATTTGATTCAGTGCTTTTGGAGTTGATAAAGACAGTTCTAAGATTTTTCTGTTACGGTGGAAGACACTGCACTGCATCTTTTCTTTATATCTGGTACCTGAAAAATCTAGGAAGAGTTAACATCCAGGGTACCAAATTAAATACCTTTAAAATTTTAACAGAAATCTTTAGAACTCAGATTTAAGATAAAACCTCAAATAAACACTGATAGGCCAAAAGAAAATTTAGATTTTAATCTGTTGAAACCCAACTCAAATGGTTGGCATCTTTAGTCACATTTCTAAGATAAATCAGATCTTAATGCTAGGATAATATTTGAAGGAATAAGAATGCCACCTAACAGTTTCTTGAATTATTTTACTCTTCACTACTGCAGTTACTAAAAAGGAATCTAAATGAGGACTATAAAATATCCAGATGGAATCACAGAATGGCAAAAACCCTTGAGAGCATACCCACAGAGAGGGAATTTATTACAATGTATACATGATTTACTTTTTAAAATTACAGACTTTTGTACTGTGATCCCATGAGCTAGAATGGTATTGACAAAACTGGTGCTGGTGCCACATTACTCTGAAGAGTCTGGCATGTATGGAATTGTTGTCAATTTTCCATTTGTCTTAATGGGATGTACAAGTTCTCACTCATCTAATGAGAAGGACATTACTTCATCTATAAAATAAAATCCACTACCACTGTTAACTTTAATACCTCACTGCAGATTTTCAAAACTGATCCAGTTTTTCATTTAGCACCTGTGGGATTTTTTTCCTTGAGCAACAGTCCACTGGGATTTAGTCACTATATGTCTGTCTGTCTGTCTGTCAAATGTATGTCTGTCACTATATAGTCTGTATCTCTTTGCATGAATCTCTTTTCAAATATCTATTGTGACACAGTGAACTAATGTTCTTATCTAATTTTGTCTTATCTAATTGCTATACCAGGACAGGTCTAAAATGGATAGAAATCTATCATGTAGCAATTGAAAAATTGTTCTAATTAAAATTAATAACACAAAATTATTATTTTCATACTAAAGAATACAACACATTAATGATAAAAAATAGTTCTGTCTTAAATTTAAATGAAACATTTTTTTTAAAACATGATGATGCTTACTACATGCTAGAATTTAATTTGGAAACAAAAGGTGTTTCTCCTCTGAAGTCCCCTTCTAGACAATGGGTCAAAGCAGCTAAACCAGGGATTACACTCCACTGCAGCTGATCAAATCAAAACACCACCAATCTTGAAAAGGTTAAAAAAATGGAACTATTTGTTTGCTGTTGATGTCCACTTCAGTTCCAGGTAGACATCAATAATTTATAAATATTGTATTTTGGTGGAAGCCAAGAAGAGCTAAAAAATAAACTACATTTAGACAGAGGTTCTGGAATATCCAAACCTCTTATTTATACAGAAAGAATATTAATGAGAACCTGATTTCCCCTCGTATCCTATGATATAGCTGAAAGTTGTGCCAGTTGCTGCTGCCCTGGATATTTTATTTCAATGGATAAAGTAAGAAAAAAAAAATGAGTGGAAAAATGAGGGTATTTTTAAAACAACAAACCAGTAAAAAGTAATGATATTTTCTCAAGAAACCACTCCTTTCCTCATCAAGTTGTTGTTTTTATGATTAAATTTGTAGAAAAATTACCACATGAAAACAACCAATGCCAGAGAAGTTTCTGCATGTTCATTACATTTAGGAAAAAACCCCCAACTATTCTGAGATGTTATGTTCTACTGGTCCCTTACAATATTCTTATCTAATGAAGAAGCATCTACCCCTCCTTTTGCTTTTTTTTTCCTTAGTCCTTCACCTCTCCCCAAATCTGTGTCACAGGAAAAACATTTCAGAAGAGTTACCTCAACAGTGAATTATTTTCACAGCAGTATACAATTAGAAATGAGAACATTAATTTCACTCACTAACAAAAGCAAATATTTATGCTTTCTTTTAATCTCCAGAACCTTTTACAATTCTTTCTAAAGCTGTCAAAAGTGACATCCTGGGCAATACATATAATAAGTATCATCTCAAATGACAGTCTCTAGAAAACCATGCTTTCCTTGGAAAAGCAACAAAAGGAAGATAATGAAAATGCATTACTCAAATTTTATTTTTTCCTTAGGTATGAGGTTTTCTTTTTCTCCTGAAATTCATAAACTTTTTCTTTAGCTTCAGTCTATAACTGCCCTATTTATTGTTCTTATTTATTCTTTTTTTGTTTCTCTCCTCTTTTTTTTTTTCAAGCATAGGAAATGCCTTTTGGCAACATAGGAATAGTTTCTTTCTTTATACTATTTTCTAGTTCTTTGTTACATTCTTTCCTATTATTAGGGGGAATATTACCATCATGGCATGACACAACTGAAATGTGTGTATGGTGAATGGCAAAAAAGGAAGGAGAGAAAAGGATAGGCTGCACAGCACTAAACCCTCTTGCTCTTTCCTGGTGCTCTGGGCTTCCTTATATTAACTTCTTCTCTTTGGCAACACTGGGACCACACTGAGTGAGCAGTGAGTGAACTGGTGCAGCTACAAATAGGAAATATAACAAAACCTCACTCTGTCCAGTTCTGGGCTCCCTGGGATAAAAAGGACAGGGATCTCCTGGAGAGAGTCCAAAGAAGGGCTACAAAGATTATTAAGGGCCTGGAGCATCTCCCCTGTGAGGAAAGGCTGAGTGAGCTGGGACTGTTCAGCCTGGAGAAAAGAAGACTAAGGGGGGACCTAATTGAAGTATATAATTATCTGAAGCAGGGGATGCAGGGGGAATGGGCAGCCCCTTTTCAGTGTCTGTGGGGACAGGACAAGGGGCAATGGCTGCAAGTTGGAGCACAGGGAGTTCCACACCAACATGGGGAAGAACTTTTCCCCAGTGAGGGTGCCAGAGCCCTGGGACAGGCTGCCCAGGGAGGTGGTGGAGTCTCCATCTCTGGAGAGATTCCAGCCCCGTCTGGACGCCTGTCTGTGCAATATGAGCTGGGGAGCTGCTTTGGCAGGGGGGTTGGGCCCCATGAGCTCTCCAGGTCCCTTCCAACCCCTACAATTCTGTGATAACATATATGATCTCTAGGCATCTATTTTATGATAACTCAGGCAGCTTCCTAAATTTCTAAGGCCAAGATGACAATTGTTTTAACCACATGTGATCTCCTGAGTAGCATAACCCATCAACTATTTTTTGTATGTAGATGAGCAAACTGTTGGTGAACTAATATTTTGTTCAGATGGTAATTATTTTATGAGAACTTGATCATAAGGAAAGAAAATAAATCTCCGTTTCCATGGTGAACTTTGCTGACCTCAGTTGGCAGCCATCAGATCCTGCTCCTATCCTGACCTATTGACAAATGGTAATCATTCTAAAACAATGTCTTTCAAAAGACAGAACCATACCATGCTCATGGATCTCTTAAAATAACTTGTATTTCTTGTGTTTCAGTTTTCTTTATTTACTTGACAGTAACATTGTTATGGGGTCTCCCTAGACCTGCTTTGACATCACTTTGCCATCTTAATTTGACATATCACAACTGTCTCTGTTGTCTGACAAGTTCTTTCAGCATGAAGGTTTCCCACTGCAAGAAAATCTCCACAGACAACATCACTATTAGGAGAAAAAGATTGGAATATAAAATTCCATATAGGAACAGAAAAAACAAGGCATGATATAAGACAATATATGTTTACCAGATTTGGCTTTTTGGAGGGGAGGTAAATGTCATCATAAAGTTATACTGATCACAGTAAAGATACATTCTCTTAATCCTTGCAAAAATAATCCCAGGGCTGAAGGGAGTCTGTTAGCATCTAGATAAATCAAGCTTGATGGTTCACTGATGTTCATGCTATTGTTAACTTTATTTTTTTTCCTATCAAAACCAAAGGGCTCTGGAAATAAGTGTATTTTTAAGATTCAAGTGCAGTAGTTTCTCAACTTAAATAATTCAAGAGTTTTTGTGAAATATTCTTTGTTTATGCCTCAAGGGCATGGAAACAAGCACATTTATATCCAATAGGATGAACAGTAGAAGTGCCTTTAAATGATCAGGATAAGTAAGGGAGTTTTGTTAAACTTGGTCACTGATTAAAAGGTTTCAGTCTGGGTCATAAGAGCTGGTGATGAGACACAGAGCTAAGGAATATGGAAGAAGAAACTGTGACCAGCCCTAAAGAGATCAGTTTTGTAAAAAACTTGGACATAGAGGTCTGGCTACATGGGAAAGGGTTATGAGACTGTGTCTCATGAGAAATACATCTTTCAGGGCAAAATCTGATACAGAGATGTTATTTGCACCCTATAGTTTATCAGAGTTAGGAAGTTCTCTGGAAAATACTGCTGGGGTAATAAAGTAGATTGATACCATTTTTAAGCCTTTAGAGGACAAAGGGTGGGGCGAATACCGCCTGTTTCAAGTCCAAAATCAGGCAGAGTCCCCTGCTGAGTTCTGAATGATGAATTAAGTGGAATAAGAACCAGAGAACCTCTGCCTGTGGGGAGCTTCAGTCACAGCATGAACATCCTGTAGATACTGAATACCTTTTTGGCATGCCACCTCGTTTTTCTTTGGACCTGGACAGTAGAGGAGAAAATAATAAGGGGGGAAAAGGTGGTTGTTCTTAAAAAAAAATAAAAATTAAAAAAATAATTGTCCAACTTAGTCCAGTGTTTGTTACCATGCAGCACTGCTGTATAACTGATATGATGAGTCCACCTACAGGCTATGTTACAGTAGTGCCTCTATGTATTAAAAACTTTCTCAGGAATCTTAAAAAAACCCTATTTTGTTGAAAAAACATGACTTAGATCTATTGTCACTCCTTTTGTAGTAGGAGGCAAACTCCTTAAAAGAAAATAAAATCCTACAAAGCTGAAAGTTAGAAGAAGGATGACAGAGGGCCATCTGACCTGCATGGTATTAGGACAAAGAAGTATGAAGTTATCATGGAGGGTGTTCTAGTTTTAAGGTAGAAAGATCAGTCCTTTCTAGGCCTTCTGGCTTGCAACTGGAACACAGGCTACTGGCTTGGAAAAGAAACATGTGAGACAGTGCACAGTGTTGTGAAAGGTAAGTGGGACCTGAGGACCACAAACAACTAATTTTCTTGGGTTTTATGGGCTCCAATACTTTGTGTGTTTCTTCATGTGCTTTAAAAGAACAGCAGTTGGTATTGTTTGGTTTTTGATATCATTTTATAGTAGCACTTTCAATAATAATTTAGTAACTTCGAACATCTAGTAGTGGCTTCTGTATTTTCAGTGGTAACTTTCAGAGCTTATTTTCAGCAAACCTAACTACAGTTACCAGCTTTTGTTTTCCCAAAGGCATGTTTCTATTTCTTTTTTTTTTCCTTGCTGCACTCCATAAACCCCTTCTGTAGAAATGTATTCATTTCATTCTAAACTTTACAATTCGTCTCACATCTTTTTTTTCTCTATTGGCAACACAACAGAGCCAACACCCCAATTTCTACCTAATGGGATCTCCATACATTGTGGATTGTAAAGATGTCTTGATTATTAATTAATGTCACAATGATAATATAATCAAGGACATATAAAACGAGTGCCAACAGTTTCTACCCTTAAGTTACACTTGGACCACACAAGCCAAAGACGAAGGAGGGGGCATGAGCAGTTAACCTCTGTTACAAAGTCTAATACATCTTAGTAAGTGTTCAATTCATTAGACAAGGATGGAGTGGCTCATATGTGTAATTAATTATTGGCAGGTTTACTTTCAAAAAGGTGCCAGATGCTATGTATTACCTGGCTGCTATCTGGATCTCTGATCTATATGTTTCCTGCCATGTTCAACATCTGTTCAGAACAGACTTCTGAACACAGGAACTCCAGTAATTCAAGAGTTAAATCTTCAAAAATCAAGTGAATGTGTATAGTTTTAACTTTCTGGTATTTCTACTGATAAGTCTTTAAAGGCATCATAAAGAGATATTGTATGAAAGCAAAAATGTTCTGTAATTGGTGTGGGGGTCATTATAGTTTGAAGATAAATAACAGAGACTTCTGCTGTGGCACCTGCTCATCAGTTCCTCCTCTGGCTGCCAGTATTGGGATCTGTCTGGTGGCATATTCTAAAACCAGTGTGAAAGTTGCAAAGCTTTGAACCTTGACTCTGCTGGAGTATATGTGAAAAAAAGAGGCAGATTTAAATATCCATTTAACCTTTCATCATTTCTTTTTGTCTACCATACAGACTTCTGGAAAACTGATGTTGGTTTCTGTCTCCATGTGTATCTGACTCATTGATGTTTTTCAGTAAGAAACACTTTGAGTCCCAAAGCATTTGCAGAAACAGGAGGATACTGTGGAGCATTTCAGTAAGACATTAAGAGCTAATCATATATAAAGAATTTCTTAGAACAAATTTCTTACAAGCCTATAAATAGCAGTAGGAAAATCATGAACTTTTGTTTTCCTGTGTATGATGGGATTACAACATGTGCAGGCAGGATTTTGGTCATCAGCAGCATTTTAAATGATATCTATTGGAAGATTTCAAGGGGTTTTGTGCCCTGTTTCAAATTTACATAGTGTTTTCTTCATGGTAAAATGCAAATCTTGCAAATTGCTTGCAGAAATCCACAAAGTAAAAAGGGAAAATACATAAAAGGCATCTTAAAGCTGCAAATCAACGCTCAGAGCTTGTAATGCCATAAAATCATTCAATATAATGTTAGTGATGAAGAAAGTTTTTAAACTTGCTGAAGAAAAGCATTCTTTCTAACACATTATTGTTCCATCATTTTTATCAAAACAGGGTTTGTTTCAGGAGAGTGGTGGGATTTCACTGGCAACTTTCTGCAGGTGTTTACAGTGAAAGATAAATATATGAACTGGAATGCTACTACCACAAATAAGCCTGCAGCATCATCTCTTACTAGACATAGGAGAACGTATGCTGAGACCCCCAGGGCACATGGAAAGAAAGGACAGTTGGCACAGCAGAGAAGAAATATATTATGAACTCCTTAGCCTTGGAAACCAATTTAGAGTTCCTCCCCCAGTACAAAACAAAGAATCCAAGAGATTCCTCCCCCTGACTGACAAGTGATTGTGTCCATTGAGACACACACTGCAAATGGCACTAGCCTGACTACTGTGTAACACAAAAACATGTTAACCATTCACCTTGATTGCTAACAGGGATTCTTTGGTGTCTAATAGGGTTTAGCTCCTACTGGTCTCTCCCTGTGTCTTGTTTTATCAATTGCTTTCCTGTCTCTTACACTGCAATATGTATCACAGAATTTTAGGGGTTGGAAGGGACCTGGAGAGCTCATGGGGTCCAACCCCCCCTGCCAAAGCAGCTCCCCAGCTCATATTGCACAGACAGGCGTCCAGACGGGGCTGGAATCTCTCCAGAGATGGAGACTCCATCACCTCCCTGGGCAGCCTGTCCCAGGGCTCTGGCACCCTCACTGGGGAAAAGTTCTTCCCCATGTTGCTGTGGAACTTCCTGTGCTCCAACTTGCAGCCATTGCCCCTTGTCCTGTCTCCACAGACCACTGAAAAGGGGCTGCCCATTCCCCCTGCATCCCATACTTCAGATATTTATAAACATTCATAAGGTCCCCCCTTTGTCTTCTCTTCTCAAGACTTAACAGCCCCAGATTATTCAGCCTCTCCTCACAGGGGAGATGCTCCAGGCCCTTCATCATCTTTGTAGCCCTTCTTTGGACTCTCTCCAGGAGATCCCTGTCCTTTTTATCCCAGGGAGCCCAGAACTGGACACAACACTCCAGGTGGGGCCTGACCAGGGCAGAGTAGAGGGGGAGGATCACCTCCTGTGACCTGCTGGCCACACTCCTCCTGATGCCCCCCAGGATCCCATTGTCTCTCTCAGCCCCCAGGGCACACTGCTGGCTCATGGCCAACCTGTCATCTACCAGGACCCCCATGTCCTTCTCCACAGAGCTCTTCTCCAGCAGCTCATCCCCCAGCCTGTCCTGATTCCAGCAGTTATTCCTCCCCAGGTGCCAGACTCTCCACTTGCTTTTGTTGACCCTCATCTGGTTTCTCCCTGCCCAGCTCTCCAGCCTGTCCAGGTCTCTCTGGATGGCAGCGCAGTGTCCTGCCTGTCAGCCACTCCTCCCATCTTACAATCTTACAATCACATCTCTGCAATGTATATTGCACAGGTGCAAATAAACCAGATGATGAGAGTTGTTAGAGTTAGTTTTAGGTTTTCCACTTCTTCACCACACAATGATGGAATATTCCAAATGATAGTACAGAGCAAATACTGAAGCTGATGAAGTAATACATATTTAACTACTGCCTCAACCAAGACATCATAGAGCATCTTTTCTTTAAACAGATACCCATGTTCATGAATATTGTGTAAAAGCAGCACCATGTAAGCATCCTCTGTCAAACTGGCTGAAACTAGCTAATAAATTAAAAAGTTATCAAGGGAGTGAAAGCCTGATCCTCCTCCCCAGTGTGATCACATAAGTCTCTTATAAGTGGGGGATCACATTAAAGTGTATGTATGCTCATATATCCCTACATTTCTGAGGGTTGTCAGAAATCTGAGGGCCAAACTATAGCTGTCATGAGCTTTCAATGCAGATTGTCTGAATAAACTTCATTATGCAGAAGGAGAAAATTTCTTATTAAAAAATAAGCTTCAAATTAACGATGAAAGAACTGCAGTAAAAAAAAAAACCACCCCATTTTATATATATATATATATATGCTCACATGAACACATGTAAAACTTAAGAAAGGCTTATTTCATACAGTGACTTGAACACTGACCATCTTTGATGCCTCAAGGTAAGGTGATATATTCTCAACTACATCTGCAGTTGAGATGCAGTCTACTGCAGCACAAGGGAAAAAGGAAGTTTTTACTGATACTGGCTAGCTGACAGTGAAGTACATCTGTCCATGACCATGTGAACACAGGCAGTGATGTCAATATTAGAGAAAATTAAGGTAAATGCAGGGTATCATTCCTTGGAAGGTATTGCACAGAGGAAACAGGGATTCACAGGTACCAAAGCCATAGAGAAACTCCAAACTATTCAGCAAATACATGACATATTTCCTCCTGAGTAGCTGGAGAGACTGTATTGAGAAAGAATGTTTAAAGCAGCCATAAAGACTACAAGGAACATCAATCTCAACACTAGATGAGAAGCTATAGCAAAGTTGTCCAATGTTATTTACCCTCATCAGGCATTCTGTTGGTAGCAAGGCTAAGACATCCTGTAGTATACAACTTCTTTTATCTCTTTGCTACATTGAACAAATCGAGCCCCTTACACTGTACTTCATGGAGTTTCTCTCTCACCCATCAATCACTCTTGTGCCCTGCTCTTGTTTCCTCTGCTGTGTGTGCATATCATTCTTGAAATGCTGCCTGTAAAACCAGATTGTGGCAGTTTTACTGAAGTTGTGTACAGAAATGAAATCACCTCCTCATCCAGCCTTCCTAGGCACCCAGCTGTGGGACAAATCTTTACTGCCTCAGCACTGGGCTAAGAGAGCCCAGACTATGCTCATGATTCTAACAATCTCTACATTCTTTGAGTGGCTTCATCGTGCATCTCCTACCCCCTAGGTATAGTCTATATATTCTTTGTTCTTAGAGATTGGACTCAGCACTTGGCTGTGTTGAAATCTGCCTTTTTCTTGAGTTTTGGTGATTCCACAAAATGATTTAATGTGTCTCTCCAGTGGAATGACTTTTATTCTCATTCTATGTATCTTTGTCTAAGCATTCAGCTTTGACAGGAACAATTCTGCATCATAATAAAGACTGTTAAAAAAAATTATCCAAGCAGGTTACAAAAGTGGCTTATAGACATTTTAGCAGTATGATTAACCTCAGTTTCTACATATGTGCTTTTAATTACAGTTAATGAAAATTTTAAAATCAGACTACTATTTTTTTATTCAATTTCTCTTGCTATTATCTATTTATTTATGTATTTATTTTGTCCAGAATGTGGGCAACATGCTATATATACTGGTAAGCAGTTACCAAAAGCCTGATTAGCTGAAAGAAAATTTGCCTGGAAAGACAAACAAAAGAACTTTGGATGTGACAGAGTGAGATAAAAGAATGAGAGAACAATATGAACAGGAAAATAAAGTTCTGCAAGAGCATGCAATCTCTCTGCTTTATAGCATCTGTGCTCCCGAGCACAACAATACTACAAAGGTTCTGAAATGTTTCTAAGGGAAAGCCAAAGGCCATGTTAAACAACAACAAAAAAAAGACTTTTTTTTTTTGTTCCTCAGAAATTTTAAGGGATTTCCAGATTACTACAATAGCTTAGGAAAATGGTTGCTCCTTATTTCCTTATACAAAGCTCAGTATTGTTCATGGAAATCAGAAAGTAATTGTGCTAGCATTTGTAGAGGCCACAATGATGCTACACTTGTGGTCTTTGGGAGCTTTTAAAGTAGTGTCATTTAGCACCCAAGTTCTATCTGTGGTTTCCAAAGGAATGTTTTTGGGCGATTTTTCAATTGTTTCAAGAAACCTTCTGTCAAGTACCACACAGAGCTGGTCCCTCACCACTTCTACTGAATATTTTCATGGGGCCATGTGGTGAGTTAACGAGGAGAAACAGATTCTGCTCCTATCAGCACAAAAACCTTCTCTGTTTCATCTGATTTGAATTGTGCATGTATCAGAAACACATCAAATGGAGTCCAAAGAATTTGTAGGAGCTCTTTTGAAGAAGGAGCTACCTGGCTGACCTTCTACCCAGCTAATGCTATAGGAGAATGAAAACCATTACTGTATCTCACTAAATAGAAGGGAAAGCATTGTATCCGAGTTTCAATCTTGGACCTATTGTTACAGTTCAGGACACTGCAAGAATAGCTGTAGTGAAAATATTTTTACCCATCTGTGCCTGACAAAAAGAGGATGTAGCTTTTCTTTCAGCTACAGATCAGATTACACTTGCCTGTAACATTTTCACCTAAAAGCTAGAAGGTTGTAATGCTCGTTACGTGGAGGGAATTGGCAGACCATATGGAAACTAGAGTTAGTGAAAACATATCTGTGCAAGTGTTACATGGAACTCCACAATAAGCATTACTAAGCTCAAATATGTGACCTACACACATTGCACGTTTGCTTCCAATTAGGTTCTATACGGATGATTTTAACCTTTGCAACTTCTGTTCTTGGAGGCACTGAAAGACCCTCAATGTATGAACCACAGTAGTGTTGGGCACTCTGTAGCTATTTGCATTCAATTGAAAATCAGACCATTTCAACCTATCAAGGACAATTTCAACTTATAAAATGTTCTGTCGATGAAACATTTGAAATTTAGTTAAGTGTAAGATACTTTTGAAGAAAGAACTGATTTTGGGGAGAGTAGTAAAAATGCGTGCTATTTCAGTAAGTAAATAGATTAAAAGTTTTAGCAATAAATATATTCTGCAATATCAGATTACTATGTGACAGGGTTCCTCTGCTACCAGTAATATTTGGGAATTTACATGAACAAGCATAAAATACTAACAATTTTGAACATGAATGGTCCAAGGTTTTGGTCTAGACCGACCACATCATTGCAGTCCCACTCAAAAGTTAAGAAGCCACTGCTTAGATTTTAAGTATAATTTCCTCAAACAGTAAATCACAGAATCATAGAATCATGAGCCAGTCTTCCATAGAACAGAAGGATGATACAAGCTAAAGAAAAATGAGATGGCATGGTATGTCTGAAAGGTTTTTCACCACAAGTTCAAAACAGGTTAAGCCATAACTATATTGTACACACATTTTCAAATATAAATTAACACCACCAATCTCAAAGCATCAAATATTCTGGAAAATTTGCATAATAAACCTGCTTTAGAAGTATTATTAGGGTTTTCTTTTTCCTGTTCCCTTTTCTTTTGCTCTCTCTTCATTATGTAAAACCTCAAAACTGCAGACTTTCTTACCAAGTTTGAAATCATTTAGCAATCCATACACACATGCATACACAAGAGAACTACAGAGATCTTCAGAAAAAAGCACATATCATCAAGAAGGCTTGAAGGTATTCAGATTTTGGCAAAATCTGATAGGGGAAAGGCTTCATATGGAGGTTTTGAATGACAGCAAGAGGAGGGAAGGTATTTTTATGTTTCAGGTTTGGAAAATCAGAAGAAAAGAACATGCTTCATGGAATGTAACATATTTTTATGGTGATCAATTTGAAAAACAGACAGTGCCTTCAGACTTGATTAAATATAGTTTATTTGCTCCTTTTTGATTGGTAGAACTAAAACATTTGCAAATAAAGCAACAAATAAAACTATTTCATATAAAAATGTCAAGTTAATTGCTGTGTGCCAATAAACGATCAAATTTAGATTATCAAAGCCCTACAGGAACTCTGTACTCACATATCTTGAATAACACTACTGAAAACCTCTGTTTTGTAGAGTCATTACATGGAGAGCACTTCCAAGCACTTCAAGGACCACCGCTGGCTTTCAGTAAAGATTGACAGGAAATGGGAATGGTTGGACTTGATGATCTTTTAAAGGTCTTTTCCAACCTTGTGATTCTGTGAAATTTCTCAAAGTAAATCAGGTATCAGACTAGAAGAGATTTGGAATTCTCTTTTAAAGACAACTTAACTAGGAAAGAGCTCATTTTAGTTGAGATCAGTGGTCTCATACAGGTAATGAAGAAAGAAAACTTGAGAAGTACACAACTAAAACATCTCTCTGAATCCACTGCTAAAGAAAAAAAAATAGCCAAATTATTTTAGAGTGAGGAACCAGAAATTCAATTCCTGCAGTGTAAAAATCTAAGGTGCCCTTGCTATTTCAGCACATGCTATTTCAACACAGATTGCTATTTCAGTACCTTGGGAAGAAAGGACTGGTTTTAAGAAATCAGGAATGAGAGACTGATTGAAGAGAAGGTTAGACATACATTAAGGAAAAGTGGTGGAAAGGACTTCTTATTTTGGAACTTGGTGTTTGGTTTATAAATAATGATTCCTGAGACTGAATTGAGTGGCTGAGTCATAGATGGGACAAAATTTGGAACAGCAGTCCAAGTGGGTATTGGAAAAATGCTTCAGTCAACAAAACCATGTCTCTCTGGACAGACAATGAGATAAAATCATAGAAACACTGTACAGTAATATTTAGATAAAATGCATGTAAAATAGAAAGAATTCTGGTATTTGAACACAAAGCTGTGTTTCTTCTGTGTATATCGTCGTCACACATTACAAGCTTTGCCTTAATGAGATTTTTTTCCTCTCAATAAACAACAATACCATCTATAAAAAATTCTGGAAGAGAAAAGTTTACTTGGCTGCATATATTCCTCTGGTTATATCATGTGGGAGCAGTGGATGCTCATGCAAATTCCCTATCACTACTTTAACTGCATTAACACCGATTCGTTACTTTCTGCACAAGCTTCCCACGTGTGCACTTTCACAGCATCACAGAGTCACAAGGTTGGAAAAGACCTTGGAAGATCATCAAGTCCAACCATTTCCATCCTAAGCTAAACCAGATCCCTAAGTACCTCATCTGCCCTTTTTCTGAACACATCCAGGGAAGGTGACTCAACCCCCTCCCTGGGCAGCCTGTTCCAGACCCTGACAACTCTGTCAGGAAAACATTTGTTTCTAATGTCCAATCTGTCCCTGCCCTGGCACAGCTTCATGCCATTGCCCCTTGTCCCATCTCCTGTCACCTGGCTGAAGAGACCAGCGCCCACCTCTCTACAACCTCCCTTCAGGTAGTTGTAGGTGGGGAGAAGGTCTCCCCTCAGCCTCCTCTTCTCCAGGCTAAACAGCCCCAGCTCCCTCAGCCGCTCCTCAGAGGATTTGCCCTCCAGCCCCTTCCCCAGCCTGGTTGCCCTTCTCTGCACTCGCTCCAGGACCTCAATGTCCTTCTGATGGTGAGGAGCCCAGAACTGGACCCAGCACTCAAGATGTGGCCTCATCAATGCCCAGTACAGGGGCACAATTACCTCCCCAGACCTACTGGCCACACTATTTTCGATACTTTCTGCATAATTCCTGCATTACTTATTGTTACACTTAAGAGGAAAATTTTTTAACTATAAAGTTGTAAGGAAAAAACCTAACCCCCCCAAAAAAATCTTTGGAAATGTTCAAGAATACCTTTCTTTAAAGTTAGGCTGAAACATGCAAATAATTATTTTGAGAAGGAAAAAGCAAAGTATAGAGAGGTTTTTGCACTCCAAGATCTTCACACAGTATCTCATTTAGAGGGAGAAAAAAAGGGCTACAAAAGCTTTCACCTTTAATTCCTTTAAATGAAATGAAATGCAAGCAGGTGAAATCCCAACACATTAACAACTGATTCATTTATCCAAAATAGTTATATAAAATCTAGTGAAAATGATAAACTGGTCATGTCAAATGACTAATAGCTAAACTACTACAATCTTGTAACAGAACCAGTACCTTCAATCAACAGCTCTTGTCCATGACTGCCCAACAACGTTCGGGATAGGAAAGGGGCAAAATCAACAAAAATTTCTCGCAGGAGAGGGGCCACCTTTTCCAAGGCTCTTTCAAGCTTTGCAGTGATACTGTGGAAAAAAACAGAGACCATGTTTGGAAGAGCACTAAATAAAAGAAATTACAAGTATGTCAAATCATAGTTGGTTTTAAAAATGGCTGTAAGCTACTTTACAAACAAGGATGATAAAATTTGACTCAACTTTACAGTGTTTAAATGGCATTAGGTAAAATTAGGGTCATTAGTGTGTAGCCTCATAAATTCTACAGCATTTATAGAATACACTGGAACATACAATTTTTATTCTTATTTTCACACATGATATTCAAGTGTAAGTTTATTTCACCTATCTTAGGTTATATGCATCACATCGTTTTATATACATTTGAAAGCTTGAAAAGAGAAGTTTTTATTCACAGACAGAACAGTAGAGGTTGGAAGTGACCCCTGGAGATCATCTAATCCAACCACAAATCACAAGTAACTTGTTTTTTTTTTGTTCAAGCTTTCAAATAACATCTGGCACTGCAATGCTAGACAAGGAAATGTATGAGGAAGCATTCTGGCAAATCTAGAAAACCAATACTCTTTTCCTCAGCTTTGAGGGAACATCATCCTTCAGGTAAAGGCAAGGTAAATCACTTTGCCTTTGCATTTATATTTCCCCTCCTGCTGCGACTATACACTCCTTGAGCTATGGAGCACTTCTTAATTTCCTTTTGCACAATGAGAAAAAGTGTGTGACTTCTGTTAGCTTCTTAACTGCTCGAAATACTCATTTGTCTGAGGACACAAAGTTATCAATACAATGCAAACATCAGAAGTGTGCTAAGGGCTATAGTCCTTAAGAGTCCTTCTTCCCTTTGAAAACTTGACAGGATGGAACACTTGTTTCTTCCAAAAAACTTATGCCAAGATTAAAAATGTGCTGTGTTGTCTCAAAGAAGAGACTTAAACTATTACTTAAATTCAGAAATGAAAGTGCATACATATTCTGATCTACCAAGAATTTTTGCTGTTCTTTTGTGTTCACCTGGTGGCTGAATGGGCTTTCTTTGCGCTTGAATTATGGCACCAAAATATTGAAAAATTATAAGCACAATAGGGAAAAGTAATGAAATCAAAGAATGCTTTGGGTTGAAATTGACCTTAAAGATCATCTAATCCCAACCCCCTGCCAAGGGCAGGAACAACCTCCACTCAAACAGGTTGCCCAAAGCCCCATCCAACCTGGCCTTGAACACTGCCAGGGAGGGGGCAGCCACAGCTTCTCTGGGCAACCTGTGCCAGGGCCTCCCCACCTACACAGTCAAGAATTTCTTCCTGATATTTAATCTAAATCTACACTTTTTCAGCTTAATACCATTAACCCTTGTTCTATCACTCCATGCTCTTGTAAACAGTTCCTCTCCAGCTTCCCTGAAGGTACCCTTTAAGTACTCGAAGGCTACAATTATGCCCTCCCTTTTCTTCTCCAAACTGACCAAGCCCTACTTTCTTAGCCTGTCCTCACAGGAAAGGTGCTCCAGCCCCCTGATCATCCTTGTGGTCCTCTTCTGGACTCACTCCAACAGCTTCATGTCTTTTTGTACTGAGGATCCCAGAGCTGGACAAAGTACTCCAGATGGGCTCTCACCAGAGCAGTGCAGAGGGGCAGAGTCCCAACTTTTAGTTGTTTCTTGGGAGGCAGTTAGAAAGAGGACACACACACCCCTCAATGACTTTTTTTGGTTAATTACACTCTAATTTATCTACATTTCTGATGGTGCTCCACATAATTTCTTTTATTCACTTATTTCAGTTACCAGTCAGGGTACAACTACTTCTGAGTTCAAATCCTAAAGTCAAAATTTGAATTCTAGATTTTGCAAATAAAGTCCTTCTTTGACTCCAGGATAAAAAACTTTCAAAATGCTTGTGAAAAAACCCCAAGAAAATTGCTTGGAAGCTCAAGAACAGCTAGCTTGGTTGCTCTTTCCACTCCCATTTTCTTAAAACCATTTGGCAACTCCTTGAATCTGGGAAGTTTTTTATGGCAGAGAGTTGAACACCTTGAATAGGGAAAAAAGTTTTCTTGGATGTGTTCTGCAGCACAAATTAATAGCCAATTGAACAAAAATATGTGATAAGAATTTCAGTGGGCATTTTCCTGGCTGCCAGTCAGTCAGTCAGTGTAAGAGCAGTATTTGTTATCCCATGGCATGTGTCTCTTGTGACACCAACTCAGATCTGGTGCACCAGTAGTTAGTTGTATGAATGCAAGTCTGGTTTCCTCTCTGGTATAAACAGGACTTTTGTTTGCTCAGAAGAGGTTGTGTCTCTCTTTCCACTTGCTAGTGCTCCATTGCCAAGTTTTTGCCTGTGTTCAAGTTTCTGTCATTACTGAGCAATGATAAAAGCTCATCAATTAAAAGAAAAAAAAATTACTTTTAGTGATGTTTTAGTGTCTGGCTTAGTTTTTAGAAGTTAAACTTTTCAGTGAAGTGTATTTTAGCATAAACAGTTTTTGTACTGAAAAAATACATATACACTGTTTATTAACAACAATAATGGACATTAAATGTGCTAAAATATAGGGGTTTTTTTTATACTACTTTTTATGTATGAAGTTGTTGTGGGATGAGAAATTATAATTAGTATTAAAAGATAGAACTTGTATACCTCATGTTTTCAGCTGAATCCTCTGGCATTGGAGCAACAGTTTGGACAGCAGGGAGATTTTTGCTGGTAGCACCATTCACAAAGCTGGATGACGAAGAGGAAGAAGAAGATCCTGAGTCTACTGCACCTGTCCCCCAAAAAATACAGGTTCTGTAAAAATTCAGTCTGAAGAAACATAACTTTTAGAGATTTTTAATACAAGTCCTTGTCTTATTGATCTACTTTTAAGTATGGATATAATGCTAAAACAATTAAAACCATTCCATACAATTATCATATAAATTAATACCTTATTTTGCTGGTATAACAATAAAGCTTAAAAAGCTATTGAAAATCAGGCAAAATAAATCCTTACCTCATTTTCATTATTCCCAAATTTTATTCCAAAGATGAAAACATTTTTACATCATCCTGTAAAGCAAGATCTTTCTAAAATAAAGGTATATTATAGGTGAGCTTGAGTGGAGAATAGAAGTTTAACTTTTTTTTAAAAACATATATATATGCACACAATTCTTGGCTGCCTAGTTGCAAGTAAAGGCAGAAAATAAAATGCAAATTAAAAAATACAGAGAAGATAGAAAATGTATATTCCTTCAGAAAGTATTAGGGGAAACTAGTGTGTCTGAGGAGTATTAAGGCCCTAGTTTTACTTTTTTTGTTTCTTTCATTGAGTCAAGGTCAATTTTAGGATCTTAAAAGTAGGGAGGGCAGTGGGGGTATCATTTCAATGGCTTGTGAACAGCTGTCCAGAAAAAAAGATGCAGACAGAGCATACATTTGTACTTTAAGTGATCTGGGTCAGAGCCTAGGGCTAAACTTAGACTCTGAATGCCAATCGATCATGTTTGCTGCAATGGCACTGTGAGTTCACCCTCTCTGAAGGAAACCAGCTAAGGCTCAGAGTGGCCATGAACGGTGGTGAGAACACTGTGATAAATGCTGCCCCTGTTCTGCTGCATGATCCTTGTGCCAGATGTCACTGCAAGAGAGGTGGCAACGAATGGTCTTGTAGCCCCTTAAGAGCTTAAGGGACTAAGATGCTACCAGAGATGAGGGCGACAGGCAAGATGCATCCAAGTCAGCAAGAACGGGTGGAGAGCCCCAGCCCTGAGATCAGTGGTGTTGTTCTGCTGATATGCTTAAAAATTACAATGGTTAAGTCCTTATTGCTGGTCAGTTTTAGCAGTTGATATATCACTGTCCTTTACATTACACAGGGATATATTATTTTTCAGTTTCCCACAAACTCTACGAAGTGTTTATGGTTTCCTAACTGCTTCAGCAACCAGGTGACAGCAAAGTAGAGGTCAAATCTGGTAACAGTGAAAAATTCTGTCAGCAGTAATGATTGTAATTTTTTTTTTTATTAAATTTGCCTTTAAATAAATTTTATTGATAAAACAATTAAGGTAGAGATCAGAATTTTGACTGTCTCATTTAAGAAAATGTACATGCAAAGCAGAATCAAAATGCACCAGGATTTTCTGGGCTTGGTGATGCTAGAGGAGCTGGTAAGGTTCAGTATTTTAGACTAGGAAATGATTTAGACTGCTTTTTTAATGGATTTTGGCTTACACTGGGGGTTCTTACTAGGACTAAACACAATTTTAGAGGAGCTGGTAAGGTTCAGTATTTTAGACTAGGAAATGATTTAGACTGCTTTTTTAATGGATTTTGGCTTACACTGGGGGTTCTTACTAGGACTAAACACAATTTTAAATGTACCTTACACTGAGAAGGAAAGACAAAAAAATACAGGAATCAGAGCAATTTAGCTGGAAACAGGGTAGCTTAAAAAAGGTTAAGACTCCATATATAAAAATACATGTGTGTGTATTTATAACTACTGTATTGCTGTAAACATAGGTAACGTATTTTTATTGCTTCTTCTCTTTTCCTTCCAAAGTAATATTTTTCTTCATTCGGGTTGTTGTCTAAAACTGCAGTTGCTAAGTTGTTTAACCAGCTAGGATCCCAGAAGAGAAGGTTAACAGACCTAGAACTACTGGATTAATGTAGAAGTGAGAATCAGGATATGAATTACAGAAATCCATTCTAAAAGCTATAAAACCAGTTTCTTACATAAAGAGACAAAGGAAGAAAATCTGTCTTCCCCAAAATACATTCAAAGCACCAAAAAGACTTCAGTAACATACATCTCCTTACATCATGACAGGGACATTGACTACGACAATGATGGCAGATGGAACGTAAACACTGACTACAATCCATGAATAACTGAAAAAAACCAACTTGTGAACAAGGTCAGGACAGAATAAACCTCAAATATAAAAATTTATTACTACAGTATTTGTGACATACTGCAAAATCAACTGTAAATAGGTTTGGGAGGACATCTAGTGTTTCTAAAAAATTGTATACTCTTTCTTTTTTACCATAGTGAAGAAAAAGAAAAAGTGCTGTTCAATGAAATTCTGTAACCCACTTTAAAATCACTAGCAACAGAGATAATTTCAAGGATTATCTGGACACCTGTAGCTCAAAAATACATGGATCTATCTCAAAAACTGACATCCGTGATCACTGTTTTAACTACCGTAGGCATAACTTCATTTAAAAATGGAAAAATAAGCACTTTAATATTCTTTCAGTGTGATACTACATTTTTTTAACTGTCATTAATATTTTAACATTTTAAAAATGTTGAGATAAAATTAAAATCTTCCAAAAAGGTTGGAAAGGAAGGCCTTTCCAAAGTAGAATTCATCACGAAAGCTCATTTAGATGAATTCAAGCATAAATGGTTTTATCAAATAAAATCGTTAAAGAAGTTCAGTATACATATAGATCTAATTAAATGTCATCCTTGCTGAAAATTCCAGTCATCAATACTTTTCCTTTAATCAAGCTAATCAACAGACTAGGAAAGAAAAACAGCTGCATTAAAATAAAATTAAAAAAAAAAACAAAATAAAGAAAAAGCTGAAAAATCTACCAAAAAAATGTATCTTTCAATCCACAGTGAATGTGCCATGGTATCTGCAATACTGTCCTCTACTAAGAATAGCATCAGGAACAATGACTGATTTTTAAATGCAATTACTTACAAAGAAGAGCTACTACATTCCAGCCAAAACAGTTCACATCTTTAACCAGTGAGAAGACTGCAAAGCTTACACTACACAGTATCATTTGGAAAACAAGGTTTCCAGTGTAGGATATTTTTTGCATGACATAAGAGCACCTAAAAGGAAATCCGTTCAAGATTAACAGAAGTGGCTACACATAAAAATGGGACTGTTCATAGAAGTGATAACATTATTCAGAGCATTCATTCCTCCCATCTGCCTCAGGATAATTAGATTTTTAAGATTTATTTTTTTTTTTATCCTTAGAAAAAAAAAATCAAAGTTCTATTACCAGGTATTAAAGGTAATCTGCAAAAGGAAAGAAAAAAATATGAGTGTGTCTTCATATTATTCTATGAAGCAGAAGGATGCCAAAAGCTCCCCCCTCCATTTTCTGCAACCCCAGGGAGATTTTAATTTTCTCAACCCTTGACTGAAGTTGTGATATCCTTGAAGAGGGCTCTTCTCTCAAGTGCATTTGCTTAGTTTAGAAAGAAAACAGACCATAGCCAGACATTTCAAAGGAGCTTAAGTAAACATCAGTTGATCTCAGTAAGGATTCATTTATGAATGGAAACCAGTCTCCATGGTCAACAGGCTCCTTCATTATAGACAATTCAGTTATTACTATCATAAGTAATTAAAAAGGAAGGCCTTGTGCTCCTACAGATGACAATAAACAACATGACTACAGTCAAATTAGGCTGGTTTGTATTGAAAAAAACCTTCTAAAAATCAAAGCATAATTTTCATTGACAAATAGCAACTGCCCAAAATATTAACCTTCCACAATCTACAGCACATTTATTAAGCAGCAAGTTGTCTTTGTTCTCCTTGATGCATAAGGAGGGATTCATCTGTATGTATCAGATAGACATCCTCTATTGCAGGGCACTGGAGAAGTTAGCTCATTTCAATTCTGAACTATGCTTTTAAAGCAGTATTAAGGCTATTAATTCACTTATTTAAGGCTGTTCAAGTCTGATGTGCAATGCCAAAGATTATAAATATACACCAAGAGAAAACACTGTCTAAAAAAGGCCAAAATTTAATCCTTCTGTGGGATTTTGGTTTTTTTTTTAAGAAGTACAAAAACAGGAACAGAAAAGATGATTAAAAACAAAACACCACTAAAAGTAACAAAACAAAAAACAAACAAAAAAAAATGAGGGTCACAAAAATATTTAAGGACAATACCTGTTGTATTAATCATACTTTTTGGTGTAGCTCCTGTTGCAGCAAATATATTAGGTGTACTACCCGGTGGCAGTCCACTCCCAGCTGTGGCAGCTCCAACTGTGGTCACGGCCAGACTACCTGGAGGGGGTTTCTTTACAGGTACAACCACGCTCCTGTGGAGGAAGAAATGTCAGATTACTACAACTGCATGGAAGAGTTAGCAAGAATTTTTGTTTATGAGGAGATTATGCTGCGTTGTAACGCTGTTGAGAAGCCTGAAACAGGTTATAACCACGTTAATGGACCCTAGGGCCATACTTGTATCCTCTGTCTGAAGCTTCTCATGAGTCTGAGAAACTTGATTAGTCTTTTAGTGCACACAAAATGGAAAAAGATCCCCCCTCCACCACTTCATTGGTATGTTGTGAATGTTTCTCCCATTTCTGTTCCAGTTTTGCAAAGATTATGTTAAGCGTTGGAAATGATGCTGGCATCCTAGCAGTCTATACAAGTGCAGTCTTAACAAGAATGTTAATTCCTTGATCTTACTTAAGTTATCTAAGATGACAGGTTTTTTTTGCCATTATCTAAACATCTGAATACCATAGTTGATTCTTCAGAACCATGCACACACTGTTCCTTCAAATACAGTTGCTTACCAGACATAATTTCACACACAGCCTGATGGCAAATTTTCATCCTTATTTAAATCAACAGCACAGGATGCAAATCAAACACCTAAACCACAGTACAGCATATATTTTCTTTCACAATGTTGATAAGATGTCCATTTAAAAATAGATATGAAAGAAATTAACGCATTCTCACAGAATTTTAACCCCCTCTTTTGTTTTTCAAATCTTAAAACTAAAAATCTTGCTGTACATGTTAAATGGGAAAAAGTATTCCAGAGGCATTTAATTCATATTTTTTTCAACACTGGACAGCTCTAATAGTGCAGTGGAGAAGAGAAGGCTCCAGGGGGACCTTATAGTGGCCTTCCAGTACCTGAAAGGTGCCTATAAGAAAGCTGGGGAAGAACTGTTCGTGAGGGCATTATCAAGGATGAGGGATAAAGGTTTTAAACTAGAAAAGGGGAGATTTAGGTTGGATATTAGGAAAAAAATCTTCAATCTGAGGGTGGTGGATCACTGGAACAGGTTGCCCAGAGAGGTGGTGAAGGTCTCATCCCTGGAGATATTCAAGGTCAGGCTTGATGGGGCTCTGAGTGACCTGATCTAGTGAAGATGCCCCTGCTCACTGCAGGGAGTTGGACTAGATGACCTCTAAAGGTCCCTTCCAATCTAACACATTCTAATATATTTACATTTTTCCATTTTCTATTTATAAAAAAAATGTTCCTAAAATTATTTCAGTAGAAAAAATGAGTGAAAACCAAACCTAAATGAAATATTTTTAAATCTTAAAAAATGTATTTCATCATCATCCACACATTTTCTTGTTAGGTAGATACCTTTTCTTTAAAATTATTCACTGTGATCAAACAAGAGGCCAAGAAAATGCAACTATTTAGGGTAATAAGGACAGACTTTGCTTTAAAAGCTTCTTGTGTTATTATTTTGTTACAGTTCTGTGTAAATATTATGGCACATGATGAATCAAAATATGAAGAACCATTTTTTAGTGATGTAGTTTGTCTGTGTATTACGTCTCCCTGGATTTAAAAGACTGATGACACAAATTTTATTGATGGTGCCATTGTGAGAATTATATTTGGATCTCTTATATGATGACAGTGTACAAAGTGCTCCATAGACAACCTTTTCCCCCTCTTTTTAAAGGGTTATCAGTGCCAGCTGATGTCTCTGTATTCTGAACAACAGTTTTACCACTGAACTGAATCATGTATTATTAGAAAGGGAATTCTAGATATATTGATGTTTTTGCTTCCTTCAATTTTTCTGTGGTTAATAATCTCTTATAATTTTTGTTGATATGAAGTGTTTATATAGCAGCTATAGTTGAATAAATCTGGGTCTACATGGGTAGAATAATTTGCTCCACAAGACCACAAATTTCCTAAAATTATCTCCTAATCACACACAAAGATCTTTAGCTTAATTAATATTTCAATCAAATACTTGAGTTCAGGGTGTTCAGGAATACAAACCACTCAAGATTAGAGTCCCTGTAGTACCAAAGAAACACAAGAAGAAATTAGCACGTGTATCTTGAGCAGGAGAATCTCCTGATTCTATTCATTTAATAAGGAAACTACTATCTACAGTATCTGCAGTATCTTTGTAAAGAACTGCAATAGAAAAGCTAAGACTGGTGTGAATTACAAATGAATGGGAATATATGGGAGCTGAGGCACAAGAAGGAAAGTCACAGTAGGAAAATGCATCATGGACTGGCCTATGCTGGTGGCATAGATTATGAGGTCATCAAGACCACAGGCATGTGGGTAGCTTCACATGGTAACCAGACCTGAGAGACAAACCCAGTAATAACTGAAAGAGGTGGGGAGAGACAGTTGACATCTCCATAATGGTAAAAAAACCATATCCAAAACCAGAAAATAGGTTTTGGTTTATCAAGAACCCAGAAGATGTGAGGATGCTGGCATTCTGTGCCCTCCATGGCACTGCAGCAGACACTGGACTTGGCATCTGGATACAAGCATGGGAGGTGCCCAACTGCTGGCACTCTTTAGAAAGACACCCATTCTAGCATTTGTAAATGTGAGACACAGAGTATTTTGGTTTAGTTTTTAATTGTAAGTGTCAGCTTCACTCCTTAGACATAATATACTGTCCTCCTATAAAGGCAAAGTTTACAAGAACCTTTTCTTAAGAGCGTAGATTAAGATTGAAAATAGGTCTCATAGGAAGAAAGGACAATCCTGCCCAGATCCCACAGATAATAATGTTCTACATACAGCTGGCATTCTTTTGTAGGTCTGAATCAGGACATTAAAATAGGTCAGGTGTTATTAAATTACAATTTATCAGGGAACATCAAGAGAAATCTCTCTATCACAAGACAAAATCAGTGAGACATTACCATCCCAGACTGAAAGAAATGCAGCTTTCTGACATGTCATACATGATGACCTTGTCAAAATGTCTTATTCCTACTGATAAAACAAAATACAGCAACTGAATACAGAATGACATCCAGAGGAAGGAGACTTAAAGACTATATGAACATCACAATAAAGTGGTCAAAAATGTGCCAAACAATCAGAGCAGCAGCAGCAGAACAAGAAAGGTGAAAGAGGATGACTGGCTGCTCTCAAGTTAAAAAAAAAACACCTTTCTTTTAACCAACCAAACCACTCCAACAGCACATATGGTGAAAACAGGCGAATAAAACCAAAACAGGCCTATCAATGAAGCAGAGTTATTTAGCTGACCATAAGATAAATGAAAGAAAGAATTTAATATGATGATTCCTTACATGTATCTTTATCAGACATTCAGATATTTCTTTTATGGAGGACAAGAAAACTACAGACTAGAAGGAAAGGTTATACACACTTCTATCATTGTGTTGTAGGCTTTGTTTTACACAGCATGTTTCTGACTTCCAAAACATTCCCAACTGGTCTACATTTTTCTGAATCACATGACCATGGTCCCAAATGAATTAGACCATGATGTAGCTATTGGCTATAGCAGCTGGTTTTATTTGTCTCTTCAGCAGGTAGTTTACAATTTGTAGACTCATAGAATCACAGAATGTATGGGGTTGGAAGGGACCTCTAAAGGTCATCTAGTCCAAGCCCCCTGCAGTAAGCAGGGACATCTTTACTATACGATAAAAATCTTTATTTTTATATATAAAAGTAAAAAAAAAACCCTTTTACTTTATTATAAAAAAGAATTGTGACTACTAATTACTAGTTTGCTGCTCTATGAGTGTCTCTTCCAAATTCTAAATCTAAGCCTGAAGTCATCATAATTCACATCATGTTTACTACGAGTGTTGCTGGTTGAACCTCCACCCACTCAGGCATCTCTTGTCCATTAAATAACCTTGGCAAACAGTTACAACATTCTTATAGGTTTTAGTAATTCACATGAAAGATGTAGATAGAATATAGTATCATCAATGCATTGAACTGCAAATAGAGGAAATAAATTAAAAATATTTCTCAAATTAACTTTCCTTAAAAATTCAACTACTCCAGTGTTGGTGATAGACAAATTGGGTTATGTAGCACTGTATTTTCTCTTGTCTGGTTTGATCCACCTCTTCTCCATTTTAAAATCTGAAGGCTTTCCAATATAATCACTCTGGTCAGTCAAAAGGTCAGATATGCTTCCAATACTGCATGACTTGTTGCCTATCTGGGAAGCAGCAATTAAATTAGAATAACTTTACGCTCTTCTGGGATATGTGAAACCTCTTAAGGCTGAATTAATATTCTTACTCCTCCCTTCTCCCCACTCTGCTTCCCCCCAGCAACTGCAGAAACCATAAGGGATTTTCAAGAACTGCTCTTCAAAGAGCAGCACAGACTTCACAGAATCACAGAATCACAGGGGTTGGAAGGGAACTCAAGAGATCATTGCGTCCAACCCCCCTGCCAAAGCAGCTCCCTAGGATATATCGCACAGGTCAGTGTCCAGATGGGTCTTGAATATAGAATCACAGAATTATAGAACCATAGAATGGCATGAGTTGGAAGGCAAATTTTTTCACAGAAATATTCTGCATCAAACAGGAAAATTAAACTCTGAAAAGAAAGTTTAGTATTTCTTCTGTGAAAGTTATTGATGTTCTCCACACCTATGTACATCTCCTGCCCTTTATGAAACATGTATATTGCTGATTATGTACATTGCTAATTACTCAATGTTCTTTCTGATTTCAATCCCAGATTTGATTCTGTAACAAGCAATAGTTAATATGTACTAAAACCACATTTTGCATCCCGATTTAGACAACCTTCTCTTAGGCTGACTGCAGTAAGATAAGATTCGTCTGAAATGAAGGAGGAAAGATGTGACTCAGAGTCAACAGCCATGGAAAAGAAAAACTGCATTAAAAATGTGATGTGTACTGAAGAGATATTGAAAGCTCACAGAAGCAGATAACCTCTGGGATTTATGCAAGTGAAACCCTAGTCCTCATTGTCCAGTTATTATTGAATCTTTCAATTACTGTGATTCTGTGATTCATCAAAACATCCACATTTTAAAATGCATAAAATTATCCTTGCCCACTCACCACAAATCACTTATTTCTAAATAGAAGCAAGCAAATAGTCTCAGGTGTGGTTTAAGGACAAGAACATGGAAAGTCACTGATCTTTGCTCTCATATAAAGTGGTAGAGTGAGTAGTTACCCCCAGTGAAATTCTCAGTCACTAATATCTCCTTTGCAGTCAGGATAAATTAGATGATGTATCTCAAATTATTGAAAATATTGATAGGAAGGAGGGAAAAACTCTAAGATAACTATCAAGAAATATGAATGCTCTTGGCTGAACAGAGAAATTGGAAATACTGGAAGTTTCATGACTTTGAAGAAGGTGAATAGAACACAACTGAAAATTTCTTGTACTAAATGTCACAAACACAACTGGATAAAGAAAAAAACCCACAATGTGAGTTATATATTGGAGATGGGCAAAGAACCTAATTCAGTGTCTATGACACAAAAGAAATGAAAAAGACACAATCCTGTAAAAGTCAAGACTACTTTTACAGTTATTGTACAGTGGTGTATTGGGGTAAAAAAGCAAGATAAAAATAGGGCATCATTTTCTGCTGTATAGCCAGTGAATCATATTAAAGAGTAGAGATATGCTGGTTTCTCCTGCCAAAAATATACATAAAGTTTCGGTTGTGACTTAGGCACAGTTCCTGAAGTTTCTGAAAAGACCCGTATCACACAGGTTATAAGAAGAGTTTTGAAAGTTGCTGGTGTACAGATCGCCAAGTGACAGGCAAGGGGAATATGATTACAGCTGGATGAAAAGAAGGAGGGTTAAATACCCAATTTTGGCTGACTTCAATGTATGAATAAATTTGGGCTGAAATTATTCTTCATGAGCAGCTGAGATGGAGGTGAGCTTCCACTTTGTCCTCCATTTAGTAAATCAGTGGATAAAACATTCTCTAGGAATACAGATTTCAACTCCCTTTTCTGTCTGACAGGATCTGAAACCATAGCTCTATCCTCTGGAGTGCATTTAAACTGCTGCCTTAGAAAAGATATTCTAAAGAGAGGAGCTCTTAAGTCTTTCCTTTGGACCACAATCTCCACCACACAAACAGGAAAATTACTGAGAGTGAATGGGAACCCCAGATGACTCACTCAATTCCCACATCAGCCTTTTCATTCGCATGTTCACAAAATACTGTGGTACCCAAAGTAATGGGGAATGCAATGACTAAGTACAGCCAGACACTGGGAAAGGTACTCTCTTTTCTCCAATTATTTTTCACTATGAACTTTAAAAAGCAATATTTTTCTGTTGGGAGAAGACTAAATCATATTTATTCAGAACTATTTTTTATTAAGTTTTCAGGAAAATCAAATCTGGTTTTCAGCAATCATCTTTTGAAGAATCTAATGGCTGTAACAGGAATATAATCTTCTAATCTAGCTATTTTATTTAAATGGCTGTGTAGACCAGGGCATATCCTTCAACTCCCAAAGGTGGTCAATAATGCAACAGATAAATATTGAACCTCTCTATTTGAATTTTCAGTGCATCCTCTCTCATAGTTCTTGCCTTTTTCCCATTCTGTCAATCAGTTAAAAAAGAAGAAAAAAGTCTATTCTAGTAAAACACATAGACACTCTGGCTAGTCTTTCTAAATACACCCTACATACATGAACCATAGATTTTTATCTATTCATAATTTTTGAAGACTTTCTTTCTCTGTACTGACAGCACCTGTATTAGCTCTGATAGGATTTCACAAGACATTCACCTTTTCTAGCATATAAATACCTTTAAAATTGGCCCCATGGACCTTCTGGGGATGGGGGAGGGGAAAGAAAAATCAAGTCTAAAATACTCCAAAACTGTATCCTTCAAAAAATTTCAACATACGTTTGTAAAGACTTTACTGAGCATTTAAATTATGCAAATCCATAGTATTCCAATTTATGAAGTGATAATGCATTAAAAGGGAAGAAGGTATTTAATAGTAGCAAAAAATAACTGATATTCTCATTTCCAGGAATTCAAGGTTCTCCACTTATGCAAGCATGCTTTCTATTGAAATAATTCTGCTAAGTACAGAAAATATAGGTAAATTACCTCACTATGAAAAAAAAAATACAGGAGACACAAAGCCAAGAGCACTCTCAATTTCAGTAAGAGCAACCCTCAAAAAACTCCCACTAGAAAAAATAAATATAGTGGAACAAATGTAGCCTTCAGAATGCAATACTGGGTAGAATCAACAAATAAATTCACTAAACTTAATGCAATACATTGTGTCTAGTGGGATAAATGCAGATTGACAAAAAAGCCAAACAAAAGAGCAACGGAAACCCCCAAATCCTAAAAATCAATACCAGGGACTGATTTTTGTCAGACAAAAGATGAGAAGGCAAAAAAGGAATTATTGGTGAGTTATGCTCCATTAATTTCAAATCTATGTGAAATAACCCTTTGTGTTTGCTTCTAAAAATGTCATCCTGGATGCCATTTCCAAGGAATTCAGTCTGACGTTAAAAGACATGTCATAACTTTGAGGATCCAGGCTCCAGTGTCCCAGAAATCTGTTTATATAGCTCATAATGTAATTACAGCTACCTTAAGACAGATGAGGCATAAGGCAGCGATATATTGAAAACTAATTGAAAAATGCAGTTGTCCAGAAGCACTTGTGGGGACGAGGTCTCTGAAAAGCTGCTCAAAGCTCCCGAGTTTGAAGTGAAATTTTTGATGTTGTCACTCTCAATCTATTGAAGAGCTGACAGACAATCAAACCCGTCTGGCTGGCTGGCAGCTCATTTTGCTGGCAGGTGGCAAACAATTAGACACACCAATTTGTGCCTCCTGATGACATTAAAGCATGAAACTAAGTTGTATGCGGGGCCTAGTGATTTGTGTGAAAGCATTTCAAAAATAATACTCTTTGCCGTGGCAACTCATTTCAGACTGCCACCTCCCATTACCGCTTTGAGCGGTGAAGACGACAGACTTGAGTTACGTATGGCGCTAGGCCGCTTCTGTTCAATCCGTCACCAGCGCCCCCCGAGACCTCAATCCCCTCCTTTCATCAATATCACCTCGTCATTTACATTCGATAGCACTTGGAAGTGCTGCATACATTAACTACACGCAAGTCCTATTTGATAAAACAATGTTGGACACATTTCCTGCTTTTAGATTCCATTTGTAACCGCACAAAATCTGAGGAAGAATGGATTGCGGCCTGCTACACCGCCACTCTCAGGAATGTGCAATTAAAAGAACATGCAGAGCAGAACACATCATATTAAAAGATAAACTAGAATCCTTAACTTTGTTTTATATGGCGTTTAGCTGCATATAAGACCAGTGATTATAGTTCAAGAAGTATCTTTAAAACAACAAAGATACTGTTATTTTTCTACTAATTACTTATTACATCAGCTCTTTTACGAGGCACTCAGCCATGCAAATGCAAACATAAATTAAAAGAATGCATAGCCTCACAAGAACAAAGAATATTTTTTGATTAAAGTGAAAAATACATTTCTCTAACCTCAATTTTCCCATAAATACAGAAGTGCTGTGTGTATTTTATAAAAAAAAAACCCTGGAAACAAACAGAACCTCACTAAACAATATACTTCATTGCCCATGGTTGTCCCTGGGAGAACAAACATGACTGACAGCCACAGTGGGCAATGAAATACGAAAAGCTGCATAAACTACAGCAGCAGAAAAGTCTACAGAAATCTGGTCCACAGGCATTGCTCTAGCTTTAAGAAGTGTGCATTGTATATCATTTATTTGTTAGTTTATTTCAGTAAACACAATTATATTTACATGAGCATGAAAAAGTCACGCTATAATATTTTTCAGCTTTTCAACTGGGATACTATGGGCAACAGAAAATATTCACAAACCATCACAAGCTAAAATCCATGTTGATTTCTCAATATTTTAATTCATTTTAATGTTATTTTGAAATATTATTAAAGGTTTTTTCCCCCCCCATAACATTCGTTTCGCCCTCCATGGAAAGTTATGGGGTCAGAATCTCAATCCGCTCCTCCTTTGTAATTTGAAAAAGAAAAGAGAAAACACCACCCATCTTTTGCCTCCAAAGATTGCCACACTGGCCAAGTAAGTACTTTAAAAATACAAGACAAGTGCACAGAGGAGTATCTGCCTGAACAGTGGTCATCATTCAGTAATGCAGCCATGAGGGGCAACCAGCCAGTTGAGATCCAGTGGGCAAAGAACATTAGTATTTTTATTCAGATGCCCGCAGTTCAATAACTTCTGTTTAGTTGGGGATAAGATTCTAACTTTTCCTGAACCTCTGGGACCTGCCTGAACCTGTCAATTTTCCCTTCATAGTTGTTGGTTATATTAAAAAGCATGTTTTACCTCACTCATGAGAATCAGATTTCAGGATGATCTATTGAAGGTAAATAAAATATCCCAACAAAATTGATGTAAATGGTTCCTTTTTTGCCTAACTTTAATCATTACCTCTTTTTTTTTGCTGAACCAAATGCCAAGGGATGACATGTTACAACATATGCTACGAAGCTACAAACATAACTGTACACATTGTGTAGGAAATCATGGAATCATAACTTGGTCAGTGGGGTAACAGGATAGGGAAAAAACAAACCGTTAAACCTAGGCTTGTAACTGAACTCAGTAAAGTATGAAATGCCTATCAAAGTCCAGAAGCTCTAGACATGAAGCCCCACTCAAGTAATTCTATAGTTCTGTATTCTGTATTCTATATTCTCCTGACAGGGACAGGCTGCCCAGGGAGGTGGTGGAGTCTCCATCTCTGGAGAGATTCCAGACGCATCTGGACGCCTGTCTGTGCAATATGAGCTGGGGAGCTGCTTTGGCAGGGGGGTTGGACCCCATGATCTCTTAAGGCCCCTTCTAACCCCTATGATTCTATGATTCTTTGATTAGCAGCTACCACTAATGTTAAAAATGTACAAGCAGTCATATTGCCACTAGAAGATTCTAAAAGAGGTGCACGCACTAAATACAGGTATGGGCAACCTACTGCAGAATAAAACTGATCTCTTTCATCATCCTGATGTTAACTTCCCTCTAATAGTGAAAAAGACATCTCATGAGGTGATACGATCTAATTCTAATTTAGCTATCATTTTGTGAATTAATAACAAGCCTCTGAATTAAGCATTTTGCTTAATTGACCAAGGTAGAAAGTTAGGTGAATAGATTCTACTACACCAACCTTTTGTTGGTTACAGTTAGGTGCTATTAATTCTACACACAACACAAAGTCTTGCCCTGCTTAATGTACAGGAATGTATTCTGCAATATGATGGTTCCTCTCAGAAGATTAGAGAAAAATTGCTAACCATATAGAAAAAAAGCAAATAAATTTACACTCCCTATTGAAATAACTCTAAAATGGAAACATGCAGATTGATGAAAAAAAAATATCCTCCTAATTAAACAGTTGGTAAATGAACTTTCTTATGAAATGGACTTAAGACCTAAAATATTATTAAAAAAGGCTATATTAACTGCTTCTAAGGCACATATCACTTTTTCTATCTCAATCTAGCTTTGTTACAACAGATGTTACCTGATTTTTTATTGAAATATTTCAGAAAAGCAGCCTCAGTACCAATCTATATACAGACAAGACAGCACTGGATTTGCTGTGGAATCACTCATGAAAAAGTGCTGCTTCATATTTATCGTAAAATTCTCATGCACGTTCTTGCACTTCACTGTTTGCTTTATGCTGAAAATATTGACTGCAAATTGTTTTAAGACTTTAATCAAGGTATTTGTGACATTTTTTGCAGGTTGTCTGTAAGGGCAGATGGATTTTTCTCCTTAATTACAACACAACCATTTTTGTCCCTTATTTTTTCTTTCCTCCAGAATTTTAGTTCTTGTACCTTCAGGATGAACTAATATATATAAAATATAATACAGCTTTGCTTAAAGTTTTAGGACATGTTTTACCACATCTTTGAGTTGAGTCTTGATTCCTGTTTTATGAAAAATATGCAATGATCTTGTCATAGGGAAAAACATAACCAGATCAACAGTCACATGTTAGTTATTTGTGAAGGTTTAGACTGAGCCTGCAATGAACAGGTGACCCTGTCTCTGGAAAGGTGTTGTCAATGGCACATCTTATCACAACTGCTGCATTCAAGATAAATGAGATGGACTGGACATTTAAAGACAAGCATTTTAATTAGGAACTTGGAAACTACACTCTAAAAAGAGAAAGTAAAGACTCCTTGTGGAAATGTTTAGCAGTTGATTTTTGCACACTAACTTTTGAGGGCGTTTGCTTTTTAAAGACATAAAAAGAAACTGGTTTCCACTATCACTATGCAAACAATTTGCCATGGTCAAAGTATTCTAGTACCAGAAAACAGCATATTGATGGATCCAATTAAGATTTAAGCCTTTGAAAGAATATTTGACTGAATTTCTGCACAGTCAGTCTGTTCTATATCAGCAGATATCACCCCTCCTCCTCTCCTTGTTTTAAAGGAAAAAAAAAATATTGCAAAAGTATTTCTTTGCAATAAGCTTGTTTTCCAAGTGCTTTGCAGAGAAAAACACAGTGCCTACACTGTAAAATTCATTTTGGTAACACAAAAAAGAAGTAATGAGGCTGTATTTTTAACTATAGTGTAATATAAACCAATAGAAGAATAATCACATTAAAAAAAATCCTTCAAGCTGCTCAATTAAACCAATATAAAATAATGAATCCAGTCATATACCTGTCAAATGAGTGAAACTGCATGGGAAGAATAGCCTGAGCTTCTCTCTTCAGTGCAGGGTCTGGGTAAGGGATCGGATCTGGACCACATTCTGCAATTTCAACAGGGGCTGCCACGAGACTTTTCAGTATTTCCTTGACATTAATGCCTTTACTTTGGCTGATGCTGGATATTGATGATGCAGGTTTCAGGATTTCGCTGGGGCTTTCTGTTAAGCTCTCCTGAGATTTCTTCACTTCCGAAGACAAAGTAGACAACAACTCACTCATAGCATCAGGGCCTGTGCTGGTCTCCAAGTCTGTCCCATTCAAAATATTGGGCATCTGTTCATCTCCAATTCCAGAATCTGTATGAGGAATAGAGCTTTCCAGCTGAATATCTTCAACCGGTGTTGGTGTTTCTTTATCTTTGATATTTTCTGGAAATACAGTTGGTGTTTCTGCAGTGAAATAGAGATTATGAACAATATTTATAACTTAGTTTGATTTTTTTCCTCCTAAAATATGATTTTGAGGTTTTAAAAGACAGGAATGTGTGTTAGCCCACAAATCTTACTAGTTTACACCTTGAAAACTCACTCTACATACAAAACATTCTTTCTTTCAACAGCGGTTTGGCATATATAAAGGCTTTTGAGAGGGAGTTCAAAGTTATATTATGCATACTCAGTGACATTTAAAAATTACAGCCCACTATTTACACAGTAATCAAATAACAAAATACTGCCAGGAAAAAACAACATTAAAAATTATAACCTATTGACTGTGTATCTGTCTGATCTGCGAGACTGCTGGAAGAGAACGATGCAATCACTTAGGCTTTAGGATTCCTAGAAAAATTTAGTCATTTTATTGCTGTCAGCAGATACTAAGCTTGCATTCAAAAGAAAGCTGCCAGACCTTTTGTTTGCTTTGTCTCTTGTTTCAAATGTGTGTTATACACATTTTTGCACACATAGCGTTACACTGGATACAAATTTATTTATATGTGAATGAAAAACAGTGGGTATTTTTCTTTTTCATTTTCCCCACAAAAGGCAAAATTCTGTAATACTTTCTGGTAAATGTTAAGAAGAAAATGAACACAGCTTTATAAAGACAGGCAAGGGAAATCTGTTGAGTTTGGAACTTTTCCAGATTGAAACGGACTCTACAACATCTTGTAACCGAGAAAAGCATACCTCTATTAATTACTTCAGTGAAACAGGCGCAATGACTTCATTAAATAAGAATAATTTGCTGTGCTTAGTGAAAAGTCACCTAGAGTTGTGAATAACTCCCATATTTATCTTTCTGATTACCTTTTTTTTTAGAGCAACCGACTGTGACAATGACAAATAGCTTGGACACAAACTGATTTTCCAATTTATTTCCAAACTATCTTACTTCCACTGAATCTATTTTCTTGATTATAAAATTTAGCTGGCCTGTGTGTGAATTAGAAACACGTTTTTCTTACAGTTGTGTTATAGCAATTTAAGTGTTGTGAAAAAACATTCTATAACATACTAAGTTAAATTTTTGCCCTTCTGACTATTCCAGACCAAATTTCCTTCAACAGTATAACTTTAATAACAAAACCATAACTTACTATCAATTGTTTGATACAGTCTGGTGAAAAATACCTGCATATTTACTACATGGGTATAAGTGTGCCTGCATGCATGTGCATAAAGAAATTCAATATGTGATTATTTATGTTTGAACTAATGGTAGTGTAAAACTCCTCATGTGTACAAGTATTAACAAACATATACAGATAGAAGAGGCTTTTAAAAATTCAAAGCAGAATAATCCATTATAAGGAGTATTGTTTTCTTCTTTGAGCAGCCATAAATGCTGAAGCCACTTCCTTCTTCTCTTTCTCCTAAGTGCCTTAAAAACATCTTACCAAATAGATATGAGCCCTGGTTTGAGAAGAAGGAAGTAGAAACTGGATTTATGAGCTGCATAAAAAGCACTTAGCATCTGTCGGGTCAGGAAGTAAAAAATATGTATCTACTTAGTACTGCCTATATTTGGCACAGAAGGACATGTGATCCACAGAATGACCCTAATGAGTTTTCTGCTTGTTTCTCTCTTTAAACTTCACCCATAAAAAGACAACACTTCTCAACCAAAGGGAAGTGTAGCACTGGACTGCCAGTCAACCAAATTGTTGCCCTTGTAATATATGGGAAGTAAAATAGTATAAGGTTCCATTATTATGTAAATGAAAAGAGCACAATTTAAAAAAAGAAGAGGGTCAAGTACATGGTGAAGTTAACACCTAACTTCAATCTTCATTAAGGTCAACAATGCTGAACACAAACTAAAACCAGGACAGCTAATGGAAATGCTGTTCTGGAAATTCAAATACCCCAACCAAGCCAGGAGGAAGATTTTATTGTATTACAATCATAGAAGAGATTTTAAGCATAGAATGTGTTGGGTTGGAAGGGATCTTTAAAAGGTCATCTAGTCCACCCGCCCTGCAGTAAGCAGGGACACTGTTAACTAGACCAGGTTGCAGTCATGGGAATGAACTGACTCCAAGCCAATTTTGAAAGAAACAGTCCATGAAATTACAGGTCTAACAAGTGCTTTTGTGAAACAGGCAAGTAAAGATAGCCACATATGACTGTACAATTCCAAACATAGTTTTTTCTTTGTCAGAAAGGGGAAAAAATGTCCTGAAAAACCACAAGTCTTCAACAGTAAGCAAGAGTCCAGGATTTATTTTTGAGTAAAGAACGGTAATGGAATAGAGCAAGAGAGACTACAAAATGATTTTGCTTAAAGAGCTTTTAAAATATTTATTGCTCAAAGAAAGCAAATAATGTTTGTAATAAAATTCGGTAAACCTGGGGTTGTCACAATAGATAGCAATTTAGTCAAGGGAAACAGGAAATTAATAGAAGGTGGGAAAAGAAACTGACTAATAAGGAGCCATCAAATGGTTTTAGAAAAAAATAACTCATCAGACTAAGAAAAACTACCATGGGAGTTTTCTCATTTAAAATTTGTATAAAGATTTAGGGTAAAAAAGTAAAAACATTCCAGTGAAATTGGCTGTTGACAAAGTCACAAGGTACAACTGATGCACAGAAGGGTGATTATAAGAAGGAATTATGAGAGAAATACAAATTATAGTTAATAGTGAAAAGCTGTGCATCCACTAACACAGAAATTCGCATTATAATGGGAATTCATCAGCTGGAAAGGATGGAAGGACCTGGAAGCATCAGTCACTGGGTACTTCGGTTACAAGTACAACACTACTGAGGAAAAGGCAAACGTGATTGCAAACTTTTCTGAAGAAATAACTCCTGCAACAGCTAAGTATTAGTAGCACCTGAGAAAGCTTTGGTAGGGTTCACTACAGAGTAGTATGCACACTGCTGTACCAGGGGAAGATGGAAGTGCCACTATGGAGATCCACCAGGATTGACTGGACAGTGATCCAGATGATAGATGTTAAAAAAAAAAGGCTTGTCTGATATAGTTTGGCCAAACTAATACTTTGAGGGTATCCAACAGCTATTATACACAGAAATTTTTGTATGCAAACTCCAGAAAAAGGATTTAAGCTAAATGAAAGCGTTTGCATGGAAAAAAAAAAAAAGAGTGGAAACTCATCAAGAAGTGACACCCATCACTATGGAATCAGGGTGCTGGAATAGCCTTCTGGTTAGAGTCACAAGTTCAAAAATCAGAACTAATTTCAAGGCTCTGTAAATAAGGCTGTACTTAACTACTTAGCAGGTGCTTTTGTTCCCAAATCAGAACAAAATGCCAGGAGGAAGGGTCAAAGTTAAAAATGGAAAGAAAATTAAATTTGCAGATATAGATTTTCGATAGAATTTACTATTCAATACATTAACACCAATTACAATGATTTAGGAACAAATACCAAGAGAAATTATTCAATATAGAGGTAAGTGTATGGATACTTGATTTTCACAGAAACCAGAATTGTATCTTTACTTTTCTTATTATGTCTACAGTATCTGTATAAATACCCTGCTCTAAGTCAATTAAGCTTATTGTGATTTATCACAATGAATAACAATCTCAAAAAACTATCTAAATCCAATGCTTTAATTTTCCTTTTTAAAATATCAAGCAAAATGAATACGGGTTTAAAAGGTCCAATTCACTTTTGTAAATGAGACTGATTAATAATTGCCACTCAAAAACAATAGTAAATTAGTATTTGTGCAATTCAGAAAAATAGACCTTCTGGATCAGCATTATTATTATTAGAAGTATTTTAGGTGAATTGTAAACTACTGAGTACAGGTCACAAAACAGCCAATTTTAATTACAGCACCTCATAACCCTGAGTTTTATTCTACATTCTACAGTGGTGTAGAAATTCTGTAGCCTTCAGAATTCAGGAACAAAGAATCAGTACTGAATACTGATTCATACTGCTATTTCCTAAAAATCTTAAAACACATCAACCATACATGCTTTTATAAAAGCCCCAAATACTTCAACCAACTTCACAAAATCATAAACATGAACAGAAGCAAAAATGTAACCGTTTGCATCTGTCTGTGTTACAGCACTGTGACAGTGAGCCTGTAAATTTTCAGCAAACCTCATCAGTTTTCTGCAGCACAAGGCCATGTCAGTAGACAAAGCAGAAACATTACTAGATCCAGCGATCTTAACCCTGTCAGAAACAGGCAGTTGGATGCCAGATGCCTCCTTCTTACTGTTTTTCATTGTAACTAATGAGTTCATCTACTACATTATGGGAAAAATATGGGCTTAAGTTAACTAAATGACATATTGTATATCTGGTGACCTCATCTGTCACGCTCTTTCCCTAAAATATCTTGTTTGCCTGTGATTTATGAAGTGTATTGTAATTGTTCTAACCTACTGAGTTACCTAAATAGTTCTTGCACTACTTCCAAATGCCTAAAAAATACAAAATACTCCCCCATTACCTAAATGACGAGACAATTTATGTCTATGGTAAATATATATATTTTTTGCCTTTATGAAAAAAAAAAACTAAAACCCACCCACTAAATATTCTGGTTTTGATATTTACTAAGAAATAGAAAGGAAAAACACCGTATATATTCCTGTGGTCTATTTTCTTCTTCAAATTAAATTACCAGATTAAAAAATCAGCTGAAAAATCTTCAAAAGTAAAAATTGATGAAAATTATTGTTTTTAGATTATTATGACTTATTATGAAATGAGTTTTCTTCTCATGAAGGAATTAACTTGAAAGTTGCACTGTCCTAATAATCAGATTTCTGCTGGGAACTAAGGAGCAGCATTGGTACTGGCAGGTTTGGGGCAATCTTGATCTAAGAGTTGCTGCCACCTTTCAGTCTGCACGCGCACTGGAAAATTTATGAGTCGTTTTCTGTGTAGCTATCTTAAGGCATTGGTAATAACCTTATTAGCTGCCTTTTATAGAGCCCTTTGTAGTATGATACAGACTTTCAGGGATGGTTCACCACAGGCTGAAAATGCTTTCAAGCCAACCAGGTGGGGGATATTACAGCTTCCTCCATCAGTGGCAGAGTCAAGTAATCAATCCCTAAGCTCTAGGCTGTAAAGAGAGTGAAAAAACATTTCCTAGCATGTTCAATCTACTAGTTTTCTTCTACATGAGAAGCAGCACAGTCAAACTGCAATGAGAAACCAAGTATGAGGACAGAACCAAAGAGTAATAAGGGGGTGATTTAAAGTTGCACTGAAAGGAGTAACCGAAAAAGGAGTTACAGTGGAAATGTACTCAGAGGCTGAGGCACAACCGTAAGGAGACTGACCCTAAAAGAAAATTAAGATGCCAAGCTGCACCATACCTACTCAGGACCTTTTACTGACATTTCTATATCTGTGAGGAAGTTATAAAGAGATCGGAGTAAAAGATTCCCTTATAGTGATCCTTGTTGTGGCCCAGCCACAAAGTGTGTACTCCTTTTGGCAGCCTGGCCAGGGTTACTTCTCATGTATTACATAGGCATTAATAGGCAAACCAGGTTGTGTCCACTAATGGAGTTTGTGGGGGCCTGTTATTTCTAAGACAAGGCTATCTGAGTAACACTGATTCATTTTGCAGAACTAATTCACTGTTGCAAATAATTTTAAAAATGTTAAATAAATCACAAAGAAGAGAAGAAAGATACTCTGATTTAGGATTATTATTTGTCATTCTTGCACTATCAGGCTTACATCTAGAAGATGTTTGATAAATGCAGCCTGCATTTGTTATTTAGCCAAACCATTTATCCAGGTGTCTGAAATTCACAAGAATCACAAGAATCAAAAGAATCACAAGGTTGGAAGAGACCTTTGAAGATCATCATCAAGTCCAACCACACCCATCCTAAGCTAAACCAGATCCCTAAGTACCTCAGCTACCCTTTTTTTGAACATATCCAGGGATGGTGACTCAACCCCCTCCCTGGGCAGCCTGTTCCAGGCCCTGACAACTCTGTCAGGAAAACATTTGTTTCTAATGTCCAATCTGTCCCTGCCCTGGCACAGCTTCATGCCATTGCCCCTTGTCCCATCTCCTGTCCCCTGGCTGAAGAGACCATTGTCCACCTCTCTACAACCTCCCTTCAGGTAGTTGTAGGTGGGGAGAAGGTCTCCCCTCAGCCTCCTCTTCTCCAGGCTAAACAGCCCCAGCTCCCTCAGCCGCTCCTCAGAGGATTTGCCCTCCAGCCCCTTCCCCAGCCTGGTTGCCCTTCTCTGCACTCGCTCCAGGACCTCAATGTGGATTTGTGAGGAGGAAGATTGTAGCTCTGGAGCAGGAAAAATAGAGAGGCTCTGAAATGGCAGAGAAATGGAGCAGGAGAGACACAGGGTGGGGAAACCAAGGCTGGGAAGTGATTGAAGAAGGCAGCCCTTTTTCACAGCTGGACACCTGTAAGTGCAAGTCTTCTCTTTTTCTCTCTAAAATATGTTTCTATTTGCTCAGATTCATCAAAAGTTTTATCATTTGTTTCTTCCCCCACAATCACCCCTGGACTATGGAAGGCACACAGGGCAGCTCCACCTACCTTGACAAAAGGAAGAGTATGAAAAGAGCTACTTATTACAGATGTAACTCTTGATCTATTTAGGCAATTAATCAATGGCTTAATTCTTCCGTACTCATCAAACCTCTTTCACTCAGTGATTGACAGACAACTTATCTGGACATCAGTCTGATAGACTATGTGGTTGCCAAGCAAAATGCCAGCAGTCCTAAATCAATGCTTAACTAAGGCATTACCTAAAAAAAGACTTAAGGTAAAATAAAGAAAATGAAAAATTGTATTAAAGAAATGTCAACTTCAAAGTATAAACCAGCTGCTCACATTTGAAACAAAACACAAATACAAAGTAGGATCAGTATGGGAATCTGTATTTTTTCTAGGTGAAGTTCCCTAGTTTTTCCCAGGTTCTTTTTTTTTTTTTTTTAATTTTTTGTCTTGTGTAAACTCAAAAATGAAAATAAGATGAGTTGGCAGTTATCTATGATACAATCTGTATTTCTGACCTGTGCTGACAACGATGGTAATTTTGTGATTAGACATTTCTTGCAAAAGAAATAAAAAACCTTCTGTCACCTAGGTTACAGCTTCCAGCCACTAAAGTGAAGCACAGAGTATGTTCCATAAATATGATGAACCTTATACTCAAAATGTTTTGTATTGAGCAATGTTTTCAAAAATCAAAAGCTCTAAAAACATCTGTAACATATAAATGAAAATAAGTATTACTGTTACTATAAAAATAATCCCTATTACAACTTCTTCATGCCCACATAATGACTGATCAATTAATAATGAAATGTATGTTCAATTCTCTCTTCAGATGCCTTAAGTGGTTGGTGAAGAGCAATACATATTAGATCAAGATGTATCTGTTACTATCTCATGATCTTCAAATGCATGTCCTCTCAGAGGCAGTTGGAATAAGGAGCATGTATTTCATTAAGAAAGGAGGATGGTAATTTTGAGCAGCAGGCAGAAATTTTGTAGAACTTGAATTTTATGATTCTTAGGATTACCATCCATGTCCCTTATAACATTTCCCACGCTTTCTTGAAAATCTATGGAAAACTAGATTTTGAGGAAGATGAAGTCATGACTTTTGTCAGGACTTTGTGGAGGCAAATGATATTTTGACAGGAAGTGTAAATTAGGCCTTTAGTCCACTTTGCAGAGACCATGATCATTCTGCACAATGTTAAGTTTAAAAATAGGCAGGAAATGTCTGTAGGAATACAGGAATACAGGGTAGCAAAGTGCAATACGCAGAGTACTGTACACCTATGAGATCAAAAAAACTTGATGTTCTAATTGTCTTCAAAGAAAAAGTTATTTCTTTAATCTCTTAATATATTAATATATTAATCTCTTCATATATTTCTTTAAACTCTTTAATATAGTTTGTTCTGTCAAGAAAAAAAATCCTTAGATTCTTGTCCATCCACATCACACACCTTTAAGAAATCCTTTCATTTACACTGCTTCAGGAAAAATACAGACACCAATAGCAAGGGAGTTGAAAAGCCAATCCATTTTTGACAAAGTCTTGTGATAAGCTATATAGCAATTTTCTTCCACCAATATGTTATAAGGTGAATTGCACTCTTGCAATGCTTCCATTTCTGAAACGCTCCTATGTATTGCTAAGTGGAAACTGAAAATCTCTTACCATTATTTGGTTAATATTAATTGTGATCTTGGTAATTACCAGGCTGCCAGTTAAAGTGTAAAAAAAAACTTTACACTTTTCCCCTGCTGGAGATGTGGAAGCACTGCTGAATAAAACAGTAACCCAATAAAACTCCAAGGTAAGCAAGGATAACTTCAGTAACAACCAGAATCGAGAACACGCATCTTTTGTGATCCTGACCACCGTAACTAAAACTACTTTGAATTTATAGAGAGGTCACTTGGTTTAACATGATAAGGCTGATTAGCTGTAATTAACAGAAGACACCATGATCCTCTATTTCTCCTGTGTCTTATTCCAATGATGACATATATCTGTGCTCAAAATGTGTACTGATTATCCTCTGCCCAGAAAAAGAAAGGGCTACTCCCAATTTTTCAGTCTCAACTTCTGCACCTTGAAGACACAACAGAGACATTTTCATAACAATTTGGGGAAAATATCCCTTTCTTGCCCAAGAAATCAACCAAGAACTGAACATTGTTTTCTAAACTATTTCAATTGCTGCCATTTCAGAAATGCAAATTTCAGTTTTTATGATCAGTCCACAAAGGTAGCTGTTGCTGAACAAAGTGGTAAAGAGCACTAATGATGTCTTGACTAACACAGTTTTATTGTAATACAGCTGTGGGAAGTGACACGTTCCACTTCAGAATGTGCCACTGGTTCAGAAACCTTATAAGTCTTGATAAACCTCCTACAAAGACCCGATCTTCCTCTGATGTTAAAATTAAATTAATGTATTAGATTGCAAAATAAAAGCTTGTCTGCCTTCCACATGCAGTAGCTTTGCTTGCTGGGACTATCTTCATCTTACTGAATTTGAAAGGAAGCTTTTCAAAGGACTTGAAATCATCACCCATCGCCATGAGTAGAGATTAAGCTCTGGCCCTGCTTCTCTACTAAGTACAACACAGCTAGGATTTCTCACACAAGATCTTCCTGGAAGATGTTGGTGAAGATGAAAGGCAAAGATTTTTTATGAAGGGGTTTGCTAGTGCTTCAAACAGCAAGGAACAGGCTCCGAGAACCTCAAGCACTCAGTAGGCAAAAAAGAAGACTAGAATACTTATAAAACAAAAAAAGAACAAAACTGTAAATCCCCACAACCATACAACAAAAGAAACCATTATTCAAAAATACTTCACAATGGAGGAAGTTGCAGATTAGTTGCATTACATGCTATTAGACAGGTAGGGAAGAAAAAGGTTCCATTAGAGGGACAAAGATATGCATTCTTCAGATTTATTAGATACCACGTACAAAGGGATGTCTGGCAGTTATTAGGTTGAAGGTAATACATAATTGTTTAGAGATATACTTCCAGCTTTCAAACCACATACATGTAAGTACTCAAAGTAGAGTATCTATCTATGACCATCTATGTAACAAAATATAGGTATCTATGGAATGGGGATATTTATGTCCAGTTCTGGGCTCGTTGGTTTAAAAAGGACAGGGATCTCCTGGAGAGAGTCCAAAGAAGGGCTACGAAGATGATTAGGGGCCTGGAACATCTCCACTATGAGGAAAGGCTGAGTGAGATAGGACTCTTCAGCCTTGAGAAGAGAAGACTAAGGCGAGACCTAATTAAAGTTTATAATTATCTTAAGCAGGGGATGCAGGGGGAATCAGCCAGCCCCTTTTCAGTGTCTGTGGAGACAGGACAAGGGGCAATGGCTGCAAGTTGGAGCACAGGGAGTTCCACACCAACATGGGGAAGAACTTTTCCCCAGTGAGGGTGCCAGAGCCCTGGGACAGGCTGCCCAGGGAGGTGGTGGAGTCTCCATCTCTGGAGATATTCAAGACCTGTCTGGACACCTATCTGAGTGATATGTCCTAGGGAGCTGCTTTGGCAGGGGGTTTGGACCCGATGATCTCTTGAGGTCCCTTCCAACCCCTACAATTCTATGATTCTATGATTCTATGATTCTATAATGTCATTAGACTGGATTAAGTGTCTGAGACCGAAGAATTTCATGCCAGCTTTTGTCATAGAGCAAGCTTTGTCTCTGGAGTTCTGTTAAGCCTAGTCAAAAGAGCCTGGATTTATGAAGGCAGAGGTCTACAATGACATCTGTAGTGAATGAAAAGAGAGAGGGATTTATCTCTCTTTTCAGTAAGTATCTAAAGCAGGCCAGATTAATTGTACCCTAAATGTGTCCTAACTTCTCTCCACCTATTACAAAGGGAGACTAGGATGAGTAGCTCAGACACTGATTCACTATTGGCATTTTCCAGAAAGTACGATTCATATATGACTGATGATTTTGAGATAAAACCTGAAAATCTAGTACAGAGCTTTTGGTCATATTCCAATACCCACTGTCACAGAGATAGTGAGAATCATAAAGAAAGTTTCTATCATCTTTGACTAGTGTCCCCTTCTGGAAAAGCCATTTTTAATGCTATTCCTCTCTTTACTACATTTCCATATTTTAATTATGTTGAAGAACTTATCTTCATCACAGTCAGTTGAAGACATCTGGTGAATCTAATGGTCTGTAGGCCAAGTAACATTTTAGACCACTTGACGGGCTCTTGTGGTATAAAAATTTTTCGTTTTACTCATGCATAATATCATCAATATTATACTATTTTATATATATACTAGGTAAAGGTCACCATTGTGTAAGAACCAAAAAATTTCATATCAAGTACAATGATGTTTAAAATTCCTGTAACCTGTTCTTGACACCAGCTCTAGCTACTTACAGAAAGCATACACCAATCCCATAGCGTGATGTGCCTGAGACAAGTAGGGTCTTCACAGAACCTTGAAATATATTTCCTAAAGATATTGCTCCCAACAAACCAACAAAAAACTTCACTAAAACCCAAATCAGTAGATTAAATATCGATAATTTACCTACTCATATCTTACCCTTCCCCTCTCCACCCCCAGTTTCCTGGTCAGATAACTGAATTCCACCAATTAAAAATGGTTTTAAGCAGCAAATCCCACTCCCCTAATTCATACAGATCTGTCCAAAAGAAGTTTTATACAGTTCTAACAATGACACTATTTTCTGTATTGAATTGGACTGACAAAGAATGAATGCCTTTTATCCATTTAGTGTCACGTGGAATGGACAAACTATAGAGGCTCCAGGTAACAACTGAGTTTTTCATAAATAAGACTCTGCTTTAAAATATGTATTTACTTTTAAATGCTGTATGAAACCACTTTATAATATGTAAAAATATCTTAAATTTAAAAATAATATTCAAATATTACATGCTTTTCACCAACAACTGAAATTGTGTCTGATCACTAAAAGGAAATCATTTGGCTTAGCCACTGGAATGAAAGATTCTTGAAATGACAAAATAGGTTTTGACTTTTAGGATTTTCTGACAATGCTGGCAACGTTTTTTCATTTCAGTTCCTGCTGATGTTTCTCAAAAGAGAGGAATGGGGCTCCAAATATAAAAAGCAGAAACTTTTTTCTTCTTAACAGGTGAATAGTTGAGTAGAAGAGGCTGATACCTCACAGAGTTAAAACCTTGAAGGATGGGATGATATTGATACAAAAAAATAGCTATCTATCTAGACATAAATATTCCTTTATTGAATAATTTGCTTCTAAAGCCAAATCACTTTTCTTCAGTATCCTGATCACACTTTTACTATAGTTCTATTGAACTACTTTAAAAACAAACCAGAACTATATTTCACATGAACTCAAATTAAAACAAGTACTACAAACAATAGCGTGGAAGCCACAAAAAATGCTTTATCTGAAATATTTTGGTGAGTTTCCATAGCAGCCTCCGTTTCTTCTTAAACTTTTTGTCTGCTGTCATTATGTATATTTTATGTACATACTATATATGGATAAAAAGAAAAGCTATTTGCTTTCCCCCTCCTTTTGTAACCCATTCTGTGGAATTTCAAGCTTTATACAAATAACAATATAAATTAATTTACATTGCAGAATCCATTTTTGTTCTATTAAATTTAATAAAAATTAAAATGTCTTTAAACAACTGTGTTTTGAGGCAGCTTCACCAATCCCAAGTTTCAAGCAAAAAATAGTTAAAAATAAAATACCCAATGTCTGGTACACAGAGACATATGTTAAATGCAAAAAAAAAAACAACCAAAAAAAACCCCCAAAGCAAACAAAAAAACCCAAAGAAAAGAAAAAAAAAAAAAGATGAGAAAGCAGCATTGAATGAAGTTTTAGGGGTTTATTCTGTAGTAGCACAAAGTACTATAGTACTTTTCTGAACCAAGAGCAAATTATTCCTTTTTATTGAAGATGGGTGAAGTCATACAAGTGCAACTATGTCACAACAAAGAACATTTCATGAGCAAGTTGAATAATCCAAAATATTTTTCTTCTTTGGATGGCAGACAATAGTCTTTAATATTAATCAATATCACAAACTCTTGCTTACCAGATGTTAGAATTTAAAGCCATTTGTAATATACATACATGCACACACCAAAATTTAAAAAAATGCCAGATTAACATAGTGATAGTTTAAATTGATCTAATGAATATTTTAAGATAATACTCCCAGAACAGTGTATGGTAAACATAAGTTGTATTATTACTGAAGTAGGATTTAACTATTTCTGTTCTTTGTAAACAGATGCAATTTAAAATCTCTTAGGCTTTTTATAATTCAATCTCTCTACCTATTGAGATTTTTTTAAAATTATACCAATAACATTTTAATCAGATTCTCATTTTTTTAACCTGTTTTACATTTCTCTATTTGCAGCACAGTCCATGCAGAGAAATGAACATGCAAACATGGCTAAAATTACACTCAGGTAACCCTCTCTTTTTTGAGCAATGACATCTGAAAACATATTTCCTACATTATATAGTATTTATTCAAACAAACAAACAAACAAAACAAATCTGGCCCAAAACATATAATAGTTGCTCTGGTCACAAAAGCAGTCTCCTTTGAGCAAAGCACAGCACAGCACATTAACTAACAGGCATAAAATAATTCACGGTACATACAATATCAGAGGTTTACATACCATCAAGAAGGCAAGGAAAAAAGCGAGAAAGGAAGGCAAAAGAACAGGAAAAGGTACAGGGAAAGGGAATGCTACAAAAGTACTACATACTTTATGTGGTTTGCAATATTTTTTAAATAGGCCTGATGTTGTTTTTATGGGCCTAATATTGTAGCAGAATAACCACAAACCAAAAGCATTTAAATGTTTCTACATGCATTCCTTCCTCCTGACTGCTTTTAAAAGTTGTTTTATTTCATCATAAGGAAAGTTAATAAGTGGTGGTAAAAAATGGGGAAGAGATTTCCTGGAGAAATGCAGGCAGGAAGTTCAAGTTTTAAAGGTATCGTCAGGTCTGATCTCCATGTAACCTGAGGCGTATACTTATTTATCAACAATTACATCACAGCTAGTTCTTGAATTACATTACATTAAATAAGAACACCCAAACAGGTTAGGAGATGATGTTAATATTACCTTTGTAAAATGAGTGGGCAAAGCTCTGCTCAGGAATTAACTTGGCAAGGAATCCATGGTTCAAACTTGGGTGAGGGATAGATGGTATGACCACAACTGTGGAGAAAATCATGGAATCAAATGTGAGCCAGCTAGCATACATATGTGGCCTGGTCCACTGTGGATCCATGACAGATATCCTATCTCATTGAAACATGCAAATATGGTATTATCAACAAAAAATAATGCATTTCTAAAGGAAGAAAACAACTTCTGTATCAAGAGATAGGAAACAGCATACCTATTATTTGGGCACTTCAAGAGCAACATTCATGGGGAAAAAGAGACACAGATAGAGATAGATAGATAGATAGATAGATAGATAGATAGATAGATAGATAGATAGATAGATAGATAATAGATATAAACACAGGCGCACACAGGCAAGACAATCATGGGCGAAATAGTTCATTGAAACCAGCAGTTTCTTAGTGCAGAACCAGAACAGATAACCAGGAAGGCACAAAAAAAATAAAAAAAGATTTCTCATATTTGACAATGTTCATGTGGTATATTTAAAATGGAAAGCCTACAAGCACACAGACTTAAAAAATTATACATAATTAGTAAATTAAGCCATGTTGATGAATCAGAAAATAATGACTAAATATAAGTATGAGACAAACCAGAAGATGAATTCTATGAAGAATGAAAATTAGTAACTCCATGAATGCAGAAATTAATTAAAAATCAATAGACATAGAAAACATATATAAAGAGCTTCAGTAAAAAAATCAGTTAATTTTCAGGTCTTTTAATATAGAAGAAAGATAGAGATATAATCAATCCAATCACATTTGAAAAAAATCTACTGAACTGATTATAAAATATTTGAAAGCAAGCAGGCTAAAGTTTGGATCCCTAATTTCTGATGTGTTCTGACAGCTAACAGACTCCCTCCATCTCAGGCTGAAGAACCTATGCTAGTAGAAACCACTACCACTCATAAAAATTACAAACAGTTCAGACAAAGAAGGCAATAGAAATGTTTCTTTTTTATTACACTGTTTTCCTAGACTTTTAAATGCAGGCACCACCACAGCAGGACTCCAAGAAAGTATTCAAGCCTTCACTACCACCCTTGCACAAACCTCCTCATTCAAACACAAGGAGTTCACCTGGGCAAACAGCTGCGTTTGCTGTTTATACATTTCATGATATAGAGTTCAAGTTATCTGTTCTTCTTAACAAATAGCAGATTCAGGAAATTGTGCTGATCAATTATCTTTTGTTTTACAGCTTTAACTCCATCAGGAACACTGTTTCTTCAGAATTATTTTCAAATTAAAGAAAAAAATGTATAAAAAGCAATATGCAAGTTATACCCTATAAGGGAAAACACAGTGTAACTGTAATCTGCCAGGCTATGTTAAGGAACCGAATGATTATAGAGGAATAAGAGTAGAGAGTCATTTCCTATTAGGAAATCTTAAGCTCTTAACTAAAACACAGTAAAATAATTACAGTTCTAAAAAAATCTGCATAACAAAAGGACAAATAACATTTGAAGGAAACAAATGTACCTGTACTCGTTGGTGAATTGATTTCTTGTCTGATATTTCTACCTGCCTGGCTCCCAGACCTTGCAGTTTCTCGTTGTGGTTCTAGGATATCACGGTATTTGGAGACCATCAGAACAGAGATAAAGTAGACGACCGCCAAAGCTAAGAACTGAGCCTGTTTGCTGTCGTCCTGTGTTGGAGAAAAAGGAACACATCCATAATGTTGGACACTTCCATAGAATTTTACCACAAGGCTGTATAAATAATACCTTTCTGAAATGTTTTATCTGTTAAACTAGTAGCAAATGGATTAAGTGGAAGATGTAATGGATTTTCAGGGGAGTACTACACATGCAGGGTGGATTAAGGAATTAATTTTACAGGTGATTTGGCAAATACATAAATCTCTGGCATTGTGGAGTCCAGGAGCTTTTCAGAAAAGAGGTCTGACCTGAGAGTGCTTTCAAGGCATCACAACAGTAAGGGGAACTGACTTTCACTGCCCCAAGGATGACTCAGAAAGCTCCTGCCACAAGAAAGTAAGGGGTACTACTGCCAAGAAATGAAGCCTGCTGATGCTTTTCCAGCAAACACAGGATCCATAAGCAGGCATAACTGCTTTTGGTGAGATGAAAAAGAAGGAAGGATATGAGCACTGTTTTTCTTCCAGCAATAAATTCCAAATTACACGTTCTGACTCGTCCTTCAACAGGATTGTCAGCAGCAGTCCTAGCTTGCCAGGGCTCTGATTTAAGTAAATGTCAGGACCACAACAACATTGCTGGCTGTCATAGAATCATAGAATCATAGAATGGTCTGGGTTGGAAGGAACCCCAAGGATCATAGAGCTCCAACCCCCCTGCCACAGGCAGGGACACCAACCTCCAGGCCTGGAGCTACAGAAGGCTGCCCAGGGCCCCACCCAACCTGTCATTTTCTCTCACTCAACATAGTCAGTTTTTCTATGGCAACTACCATCTATCACTTAGATATGACCTTAATTGAGCTTAAATTTCTGTAGTTCAACTGAAATGCCTTTTATTATTAATATGGTATAAACCCCAACGTGGTAGAACTAAGACTTCAGCCTCCAGCTGTTCCTACTGTTGTTTCACCCTGTCTTAATTCTCAATTATAAATCCAGCTCTGGCTTTCCATGTTTTCCATGTGTTGTTTAATTTGTCTGTATGTCTTTGCAATCCTTACCTTCTATTAAGGTCTTTCACAGAAATGTCAGAAATAATATTTTCCCTATTCCCTTTGCCTGTAGTTAAGATCACCACCCAAATTCAACTTTGCCCTTTCAAAATGATCAGGTCATCCTGACAGATACATGTTTTTTTTTTGTATGTCAAGTTCTACTTTCTTCTTTTTAAAGCTATTTAACATCAGTTTTCAATTCAATTCACTCAAACTCAGGTTGGAGAATTTAAAACATAACAGCTATTTGCATATATGGAACTCCTATTGCACTACTTTGAAAAACCAACACGTGACAGTTATATGATAAAAGCAGTTGCAGATAAATCTGAAAAAAGTTTTAATAGATATTTATATATAGCATATTTATATATATCTCAGTTTAGCAGAAATAGAAACTGTCTTTGTAAATCAATGTGCTGTATTTCTGTAATACATATAATAATTCTTCCTCCTACTCTAGCTGGACAAATAGCCAGCATCTTTAGTAACACAGTTTAAATCAACCTAGGTCATAACTGCTTTGTTCTGGCTGTGATTATTTGGCTAATATAAGATCAAGTCTGACTGTTAAACATAGTTCCCAACTAATCTCAAATAGTTTGCCAGTAGCATTTTCCAGCACCGAAAGTGGCTTCCAGTTACAAGGCCATGAGCAGATGGCTTGCAGATAGTATACAAAGTGAAACACATGATGGATATTTTTAATTACAATCAAAACCCCTTTCGAAATATACGGGATGATTTTGCAGAGGAAAGAATTCCAGCACAGATTACTCACCACATCACGAAAAACAACTGCTCGTAGCCGATTGATATCAACATCCTGAAGAAGCCTATCGGGGTCTTTTATAGGAGAAAGATTGCCAGGGACATTTTCAAGGGGAGTCTAAAAAGAAAAAAAGCAGTGAGATTTCCCCCCCCTGCCAAGTCTCAAAGCTTTTCTGTTAGAGCCTTAATTTGATACTTTCCTTAGATATTTGCTCCAACCTCAGGAGCTTTTTTTTATTACCAATATGCTTCCAACATAATACTCAGACAAAGGTTCAAGAAATAAAGCAGAGCTTTGAATTATTGTCTTAACACTACTTAGATATAAATTGTTACATCTTCCCAGTACCTCACAACAACTGTGTCTCTTAGAATCATAGAATCATAGGATCATAGAATGGTCTGGGGTTGGAAGGGACCCCAAGGATCATAGAGCTCCAACCCCCCTGCCACAGGCAGGGACACCAACCTCCAGGCCTGGAGCTACACAAGGTTGCCCAGGGCCCCATCCAACCTGGCCTTGAACACCCCCAGGGATGGGGCACCCACCACCTCTCTGGGCAGCCTGTTCCAGCCCCTCACCACTCTCTCTGTAAAAAACTTCCCCCTAAGATCTAATCTAAACCTTCCTTCCTTTAGTTTTAATCCATCCCCCCTTGTCCTCCCAGTGTCTATCCTTTTAAAAAGTTGATTCCCCTCCTGCTTATAAGCTCCCTTCAGGGACTGGAAGGCTGCAATGAGGTCCCCCCACAGCCTTCTCTTCTCCAGGCTGAACAAGCCCAGCTTCCTCTCTTCCCAGAGTTAAAATAATAATATGCATGCAAAAGGTTATATCAGATTACAGTTGTTTCATAGGGGTACAATAATTCATTTCTAATGTGTGTATTAAAATTTGAAAATGATGAGAAGAAATATTTTAAAAATCACTTGATGTTCATTTTACTGAGAATTATTACAGACTTCTTAGAGAATAACTGCTACTATTACAAAAGCAGAGAGTATTATGCTTTCTTTAAAAAATGATAATGCATTACAAATGATGCCTAAACACTTAAAAGCCTCCTTGTACTAATCTGCCTTGCACTGAATGTGATAAGGTGGATAGATGTAATGTCTTTGTGAGATTTAATGAAACAACAATGTGAAAGGAGCTGAGTTTTTAAATGCAATCTCAAAGTCTTCAGAGAAGAAAAAACACTGAATTTAGTAATGGAAATATAGTAGAAAAAAAAAGGAATCTTTTACATAATACAAAGTGTTGGATTTTAGTCATGAGCTGTGCCAAATTCTTTGAGATTTTACTTTTGGGACTCCTGAAGTCTTAAAGCTGTAAACAACATGGAAAAAAATGAGGGTGGTGGGAAAGAAGAGATGAATAATGAATTAATGAAACTGGAAAAGCTAAGCTGTTACTGAATGTTAATCAACTTTTATTCCTAAAATCAGATGCAGGCAAAGGTCTGCTGAAGTTACTGGGGCTTAGGTGTCCCACAAACAAAGATCTGATCACAGAATTTCATCCAAACTGCAAATGCCCTGACAAATTAAACAAACTATGCAGGTATATGTGACAGATGTGATGAAGGGGACCAAGCAAAAGGGAAAAAGCTCTTTGAAATTGCCCCGCTCATACACTGCATTAACATTTCCATGTTTCAAATAAACCCTTGCACACACTTTTACTTTAAACCAGTGAACAGCAAAACCCTAAGCTTTTGCCAAATACTCAAGCAGGCAGTTACAGTTATTTTCTGATCTACAATGCAGTGGGGTACAGTCCAGGCAGTGCTGTTGGCAACTGAAATCTGGGTTACCTTGGTTGCTGCTGATGCAGTTACACCCTGAAGAGCATCTTGAGCTTTGCTGCTGATTAGTGATGTCTTGTTCACTCTCTCTCTCTGCCTTTGCCGACATTCCAAGCAGTTTCTCACAGCCACACAGCAAACTAAAAAGAAGTTAGGAAAATGCTACAGATGACACTATTTTCTCCTTGTTATATTCAGAATATCAATTAGCAGTCTGTACATCTAGTTTGATAGATCAATAATGATGCTGAAATAGGAAGAACACAGTTCTCCCATTAGACTCTGTCCATAGTAAGAAGGCATTATGATGACTTACTAATATCCTTCTTTAGTTGAACAACTTAATGCTTTATCTAACTGCTATATCATTACATTAACATTTGAAAATTATCAGTCCTTGAACTGGAGCTCTCATATGTTATTGATTGGTTATCAATGCTTCAAATCTGAAAGTACTTATGTACAGCTAAAATAGAAAAAAACACTTGGCAGAAATTTCAGATTTGCTGAAAAATGATCATTGTGAATAAACAACAAACAGCTCTATACCAGGAGCAGTATTATTATCAGTGATGCAGTGAGGTGTATCTATAGTAACAGGAGAATATCTGAGTACAAAAATCATTTACCTTTTGAGACTTGAAAAACTGTGGGACATAATATTAGCAAAACAGCATCATGACTGGTCACAGTCAAAATTTAATGTTCACAAGGATAAAGTGATATAGGGTGCATGTAATAGTTTGAATTATTAATGATTTTTTTACATTTCCTAAATTAATTGCACCAGTATGTAGGAAACAGCAAATTGCAAAGAGGTGCCAGACTGTTGCAATGTGCATTAAGGTCTGCAGAGTCTGCACATGTATCCTATACTTTTAATCTTAAATAGCCTGTAAGTAGCCTTCCAAAACCATGGAGACTTGGAAAAGGAAACCTGCATCAGAGAGGTCACAAAGCAGTTGTAAGAAAAAAATTAATTCTCCATTAAGTTAATTGCATTTAATATTTTTACTCCCCCCAAATATATACCACTTAAAATACATGGCAAAGAACAGTTTCAGGCATGTCATTTTAACTTATTCTTGTGCCTAAATTGAACCAACCTTAAAACTGCATCAAATCAATAATAAATAGGACTTTTCCCATCATTGTCAGTGCAAGTCCGTTCCTACACGTGTCACTATTAGATCCATCTGTAGCCCATTGATCTGCTGACTTACCAAGCCTCAGGCACTGTCGCATCAGACCTCCAGAAGACATGTTTTTTTCAGCTTCAATCTCACTAAAATTTAGAGAGCTGGCAAATACTAGTACATCAACCATTGCCATCAGACGGCTGAGAAAAGTTACCGCTGTCTCTGCTGACATCCCTTGTGTCACTTCAATATTTTCCAATTCGGTCTTTAAAAGGAGATAATTGAATTAAACAGTTTGAACACAACTGAAATATAAAGACAGCACATACACACACACAAAGCTAAATCGTCATGCTTAATGACAAATACATTGAGAGGTTGTTTAAAAATCTCCTGCCATTACCACTAAACTGTGACTGAAATTCAAAGTAAGGTGGCATGAAGCATGAGAAAATTATTTACATTTACATGCTGCAGTAGGTGAGAAAAAAGTCTAATATAAATCACAGAATCACAGCATCACAAGGTTGGAAAAGACCTTTGAAGATCATCAAGTCCAACCATTCCCATCCTGAGCTAAACCAGATCCCTAAGTACCTCAGCTACCCTTTTTTTGAACACATCCAGGGAAGGTGACTCAACCCCCTCCCTGGGCAGCCTGTTCCAGGCCCTGACAACTCTGTCAGGAAAACATTTGTTTCTAATGTCCAATCTGTCCCTGCCCTGGCACAGCTTCATGCCATTGCCCCTTGTCCCATCTCCTGTCCCCTGGCTGAAGAGACCATCACCCACCTCTCTGCAACCTCCCTTCAGGTAGTTGTAGGTGGTGAGAAAGTTATTAGCAAATACATGAAGACAAAGTGTGGCCAGCTAGTAAAACAATGCACAGTACCTAAGGCTGTGATACACTCTCACATTCTTCCATAGGCTAAGCAAACTGACAGGTAACCAATGGAAGTATTCACTGTCTTCATAACTTTTATGTTCCTTTAGATAAACAAGTGAGGAATGGAGTGGGGAAAAAGAATGTGAGGAGTGGAGTGGAGGGAAAAAAATGTTTTCCCTTGCTTCTATGAACCTGACAGTGTCCAGTTCTGGAGATCAGAGAGAGCCCACTACCACCTCACTGCAGGGGGAAGTGACAATGGGGTAAGTTATATGACAAGCAGCTCAGACTTCCCAGAGAGTGACCATGTCTTTTGGAACGTTGTGCTGGAGTCTCCTGAATTCTTCTCCACAGAAAAATGCTGAACGAGCTCAGTACTTAGGAAATGTAAAAAAGAGTCATGTTTTTCTCCAAAAAGAGATCTGGATGTCCAAAGTCATGTTTTCAATGCATTCATGTGTCAGTGCAAATAAGTAAGTTTAACTAAAACAGAAGTAAATAATCTGTTTAAACTCTTTTATATCTGGAGCCAGGCAAAATTGAAAACTAGATTTAGGGTTTGACTGTGTCCACATTTATATAACTAAATACTATTTTAAAAATATTTACAGATGGCTGGTTTTGTTGATTGTCAACAAGATTTCAGCTTGCAGGGCTTTTTGGAACACAGTTTGGTCCCTTTGAAAAGTATTTCTTTCATTCTGTTTGTTTTGATTGTTTTGCTTATAATTACCTATGAAAAAAATTCAAAATATATTTTGTGTTGTTGAGGCCAATTCCTCCCAAGGAAAAAGAAATATAGGAAAATTCAAAGCCCTTTCTTTTTATTTTATGCTTCTACAAAATTAGCATCCTCAGTTGTGAATCACTTTTTAGAATATTTTACATCAAAACCTACAGATGTGCAAGCTGTGCCAAACAGAGTTAAGGAAATAACCCTTCTGAAAGATGAAGGATAGAATGTGGCATGTGTCACCACAATGATAGATACCACTTCAATTGATTTTATTATGGATGTAACATGTTGGGTACATGAGTGATTTGGGAAGAGCTGTCATCTGTGATCTGCTCAATAATACTGGACACATGGTAAAATGACAACTTGCAGAACTATTTCCAGCCTATCTTCTTTAGCCAGGTCTCCCCTGCTTAGTGTGTGCTGGTTTCCTACTTTTTGAAGAAATAAATGAATAGTTTTGGGTTTTTTTTTTTTGGTAACAGACTGGAACATAATTTTGGAGAGCACTCATTCAAAGAAAATAGATTTGCAAAAATCTATAAGCATAACAGCCTACTAGAAAAAAATCATAGGTGATTCCAGAAACTTGAACTTCAAAACTCATGCTTGAAATAACATCAGGCTTGCTAGCAGCCTACTGCCTGCTTGCTGTTGATTCTTCTTAAGCTTCAACTATATTGCATCAATCATAATCTTAAATCTCTCAGCATAATCCCTGTTTTTTTTTTCTTTTTCTTGCAAGTTAGGCAATAAATTAATTTTCTATGACAAGTTTGTGTATTTTACCAAGACTTTTGAAAACTTTGAATTGAAAAAAATTTTCTCTCTTCTAAAAAACCTCCCTAAAATTCTGCTGGATTAAAATAGCTGACATTTTTGTACAGCAAAACTTACCATCAGTTCTACCTGTTAAATACAGCACATTACACATGATTAAATTAAGTTCCTTTGTTAAACAAGCTGCCTTTAGGTATTAGGAAAATTTTAGATGGGTGTAGCTTAAAAGTTCTCTAAAAAATGAACTGATCACTGTCTCATAGCTACTCAGCAGTTTAAAAGCAGTAAGAAATCTCCCATACAATTAACATGCTCAGGGCCTAAAGAGGTTTTTTTCTATTGATGACTAAATTTTTAATTTAAATTAGCTCATCAACCTGCCTACTACATTCAGTGCACTAACTAACAGGAAGCATCACACCTGACAAAGCATTAAGTTACTCAAGGGAAACACGTTAGCCAAAGTTAATGATTCCACCCAGTATATTCCTATTCACATCATAATATCAGAAAATAATAATAAAAAAAGCCAAAATATTAAATGATCAAAAAGAAGGTATTTTTGAAAATGCATAAAACTGAAACTTACAGCAGCAATACTAACCTTAGAACCCTGGACATGCAACAGACAAAACAGACAACAGATCACAACAATAAAAGAAAAAGAAAATCATTTAAGTTAACTAAAAATACAATGCAAAATTGAAACAAATTAGTATCTTGGAATTATACATTTGTTTAATTTATAGTCAGAACAGCAAAACATTTCAGCTCAGAAGGAACATAGGAAAATAAAGACTTCTGTGAGATCGCTACAAAGAAAGGAAAGCTGTAAATCTTGTGTTGCAGAGTTCATGTAAACACTGATTCTTTCAAACCAATGTACATCTTTTATATACTACACAGAGCAATTTTCTGAAGCAATGTAAACCAAAGTAATGTTTTCACTGATTATATAGAAATAAAACGAGCATTTTACAACAAGCCATTCAACGGAAAGGCAATAAAGTAGTTAATCTCTCAATGAGGAGGCAAATATGTTTAAAATGCTTTGACAATGTTTAAAACCAAACGTAAATCACAAAAAGCAAACTCGTTCTCCATGCATAATGCTCCTGCCTTTGAAGCAACACAGTGTATTGTGGTTGGGTGTGATTTCTTCAACCTAAACCAAGATCATGCTGGATATTTGAATGCTTTTAAAGCACATGGAAAAACAAATCACTGCACCCTTGGGACTGAGTTAGTTTGTAAATTTGAATGTTCACAATTAAACAGTCACATAAAAAGTTTATGTTTTAATTTTAGGCATGACAATGGGCTAGGAACTAATCCTTCAGTTTCTCCTGGTTATGTTTTAAAAAGAGAAAGTGAAAATTTTAAGAGTATGTCTATCTTTTTGCCAATTAAACAGTGGAAAATCCTAATCTAGCAGAAAGAAAACCAGGCTGAAACAAACTGCTTGCTTTCCTTTTGGAACAGAACATGCCATGTTCAGGCAGCTTTTAAATATGTCTTCCTCTCTCATAGCACATCAGGAAGTAGATTATGGCTATTTTCTCTCAATTACTAGCTGACAATTTTTACATCATTTTACCACTTGTTGCCTCTCAGAACTGTTATGGATCAAACAGCACCTGGGGCACCACAAGTCACAAACGTGATTAACACTAACCCTATACACAGGACATACAGAAAAATACCTCATTTTGGCTTTTAATCCAAAATCTTAATAAGGTTGCCCTTAAATGTTTAATGGAGTTTTGTAGCCAGGTGCTCATATAACACCAGCAGCCCTGAGATCACAATTTGAGAGCTTTTGTTTTAAATGCTGCAAATAAGAATTAGAATTACAGGCTCCATATACAAAGTGGAAAAACACATTGTCACATATATTTTAACTCCTCAAATTTCTTTTGCCTTTCTCAGTGTCTTCAAGTCCTTGTCACAGCTGCTGCCCTTGTAGTAAGCAACAATTATCTCAAGTTTCTAGCTTGTAGACAAAATCTTTTATCTATCTAGCAACCAGCTGTTATTACCAGAAAGCATCTTCTGCCAACCTTTCTCCTTACACCACACCAAAAAACCTTTCTTCACATTTATAAACTATCTGAAAAATGACTTTCTTATAGTTGTAATTAAAAAAAAACAAATCTGAAAGACCTTGCTCATAGAAAGAAAAAAATATTACTAAGGAAATCCGGATTTGATATTTTATGACATGCTTGTAATATTGGCAGAGATATCTAATATTCCCAATTTAATAAGCATGACATCAGAATCAACACTGGAGTGTGAAACAGCAAAACAGTTTCTGTTGTTTTTGTTAATATTTTCTTCCACTTAGGATTGCTGCATATATACAACTGACAACCCTCTAAAAACATCATCATTTCACAGAATCACAGAATCACAAGGTTGGAAGAGACCTTGGAAGATCATCAAGTCCAACCATTCCCATTCTAAGCTAAACCAGATCCCTAAGTACCTCAGCTACCCTTTTCTTGAACACATCCAGGGAAGGTGACTCAACCCCCTCCCTGGGCAGCCTGTTCCAGGCCCTGACAACTCTGTCAGGAAAACATTTGTTTCTAATGTCCAATCTGTCCCTGCCCTGGCACAGCTTCATGCCATTGCCCCTTGTCCCATCTCCTGTCCCCTGGCTGAAGAGACCATCGCCCACCTCTCTACAACCTCCCTTCAGGTAGTTGTAGGTGGGGAGAAGGTCTCCCCTCAGCCTCCTTGAAGCCAGTCTTTGTATAGATCCTGAGACAGAGGTGGCAGAGAATTGAAACTAAGCAAAATATTAAAGCATGTGGGAATAGGTTACTGGGAATTCCAGTGAATTTTCCCTGATGTTCCATACAAACATACAGCCTATGCTCTACCCCTGAGTCACTCACAGATTTGTGAGTGGTTTGTTTTCACAGATAAAGCATTTTTCCTTTTCTTATTCCCATTCATGTTTAAAGGTCCCTATTCACAGCTCTCCTCAGACCATGCTAGTCTGGATTAAAAAAGAAATCAAGGGAAAAGGCAGATCTCTAATACAAGAATTCAAAAGTGGGGAAATTCCATAATTGAGATTGCCTGTTTTACAGCAGACAAGGGATCATGGAGTAATTCTCCACCCATCTGAGAAGTGCCATTTCATTAAGAATCCTAACTGTGCAAAGGAAAAAGTCTGTTTGAAATAGGACATTCTGCAAACATTCATCTTCCCACCAACTGTGGCAGTACTGCTTTTTCAGCAAGGGAGGGAACACCACACAGAATCTGTTGCACAAAAGAGAGAAAAAATAATTCTGCAATTACTCCAATAATCTGTGACTAAATCTGATAAATTTATATCTGGGTTCTCATCTGCACATAGCCTATATTAATTTAAGCATCCAATATTCTATTAAAGAAATAGGCAAAATGCCTTAAAAATGAGAGTCAGTGGGACACATATAAGAAGAACTTACACTAAATCAGTGTTGAGAACTTCAGAACAGACATTTAGGACTGTTCAAGAACCAGACTCCTTGCAAGGAGGAGGCTTTCCTTGAAACTCAGACTGACATACTGAATTAATTCAAGGAACTGTGGATAGGTAGGACTGGGAGATCAATAAAGGAACCATGTGTTTCTGTCTGTCATCTTCTCCATTAGAAAACAAGCAAAGAAGCCTGGCAAAACCAGGCTGGATTCAGCTCCAGGTTAACAATCATTGCAGTTGATGGAACCTACAGGGATCTGGCTGACCAGCCACTAAATGTCTCTATCAGAGACAGCTGAATCATATGCTTTTATTAAGTAGATTTCCATTGACTAGACATCTAGTCCACATAGAAGTTCTTCTTAAGCATACCTAAATTTACCCTGTTCTCTTCCTGAATGCTATCCTGTCTTATTATCCTGAAGTTAAGGGGTGAAATGACCTTAAATTTCTGTTCTATAGCCTTTTTGCTATCATATTTAATTACTCCAGACCAAAAATTAAATTAGATTTTAGAAGCAGATGTCAATATGTTCTATACCACAAATAAAACACACTAGGAGGAAATAAATAATTATTACTTCAAAATTTCACTATATGTCCAAAAGGAATATTTGAGTCACCTTTCATGAAAGTGAAAAAGGAAGAAATTAAGTAAAATGAGTAAAAAGTAAAATTGAGTATATGTGGGTTTTGACACCTCAGAGAAGCTCCACAGAATAAATATACTGAGGATCAGAGGCTTCCAAAGACAGACAGACTAAACAAGAAGACTCTATGTATTCAAACAGGCAGAGCAGGAGATACGACTCAAGTCCACAAAGTGATAAATGATATGGAAATTAATAAAGGTATTATTAAATACTCCTTGCATAGCCTACAAAGCAAGGGCCATAGTGACTTCATACATTTAGGTAGGTGTCAAAGTAAAAAAGACAAGTGCTTTGAAGGTTATATAATTACTTTGTCAGACTCAATGCCATAGGATATTATGGGGGCTAAAAGAGTAAGTAGCTTCAAAAAAGATTAGACAAAGTCTGGAAGGATAAATTCCTCAGCAGTTATTAAACATGACAGTCCAAACACCCTCTCTAGCTGTTAAAATCCTAACTGTTGCAACAAAGTATCATGAGAGCAATCAATATATTTCCTCATACTTCTGTGTTTTGACATAAGCTACAAACAGTCTGTATTGGAGGTAGGATGCTAAAGCAACCTGGTCCTTGGGCTGACCCAGTAAGGCAGCATATTTAACATGTGAACAACTTGTTTTCCTTAAAGAGGAGTGCAGTATGACTTGACTGGACTTCTTATACCATGGCCAGTTTAAATTATATAGAACCATAAAATCACAGAGAAAACCAGAATGGTTGATGTTGGAATGGATTCCTGAGACCCAACACAAAATTTGGATTGTGTATCTTGTGGAAAAAAAAAATCAGTAAATTAATTACCTATAACACAGCAGGTTCCATCTGAAATTCAAGAAACACTTTTTCATTGGGAGGGTCACTGAACACAGGCACAGGTTGCCCAGGGAGCTGGTCATCCACAAAGATACTCAACAGTCATCTGAACACAGACCTGGGCAACTGGCTGTAGGTAACCCTCCTTGAGCAAAGGGGTTGGACCACATGACATCCAGAGGTCCCTTCCAGCTTCAACCATTCTGTGATTCTTTGACTCAGTGAAGGAGAAAGCATACTGGCTCTTTTGTCCCTTGAGAGTTACTCTGGCAGAAAAGGTCACTAGAAGGCCTGCTGTGTTTTTATGCAGTGAAGACACACTTTAAATCTTCCTGTTTCAGAGCTCTTCTCTCTTCCAGTTAGTAGCTCTTAGAAGGAAAAGAGTGAGGCAGAGCCTTTTGTAACTGGTTGTAAGCACTGGACTATTTTGTCCTTTCTAGACTAAGAAATATATTCCCAACCAGCAGTCCATCCACTTTCTCCACAGCAGTTCAAGGATGCAAAAGTATTAGAAGTCTGAGAATCAGTATGAAGCTTCATTTCATTCATTATTCAGAATGAATAATATTCAGGGCATCTGGTCCCTTCATAACTGTGATGCAGAACAGTATTGAGGGAGAGCACCTACTCTAAGGAGGAGGAAGGATGTAATGGGCACTTTTTATCTATTGCTATGATGAATAAATTCATCCTCCTGCTAAAGTTTATTGACAGGCAATTACAGAACAGGAATGGAGTTGAATGGGAGGAAAGAAGATCTCTGCTAGCTGGAAGTGATTATGAAATCAGCATCTAAAAGATAACAGTTATTTCCAGGTGAAGTTAATAGGTGAATTTATCAATTACTTCTCCCTACCCTCCCTGTGTGTCTGGGACAGAAGTAATCACTTTATCTTTTTGTTTTTAATTTCAAAAAATAGAATTAATCCAGTTTGAAGCCAATACTGAATTTTTAGTGAGTTCGTTTCTTTCACAATTTATTTGTATTCTGTTACCCTAAACTGATGGGCAAATAGAGCATTTAAGTAATACACACACTGCACACCTGGTAGAGAAATGCATGCAGCATATACAAATTTGAAAATGTAGTCCTTTGTATCAATGCATGACCATCACTGCTATTGTAGCAAGGCAGTAGTGACACACAATGTTTTAACAAGCAGATGTATCATTTGTAAAGCTGTCTCAACTCTCTCTATGCACACACACACACACACACACAAGTATATATTTATTATCCAGAACAGAGGGAAATTGTGAACTGGAAAATTATTATTCTATAGAATGGCTGTGCAATATCAGAAACCAGAAGAGCTAAAACCCCAGACAATTACAGCTTAATTAGTACTGCATGTCGTTTATATTTTTAGATAAATGACTATAAAGAAAACATCTTCTGTTTCAAATGAACTCTAAAAGGTTTGTTTTAAAAAATATCTTCCAATGTCTTTTTATCTAGAGACTGAGAGTCCAGCCTGTATTCCAGGATGACTTGATGTGCACTCTCTCATATCTGTCAACATTTACAATGAAGCATTTGCAAAATCTTTGATAGAATCACAGACTGGTTAGGGTTGGAAGGGACCACCTCAAAGATCATCTAGTTCCAACCACCCTGCCATGGGCAGGGACACCCTCCACTAGACCAGGTTGCCCAAAGCCCCATCCTACCTGGCCTTAAACACTGACAGGGATGGGGCTTCCACAACCTCTCTGGGCAACCTGTGTTGGTGCCTCACCACCCTCAGTAAAAAGATATATGTAATCTAAACCTACCCTCTTTCAGCTTCAAACTATTCCTACTCTTTCTGCCACTACACAGTAAAGAATTTCTCCCTACTGTTTAACCTAAACCCAGCCTCTTTCAGCCTGAAGCCATCGCCCCTTGTCCTGGCACTACACTCCCTGATGAACAGTCCCTCTTCCACTTCCCTGTCGGAACAACAGCAACCCTGGTGTTATTCTTGTGACTACAGACAACACAGGTCATTCCTCTGAGCACTTCTGTTTATAGTAAATATTTTCCCAGTTAACAGAGTGAAAATTCTGTCTGACCCAGCATTTAACCATTAATTGTGGGCTGAAAGTCATCTTAATGCTTAGCCGGTTCCTAGGCCAGACACTCATACCTTTCAAAGAAAATTGCCCCAAATGTTTTTTCTCATGAGCTATCTAGAGGTAACAGCAGAGGCAAACTAAAGAAATCCCAGTTACTGAATGACTAGAACAAGGAATTGAGCTTTTGCTGCCAAACTATGTTCATAGCTTCCAATACCTACTAGCCTCATTGCTTCAGAGGAGCCTCTTTGTCCTTTCTCAGTCTCATTTTCTCCCCTTTCAAAGACCAAAACTACCTGCAGATGCTTATCACAGAACCACAAGGTTGGAAAAGACCTTTGAAGATCCAACCATTACCATCCTAAGCTAAACCAGATCCCTAAGTACCTCATCTACCCTTTTTCTGAACACATCCAGGGAAGGTGACTCAACCCCCTCCCTGGGCAGCCTGTTCCAGCCCTGACAACTCTGTCAGGAAAACATTTGTTTCTAATGTCCAATCTGTCCCTGCCCTGGCACAGCTTCATGCCATTGCCCCTTGTCCCATCTCCTGTCCCCTGGCTGAAGAGACTATCGCCCACCTCTCTACAACCTCCCTTCAGGTAGTTGTAGGTGGGGAGAAGGTCTCCCCTCAGCCTCCTCTTCTCCAGGCTAAACAGCCCCAGCTCCCTCAGCCGCTCCTCAGAGGATTTGCCCTCCATCCCCTTCCCCAGCCTGGTTGCCCTTCTCTGCACTCGCTCCAGGACCTCAATGTCCTTCTGATGGGATGTTCTATCTAAAACTATTTGTATGAAAGAAATAGATACAGATAATACATGCACAGACAAGGTGTTGCATTGAAATAATTCAAATAATTACTACTGACAACAATTCAATCTTTACAAATTATTTTGCTATTGTTTTATAAAGCATTCTGTTAGGCTACTCTGCCTGCCTTAACTGTGAGGACCTAAGAAATGGTAACATCCTAAGAAATGGTAACATCCTAAGAACATCACAGTGGCTAAAACTGTCAGCCTATTTCAAGACAAGACTTGCAAACAGCAAAAAGAAAATGAAGGTCAGGACCTACTGAAGGCAGAAGTAAACGGAATAGTGAGGGGATGACTTCTGGTGTCACTTGGCATGCAAGCAAATTGTGGCCATGCAGAACAGATTTATGAATATCAATGACTACCCATCACAAAACATGTCATTTTGGTGCAGTAATTGTGATTTGTAACCACGATCCTAGTGGTCTTCTCTTTCAAACAAAACATTAAAATATCTATGAAATACTACTCTTTGCACTACTTCTCTAATAAAATTGACATTTCAGATGCAAAACATAAACAATCTGCATAGCAAAGCTTAACAGTTTTGATTATAAATTTATATATATATTTTTAAGGGATTAGCAGAGAATGGACAGGATTGCTTAAATAAGAAAAGTCAGCTGGAAATGCTGGTTTATATTACTGAAACCAATTTCTAATATGACCACTAGGTGGAAATATTGTACTTACAGTTGGGGATGTGGCTGCTGACAGCAATGGTAAAATTCCTCCACAAGCAATAATAATATTGTCTACCATCTGGGAAATGAGGTGTATTGTGTTGTGTACAAAAATAATATTTTCATTGCTATTGACAAAGTCCATCACAGACTTTGTGGAGTGACTGCAGGAACAAAAGAAAGGATGGATTAAAAACAGAGTTAAAAGAAAAGTTTAGATACACGTTTTTTGGGTTTGTTGTTGTTGTTTTTTTTTTCCAACCAAACTGTAAATGTTTCTTTGATAAAAAGGCAAAATCTTGTCTACAAAACTTGACATGTAAATTGTCTAAAAATATGAACAGGACTAGTCTAATGACCAAATTGATTGCTATCTATTTTCACACCAGGGTTAGTGTCAGATACCCAGTTGAGAACAACAGCTTGTAACCTTTTATTCTTGTCAACCAGTACTTCACTTCACAGACAGTCCTGCTGAAAGCATCAGGACTATTTCTTCAGCGTGGAAGTTATTATTTAGTAGCAAGAGTTCACCATACTGCACCAAGAGTTCACCATACTGCACCAAGAGTTCACCATACTGCACCAGTGCACCCTTGATAACACCTAATGACTACACCTGCTAGTGTTTTAAAGCAGAAACTTAACAATACAGTGATATATTGACCTAATATTCACTTTATTAACTATTATTAAATGTAGCATTAGCAATAGCTTTGCCAGCCACAGATGCTAATAAGATTAGCTGAAATCTTGGCAGCTCTTAATTGGGGAGACACTGTCCCATGAAACAGTCACTCCCCCAAAATATAAAACACTGTGTGTAAATATTGAGGAATACTTGGTCTATAAGTAGAAGAAGATCGCTGCCAGCCAGCAAACAAATATTAAAGGCTTCAGTTGAAAACATATAAAATGAACTTTGATCTCCAAGCATTATCTAAACACAAATACAAAATCCTCCCACCTATTTGAGAAACAGAAAAGTTAAAAAAATACAAAATTGTCTCTTTCCTAGTGACTATCACAGAACAATTCATCAAACTGGAAATTGAATGGAATATAAATTGGTCCTTGGATACAACTATGCTCAAGTTTTCTGCAAATGAGCTATCCTGTTCTGGAAATTAGATTAAACAGTGTCTATTCTACCTAAGGACTCTGATAACAATAAGTTATTGAGTATTTTTGTTAGAGTGTACAAAACCCAGTGGAAATCACATCGCTGTCACAACATATAACATAACCACCAAGACTAACTACAACCAGGCATGCAAAAGAGAAATTTTCACCTAGAAAGAGTGATTCCTTAGAGAATGTTACAGGAAAGAGTTCTTATTTATAAGGTTTACAGCTCTGTTTTAATTGAGCAATGGAAGAAAACAGCTCTTAGGAGACACAGCAGTCTACCTCATGTCTGAACCAGAGGCAGGAGATTCTGATGTTAAACATAAACTGAGGGTTTAGTTAGGTAGGCATGAATGATACAACCTCTCCAGAAAGCAGAACTTGTTACCTGTGAAACAGAGCTGTTACAGGCTGTGAAGGAGTGGAAAGAGAAAATACAGGACACTAACACAGACTTTTTTCCCCTTCCCACTATCCCAGTGCACACCCCCTCTAACAGCACATTCCATTTTCCCTTGGCGATGGAAACACAAACCAGGAGGCACAGAAGAAACAACCACCCACCTTCTCCAAACATGTACATCTGTTTCTAGTGCAAAAAGCAAGTCTGTCAGGAGCCGCTGGTGCATGGGAGACCATTTAAACTCTGGAATACGAAACATAGTTGTGCGTGGACCTGGGCTAAACTGTCGTCGCTGCTCTTCGGTCATTGGCATCCCGCGGAATCCCAAGTCAACGCGTAAATCCCGGTCTTGCTGGGTGACAGATCGACCCTGTACTGCCTGCATCCAGAAAAAAAATGGTGTTAACTTTTTGTAGTGTGTTTTTGAATGGATCACAGGATTGGAAAAAGGATGGGCTAAAAGAGAACTTGAGCACAAACTGCAGGAAATGCTGCTATTCCAAGGAGGGCAGGAGGCTTTGGTAAAGGAGCTGCTCCAGTTCAAACCAGTCAGCACTGAGGGGGTTACACCTGGCCTTCCTCTCAGCTATACCCCAATGTTTTACACACAGGTTCTTCACTTGAAGGATTACAGAAAAGACCGAATGCAGCACATACAAGGTCAGCAGACTTTGTTTATAGGAAACAACTAATCTTTTTCTGTTGGTAACAAAATTTTCTTTGGAGCATTTACCTCAAAACACAGACAAACCACACAGCAATGGCTTCAAGGAATCGGTGTACTTATCACAGAATCACAAGGTTGGAAGAGACCTTTGAAGATCATCAAGTCCAACCATTCCCATCCTAAGCTAAACCAGATCCCTAAGTACCTCAGCTACCCTTTTTCTGAACACATCCAGGGAAGGTGACTCAACCCCCTCCCTGGGCAGCCTGTTCCAGCCCTGACAACTCTGTCAGGAAAACATTTGTTTCTAATGTCCAATCTGTCCCTGCCCTGGCACAGCTTCATGCCATTGCCCCTTGTCCCATCTTCTGTCCCCTGGCTGAAGAGGCCATCGCCCACCTCTCTATAACCTCCCTTCAGGTAGTTGTAGGTGGTGAGAAGGTCTCCCCTCAGCCTCCTCTTCTCCAGGCTCAACATCCCCAGCTCCCTCAGCTGCTCCTCAGAAGATTTGCCCTCCAGCCCCTTCCCCAGCCTGGTTGCCCTTCTCTGCACTCGCTTCAGGACCTCAATGTCCTTCTGATGGTGAGGAGCCCAGAACTGGACACAGCACTCGAGGTGTGGCCTCACCAATGCCCAGTCCAGGGGCACAATTACCCCCCTAGACCTACTGGCCACACTGGTTTTGATACAAGCCAAGATGCCATTGGCCTTCTTGCCTGCCCGGGCACACTGCTGGCTCCTATTCAGCCTGCAGTCAACCAACTTTTAGACAGCTCCTCATTTTCCAAACCCAATTTATTTATCTGCTCTTTTTAGCAGGATTGTTACAGAAACAAGTCTAGTCTCCCAAATCTCATTTTGCAATCTTTTTTAACACTTTGTTAATTAGTTAACAGTTTTATAGATCCTCAGGACATGTTTTAAATTCTCCCAACAGGTGGTGGATGTGAATGTCATTCCCTTTCAATGCCTACAGGATTGTTCCCACTTGGTGATTATATACAAAAGTAAAATGTACACTCAGAGGATATGATGGAGAAGGAAGGAAACACCAGTAAAGGACAAACATTTTGACTGAATTTGAGGCAAATATTCATAACAACGAAATTACTTATAATGTGCAACATCTCTGAAAGGAAGAAATACAAAGTCTGATCATTGAAATTATTTTAAAGTGACTTTAGATTAGCTACAAACTGACGAAATAGAAAATACATTTGCTTTGCTTGCATATTTATTCCCTGATGTCAGCACAGTGTTTTAAATCTGGACATTTAAAAGCATAAAGTCATTTACAAAATATTTGTGCTAGCAATGTAAAAATAGACAGGGCACTGGAGTTGAGCTGGAAAGCTCCTTAGATCTATATTCTTCTAAAGTCTTCTAGTCTTCTGCATAGTCCTTTCAAATCTATTTTCAGTCAATCCTAGTTGGGACCATAAGAAAAAGTTAATTTTATATTCTTTAATAATTGATCCACTAAGACATTAACTCTTAGAAGCAAGCAGAAGTTCCCATCTCTACTTTGTTGTGCAATTTCCTGCTTTCTTTCAGCCTTTCTTAACAAAACCCAACTTAATTCTTACTTATACAGCAGGCAACTAATTGTACATCTGTTTTTAGAGAACATGAGGTTAACAGCTCCATTCACCTACCACTTGCTCTCTTTTGGGTACAACTGCATGTAGTTGACATGTCCACTGTAGACATGTCAAAATTAACATTCTCTTTACTCACAAAAACAATGTTTGATTTACATTTTATTTCATACATATTTCCATCTCTTTTTTACTGGGTTAACTTCATATAAACAGAAAAGATTTAACTAAAGCTTACAGAGTATTTTAAAACACCCAATGAAGAGATTAGATTATAACAATTCTGGCTGTTACACAGTTGATATTTGGTTTTGAGAAAAATTTTTAAAAGGGATATAAACATCTAGAGACTTAACTGTCATTTAAGTAGAGAAACAAGGGAGTTAACTTGTAGAGTCAGACTCTTGAAGAGGACATAGTGTGTAAATAACCTACAGATCCAAATGATCTGTTGGGAATTTTGTGAGTAGCTAAGGGTAAAACATTTGGAAAACATTTTGTTTCCCCTAATTTACAATGATCTGGTAGAAGTTCATGAAGATTCATATACCATTTTGATCCTAACATTTGTAAGCATGAGGAATTTACATTTTTATAATTCAGCTCTCATAGGTGAAATTCATCAAGAAAAGATGTCAACAAACAGGAAAGTCCTGAAGTCACACTGAGAGGATTTCCAGATTATCTTTTTCATTCAAGATTTAGCACACAAATTCACTGTGGTTATGGGTTTATATGGGTACCAAGCAAACAACAACTAGTGTTTCACTTCTCTATTACTCATTAAACAAAAGTCCACACTTCAAAATAACAACTGACCTCTCCTTTTTCTTGTTATCCTCCATCCATTCCAATTTATTAATTTCCATCCTATTAAGAGTCTTAATTTTAAGGCATTTGGGAACTGATAACAATAGATGCATTATTCCTACTGAGAGCTTTCAGGGCTTGTCCTTTATTATACAGAATGCTTTTAATCTAAGGTTCCCTACACAATGCTTGATTGTCTGATTCTCTGAAAAACAAAGGGGGCAGGTTGATCTGTGTTCTTTTATTGGATGACATGAACTTTGAGTGTACTTTAGCATATCTCTGAAACTCTTCTGATGATTTGGACCACACTACATAGTACCTGGCTGAGCAAATTTTTGTTTGGCTTTTCTTCCATAGTTTCAGGAAGTCTGTTTGACTTTTAAACCCTAGAAATTAAATACTGGTGTACACACTGAACATGTATCCAGTCAACTGGTAAAATCTTGGAGGCAGTCAATTATTTCATCAGATAATATACTTAAAAGCAACCTTTGATTATGTGATACAGTCTCTGACCAATGTCAGTGAGGAAATGAATTCTGTGCTTTAAAATTTCAAAGTGATCCTACAGTTTGCTGTGTATACCAAGTACAAATTATTTCAAAGAGTAGACTTCTGCGTTGACCTTCCTATTTTCAAAATGCTATGGTTCTGAAAAAACCACTACTTTTTCAGAATTTTTCAGAAGGAAACCTAGATAAGAAAGGATCTCCCATAAGTAGATACAACTTCTCTTAATATTCATCTCTGGTCTGGAAATCAAGTCACAGATTTTCTTCTATTTCTTCCCTAAACTATTCCTTTTCTTGTGTTAGGATCAAACATGGTGATTATTTATGCCAACTTCCTGCATGGGAAGAAAGACAGCGTACTGAAGTGTTGTAAAATTGCACTCTGAGTACAGCAAGAGTAAAGAATACTTCAATTACATATTTCATAGTAAAATACAGACATTTCTAATCTTAAGTCATCCTAACAAGAAAGCCTAAAGCAGAATTCTAGAAGTATCAGTTAATGTCTCCACCAGGACTAAGAAAAATGGATGAGAGGTTCTCTTAATTAAGTTTTTTAAACTAATGCATCCACAACTGAGATAACTATTTTCTATAGAATCATGAAAGACTTTTCAAAGCAAATAGGCTTGAAGGATGGAAATCTTTCATATCATTAAAGAAATATACTTCAAACATCTCTCAGATTTCATACCACTAATTCATCCAGCAGCAAGGAACAGCAATTACATCAGACACATACATGGCTACAGCACTTGAAACTTACCTGGGTTGTGGTAGTTGTCTGGATCTTCCGTATCTCTTTCCCTGCTTCCTTACCATCATCAGATCTTTCTGTATCTGATATTATACTTCCTGCATCAACGCTAGGTACAGTTTTGCTACCAGTAGACTCTGTCTCAAGAGTTGTGGCAGTCATTTCAGCATATTCTAATCCTTTAGATGATGAAGCCAACTCCCTCTCAGAAATGCTACTCATTCCATCTGAAGTGGTGTGAATCTTGAACTCCTTGTCCTCTATTATACTCGAAGCACATGTTATATCTACACTACCCGTCATGTGGGCAAGCAAGCCCAAATCATCATTCACACCAAGATGCATCTGTGTCTCTTGCACATTTGGAATAGAAATGTGATTACTTGAAAGTTCAGGTAGAAGCTTCTCCTCTTGACTTGGTATTTTATCAAAAAGAAATGAAGTACTGTTAGTGGAAGGTTCATCCTTCTCATCAGCCAAAGTAATTAATGGACCATTATCTTTTTCCTCATTCTTTTTAATAATACCCACACTTCCATGAACATTGTTTTGCAGCTTCTCAACAGCAGCGCTATATACATTGTCTAGAAGAGACTCAACTTCTACAAGTGCACCATTTTCTCCAGTTACCAGTGTCTCTGGTGATAAATCCATATCATCAAGTTTTACTTCAGTGGCTTCTACTTTTTCAGCTTTTATATCAACTAAAAGGTCATGAACTTCCACATGCACTCCTCCTCCTGGTCTCTCAGCACTTCCAAGAACATCATCTGACACCTTTGTAGCCATGAGCAAGTCCCTCGTATCTGTACTGACAGGGTAATCCGTTTCACTTTCTGGACTCTGGCTTTGTGAAAGGTCTTCTATCTCTCGAATTTCCATTCCTCCTTTTGCTCCTGTTGTCTGTGAGGAAAGACCTGAGATAGTGCTCACGTTGCCCTTCTTCCCCTTTTTTATGTTTTCTTCCTCTTGTCGTTGATACTCCTCATACATTTTTGCCAGATATTCCTTGTGAGCCTCGTATGTGACCTTAAAAAGAAATGAAAAGATTACTTGGAAGAATATATGCCATATGAACTAAGACAAAACCGAACAAGAATCTGGACAACATATTTAATTACATACAGCTCACAAATTATTTCACAGCAAAAGACCTAAAACGATGACCAGAACATGTATGGAGACAGCCACCAGATGGCACTAAATCACTTTACATCTCATTTTACTAATCCTGCTTCTCCCTTTGGGGGAGTTGCCAGTATTAAAAAAACATTGAAGAGCCATTTCTTACCTTGGAATGAGCTATAGAAAGAGTATCCACCCACACTCTCCAGCCTCCCCATTCATATTTTATTGCATGATACAAGAGAATACGGAAAATGTTGTAAACCATCTCTGTGATCTTCTGTTCTTCAGAGTTCTTGGGGTTAATGTATCCCAGAGAAAACATCCAGTCCTGCCACACTGAACACTGAAGTAAACATCTAAAGTGAAATAATTAGGTCAAAATATATCCAAACAAAGCTGCTTTATTTTAACATTGTGATGGTTAAAAGAGGAGGAAGATCTCTGAACATAAAGCCAATGGTAGGCAGAACCTTAAAAACACTTCAGGATGACAACAAATTTAAAGTAGATTCTAAACAGAAGAATTCAATATTAGTTGCTGAAATAAGAAAACTTTTTCCCATTCAGTTACCAGACCCATCCAATTTATTTTTTTTATATATTCCATTTAATGTACAGTATAAAACTTGACACAAGAGTCTAACAGTTTGGTATCACCCACAAGTCAAAAGGCAAGAAAACAGCATTTGCAGTGACATACCTTCTATTTTCACGGCTATTACTAAAGAGTTTTATCATATCAGACAAGAACAACCGTCGAACTTCCATCAGCTCTGCACTTGGTGTGGAGTTTTTTAACAGTGTTGCCACCACCTTAAGAATCACTTTGAAAGAATAAATTAGTTACCTAACACACTTTAACAGCAGTTTAAAACATAGTTTCTAAGAGCAACTAATGTAAGTAGTAACTGGAATAATTATGTATTTGAGATACAGTAATTTTTAGCCCTTCTTGAACTATTTTAACACATACACCTCCCCCCGCCCCCCAACCTCTAGGCAACACTTTTATCATAAAAACATAATATATTTTCCTTACTTGGATTCTGAATTTTCACTGTGGAGTCTGGCTCTGGATGAGGTTTATGAACAACTTGAGTGCATACTTGTTCTGTCAAGATCTAAAACATAGAATATTAGTTTCCTTTTACTGTTTTTAATTAAATGTTACAGCATTTCTTTGTTCATTTTTGAATTTAAGAACATTTGCTTTGGCCACATGAAATATTTCAGTAACATTTTTATTCTTCAAGAAATGAGCAAGATTTTCATGGCTGTACCATGACTGGCTAAGCAACTTTTTAGTTAGCTGACTAAATATCCAATAATGATGTTTTAAATGTATTTTACTCATACTCTTCATAGTATCATACATTCACAGATCAAAAATTCTTTCATGAGCACCATGCATCAAAAGCTATTCTCATATATCAATATATCATGTATCAAAAGCTATTCTCATCCATAATCAAACCTAGTACTTCTTAAAAGTGGGTTTGGTTTTCCTCTGCTAGGAAACAGGAATAGTCACAGACAACACTCCACAGGAACGATCCTGGAAATCCACATAGCTCATAAGACAGATCACTCTCCTGTTTCATGAATTGTACCTGACAAACTAATTAGTCAATACTGAGGCAATACCACAGAGTTTCCACACTGGGAGGGATACATGTCACTCATTCTACATATGCAACTTTATTTTTAAGAACAAGCTAAAAATTTAGTGATGATAAAGGAGGATAATCAATAAGTATATTCAGGCAAATTTATTTCAGAGGTGAATCATTTCACTAATAATTCTTACTTATTTTAAAGTAGAACATTAGCTCATTCATTAATCAATCATAAAACTAATGTCAGTTGTAAACTAACTTATCTTTGAATCACAGAATCACAGAATCACAAGGTTGGAAGAGACCTTTGAAGATCATCAAGTCCAACCATTCCCATCCTGAGCTAAACCAGATCCCTAAGTACCTCATCTACCCTTTTTTTGAACACATCCAGGGAAGGTGACTCAACCCCCCTCCCTGGGCAGCCTGTTCCAGGCCCTGACAACTCTGTCAGGAAAACATTTGTTTCTAATGTCCAATCTGTCCCTGCCCTGGCACAGCTTCATGCCATTGCCCCTTGTCCCATCTCCTGTCCCCTGGCTGAAGAGACCATCGCCCATCTCTCTACAACCTCCCTTCAGGTAGTTGTAGATGGGGAGAAGGTCTCCCCTCAGCCTCCTCTTCTCCAGGCTAAACAGCCCCAGCTCCCTCAGCTGCTCCTCAGAGGATTTGCCCTCCAGCCCCTTCCCCAGCCTGGTTGCCCTTCTCTGCACTCGCTCCAGGACCTCAATGTCCTTCTGATGCTGAAGAGCCCAGAACAGGACCGAGCACTCGAGGTGTGGCCTCACCAATGCCCAGTCCAGGGGCACAATTACCTCCCTAGACCTACTGGCCACACTGGTTTTGATACAAGCCAAGATGCCATTGGGTTGTTACATATTGGCATGTAAAACAGAATACAAATATGTCTTTGGTTTTTGTAAGAGACCATGGAAAATATCTGCATCAGCTCTTTGGAAAATCTTTTGCATCTCTGGCACTTAAACCTTTTTTCTCCTCCCCTGGTTATTTATTGAAATCTAAATGCTGTGGATGCTGGACTCCACAAGGATTGACTCCACCACCTCCCTGGGCAGCCTGTTCCAATGCTTGACAAGCCTTTCAGTAAAGAAATTCTTCCTGATATCTAACCTAAACCTCCCCGGTGCAATTTCCTCTCTTCCTATTGCTTGTCAACTGAGAGAAGAGACCAACCCCCACATCTCTGCAACCACCTTGCAGGTAGTTGTAGAGAGCGACAAAGTGTTCCCTCAGGCTCTTATTCTCAAGACTAGAAAGGCCCAGCTCCCTCAGCTGTTACTCATAGGACTTGTACCCCAGACCCTTCACCAGCTTTGTCACCCTCCTCTGGATGCACTCCAGCACCTCAACATCCTTCCTGTTGTGAGGGGTCCAAAACTAAATACAGTACTCAAGGTGCAGCTTCACCAGAGCTGAGTATAACAGATCTATCAACTTCCCTACTCCTGCTGGTTACACTGTTCCTGATACAGCCCAGGATGCTGTTGGCCTTCTTGGCCACCTGAGCACACTGCTGCCTCGTGTTCCAATCACAGAAGGTCTCAGAAAACTGAGTACAGGCACACACAGATTGTAAGACCTGAGTAGTCAAACCACATGGGGCAAGTTTAGATATGGACAATAAAAAAGAACTTGAGGTTTGAGTAAGTTGTTGGCATTCAGTTTTTTACAATCATAGGACAACATTTTCTACACCACTCAGACTCCAACTCCAAACACCAAGCACTCCTTTAGTTTTCCATGTCTTGTCTGGGACCAAACCTCTCCATCAAGCCATTACACCTTTTTATGACTAAAAATAAAAAAAAAAAAAATTGCAAAAGATTCAGTTCTAAGTCACCATTTAAAAAAAAAAACAAACCTTGAAGATCTTTATGCCTTTGCAAGCATGAGAACAGGGGCTTTCAACCAACTTGTTGTTGACAGCATTTTGCTTAAATGAAATAGCTCATAGTCAAAACTGAAGTTTCTACAAAGGTCTGGTAGAACAGTTGAATTCTTTGAGGTCATATTTACTTGCCTCAAGCAGTATCTGTTATGTAAAAGTGGTTGTGCTCAGTTACCATTTTGGAATTGCTACTTAAAAACGAAAACCAGCTCTTCTCAAAGTTGTGTATAATGGAAAGGAATAGCACAGGAAAGAAAAAGGTAAAGGGAAAAAAAACCCCAAAACATTTCTTTGGCTCCAGGACTTTCCATTGCAATGAAAAACTCTTCCAAACAATGGAGGAGTAAAGCAATTGCAGGTCTACAGTAACTGGGGTTTTTTTTGTAGAGCATTAAGAACATTTTAAATGGCAGGATCTTTTCCTTCAACTTTTGCAATGTTTGGGTCACCTGTCCTGGCTTTGTCCCCTCCTTTCTCATTAATAGAGAAAAATGAAGAACTGGGAAAGTCCTTGGCTGCTTGACACAACTAAAAACATCAGGGTGTTATCAGCACTGCTCCCATTTTAACACCCAAACACAGCATTCCATCCACTGCTACAAAAGACATTAACTCCATCCTGACTGAAACCAGGACAGTTGTAATTACAGAGTTTTACAGAATCTATGCAAAACTTATGACACTGTTCAAAAAATACCCAAAGCATTGCAAAATACAGCCTGAACAAAGAAATCCTCCTTTAAATTTCCATCTAAAATTTCCTCAGAAGTCTTGAGAAGCAGAATATTGGAAAGTACAGAGTCATAGAATCATAGAATGGTCTGGGTTGGAAGGGACCCCAAGGATCACAGAGCTCCAACCCCCCTGCCACAGGCAGGGACACCAACCTCCAGGCCTGGAGCTATACAAGGCTGCCCAGGGCCCCATCCAACCTGGCCTTGAACACCTCCAGGGACGGGGCATCCACCCCCTCTCTGGGCAGCCTGTTCCAGCCCCTCACCACTCTCTCTGTAAAAAACTTTCCCCTAAGATCTAATCTAAACCTTCCTTCCTTTAGTTTTAATCCATCCCCCTTGTCCTGCCAGTGTCTACCCTTTGAACAAGCTGATTCCCCTCCTGTTTGTATGTTCCCTTCAGAGACAGGAAGGCTTCAACGAGGTCCCCCCGCAGCCTTCTCTTCTCCAGGCTGAATCACAACAATATAATGAAGTAATAATTTCTACAATAGTGATAATAATCTCTGTGTTTAATAATTTGTACCTCATAAAGCGTGTTATATGTTGTAATGGTCACCGTATTTGTATGCAACATCAACCTCTCTCCAAGGAGCGTGAAAAGACTGTGGGTATGCATGATTTCAACCTTTCTCCTGGAAGAGAAAAGAAAAGATTAGGAAAATTCCAAGCCTATTGAACATTTTAAGCCAATGCTAAAAATCCCAAAGTCAAATATTTTGATCTGGAAGGGAAAAGTTCTAAAACTTGTTATTCTGGAAATATTATGAATTGAAAGTTATTTAAGATCTTTCCCCATGTGAACACAATTGTAATAGTACACACAGGATCTCAGAAAGCAATGCTGTATTTTGGGATGGGCTTTTTTATAGAACTAATGGCACAACATTCTCACCCTCCATGATTTTCACGGTGGGGAAAATGACAAATGATTCCCTTTCTCTCTTTCTCAGGCGGAGAGAGATCAAGATGTTCACAGGCTGGCTAAAATCTGATCACTGCAGAACGTAACTTTAGTTGCTCTCTCAAGGATTCAGAACAATCAAACTTCCAATCACAGAATTATAGAATGCATTAGGTTGCAAGGGACCTTTAAAAGCCATCTAGTCCACCCCCCCTGCAGTAAGCAGGGACATCTTCACTAGATCAGCTCATTCAGAGCCCCATCAAGTCTGATATTGAATATCTTGAGGGATGGGGCCTCCACTACCTCTCTGGACAAGCTGTTTCAGTGATCTACCACCCTCATATTGAAGAATTTTTTCCTAATATCCAACCTAAATCTCCCCTTTTCTACTTTAAAACCATTACCCCTTATCCTGTTGCTACATGCCCTTGGGAACAGATCTTCCAACATGAATACTAATCCACACAGTTTTATCAATTCTTTATATATAGCATTCTTCCATGCAGCCAAAATAATTAAATCTTGTAATAACATACATTATATTGCAAAGGAAATAAAATTCTGTAAAGTTATGAAATTCCAAGGGATTTAAGTGAATGTTATAGCTATGATCCAGAACTAGTCAAATCTTAAACAGCACAGCAGAAATTAGCTCACATCAGTGAATTCCACCTGTGCCAAAACACTATTGTTTTAAAATTAGATATAGCACCAAAAATAAACAGAGGAAATTGCAGCATTAAATTTCTCCACTATTGTAATGAATACAAAATAAAAATATTACTCAAAAATTAATAATCTATATTAAAACAGAAGAAAAATGCAAAGTAAGATTAAAGTTTCTGCAAAATTTTGCATTCATTATGCATTCAAAAGCAAAGAAACTCCCTTTTCATGATTACTGATGGTAACACAGATTTAAATTACATAGATTCATTCTAGAATATGTGAAATGAATACACTACATTATTATTATTTTTCAGATAACTACAAAAGAGAGTGCAACAACTTGTTACAGTGTGAATATTCTTTTGTGCACAGAAAAGAGTTCATGAGCTACTTATGAGACCAACCACAGGTATTCAATCTTGTGAGCTACCATGTAGCACATGGAAGTGAAAATTCATTGGAAGGTTCAAATGTGCAGATAAAAACCAAAGAGTAAATACCAGACTATGATTTCAGTGGTGGCATAGAATTCAAAGATGGCAGAGAAAGAAAAGAAACCCAGATTTTACCAACTGTTAAGGTTAGACAAAGTAGTCTATCAGCACAGATCACAAAAGAAAATCAATTCAGTTATTCATTCAGGCTCTCATCTAACAAATTACTGGTCACATCTCCTAAGAATCAATTACCTCCACTTTCTAGCTTAATCTGTGATGAATATATATGAACTACAGCAAGGGTAACTGGTTTTGTACCTACGTGCTCGTTATTAATATTGTATTGCTTCAGATTTCATAAATCACATTATAAGCTCTCTATGTCACTCTGCTTTACTGTATTAAAACAAAATGCCTGTTTCCAGTAGTGTGAAACAGAAATGAAAGTGCTTTATGATTTTATACAGTTTATAATTTTATAATCACTTAGAATGTCCTCTGGTTGACTACAGCTCACAAGCACCAGCTGTAAGGTATGAAAATGGGGCAAGGGGCATCTTTACTTGCTGAAATCTACATAAAATGTGAACATACACAGATGTTCAGAGGTCCAAAACTTAAAAAAAATTATTCCTTTGAATGTTACATAGAATAGTCAAGTGGATTTCAACAACTTCAATTAAGTTACAAATGAAGTTATTTAATTTTGTGGGAAGTACACACTTTCACTCAGTAATAGAAACTGCACTGATACATCCATAATTGCAAGTAGATGCTGAGGACCAGGAAATGAAATTTTGGCTTCTGAAAAATTTTAATTTTCTTTCTCTGTGATATTCCACTTTCAGAGTTTAATTGATTTACTGGTTAAGCAATAAATAAGTTTAAATACATTTTTAAAGATGTACTTGTTTGGACACAGCCAGGCTTCTGCACAAGTCAAACCTTCCCGTGGTGTATCTAAGTCCAACTCACAGAATCACAGAATGACAGGGGTTGGAAGGGACCTTGAAAGATTATCTAGTCCAACCCTCTGCCAGAACAAGATCACCTAGAGTAAGTCATACAGGAATGTGTCCAGGTGGGTTTTGAATGTCTCCAGAAAAAGAGACTCCACAACCTCTCTGGCCAGCCTGTCCCAGTGCTTGTCACCCTCACAGTGAAAAAGGTTTTCCTTCTATTCACATGGAACCTATCAATGGGAATGATTTTTAGTAAGTAATGTTTGAAAAGCCCTTGGAGATTTTTGAGTGGGCTATCAATTTGCTTTATTAATTCCCAGAACACTATTTGGCTTGCTGGATCCCTAAAGAAAAATCCCATTTGGGAGCATATTCTCAGCTAACTGTCTCTCAATTATATAGTCATACTTTATTGATTTTACTGAGAAAAGCATTTCTAGCAATACCACACTCTGGCTGGGCTCCTAGATCCTTTCCCTCCTGAGGAGGTTTTACATGATGAAGCCTCTTGTGCAGCACATGGTTATATTTTATATAGCACAGTCTCCCACTGGAATATTGTTGTGGGTTGACTGTGGCAGACAGTTAAGCACCAAACTCAGAAGGGGCAAGTGAGCAACAGTAGATTACACAGTGCTGCATGCTTTTTAAGTATTAACAGAGAAATATGTAAAATGAGACTAAGTACATGTATTCTGTGACATATTCTTGTTGACATATTTTATATGTGAGTATTTCTTGCACAGGAGTATTTCCTTACCTCCTTCATTTATGAGGATTTATTTAGTCTGTTGGCTTTTCCTTCTGAAACTTTTTAATGTGAATAACATATTCTTCTATTTCATTTTCCCATCATTTTAAAGCTACTTTTAAAAGTATTGCCCTGAAACCTTTATTGCAGTGACACTGGAAAATCCAGCAATGAATTTTTCATGAAACTCATGTTTCCCATTACCCTTTGCTGAATATACAATTTACATTTATTAAATGTATTTTTGGAAAATGCTTTTCATTATTTTTAAGCCTTGAATTTCAGCACATCATATCTCAATATATTTGGCAGACAATCACTGTATGTTTTCAAACATCACAGTAGAATCATAAAAATCACAGAATCACAGACTGGTTTGGGTTGGAAGGGACCTCAAAGTCTATCTAGCCACTTCCCCTGCCATGGGCAGGGACACCCTCCACTAGACCAGGATGCTCAAAGCCCCATCCAGCCTGGCCTTGAACATTGCCAGGGAGGGGGCAGACACAGCTTCTCTGGGCAGCCTGTGCCAGGGCCTCACCACCTGCACAGTAAAGCATTTCTAATATCTAATCTAAACCAAGCCCTTTTGGTTTCAAGTCTTTACCCCTTGTTCTATCACTCTGTGCCTTGTAAACAGCTTTTTTAAATTAAGAGTAATAACATTTTAACTGGAAAATTAAATTCATCCAAATGTATAAAGGTGCAAATTATTCATCAGTCAAACTAACAATTTTAAAGTAATTTCTAAAGACTAACAAAGAATAAAATAGTCATGACAAAAAGAACATTTTGAACTTAAATACACAACTATAACAATGTTAAAACTATACTTACTTATGACCCAAGTGTTTCAGAAAATATCCAAGGACCTTCAAAGCTTGCACCCATATACTCTCACTTTTGGAAGCCAATAATTTATAAATTACTCTAAAAAGAGAAAAACAAATTCAACAAGATTTTTACTTTATTACTAAACATTGATTGGAGATATTTCTTAAAACTTTAAAAACTGCAATTTACACAAAATAGAAGGATATACTGAAAGCACCAAGCACAGCAGAAGAGTTTAATTATGAATTCTTTAGGTTAGAGACATGGTGTCTTTTGATTAAGTTCAATGTTTTATAACAGAATGAGACAACCTCTTGTGCTTCTAACTTGGAACAATCAAATAAAAACCAGTACAAGCAGCTGTAGTTTAAGACATTAGAAACAGATTGGAGCACATAAGGTCACATCCTGGAGTTTCTTGGAGTACCTGGATGCTACTAAATCCCTCCTTTCACTTCTTAAAGCCCTACTCAATAGCCTTTCTACACAGGAGAGGGTACCTGCATTTAACTGCAGGTTGCTTAAACTGGATTCTCATTTGTCAAAAGTAAAACATGGCACGTTCTAAAAAATCCCATATACACCTACAAAGTTGTATCCTAATTGCATTCAAAATTTGAAGGAGAAAAAAAAAAAACAAACCCATATTTTAAATCCTGGATTAAAAAAGGCCTCAAAATGTAACTAATTTAATTTATTACTTCTTTAATTAATGTGACTCATCTAAGGAAATCAGTCTTCACTTGAAGACACCAAGAGACAGAATTCATTACCCTTCCCCTGGACTGTTCTTCAAAAATTTTTTCAATTTATATTAGTTTCTTATTTGAATTAGCTGAGCTTCAGCTTTTAGCTACTCTTTTTAGTCTTCCTCCAAGAAGGCTTTAGCAGACAATATCTTACTCTTTTGAAATGACTTATGCCATTATAAAATGACCTCTGAGGCTTGTCCACTGATAACCTAAGGAGATGAACTCCTAATTCTTTGCAAGGCATTTTTTTCAAGACTTAAATATTGCAATTTTGTGCATTCTGTCCACTTTTTCAACATAGACTTTTATACACAGAGACTGCACCATGAAAGAAATTGAATATGTCTTAAATCCTCTAGATGAGTCTTACCCTTCTCTGAAATGTGTCGGGAGTAGAATTGTGTCTTAATAGAATCATAAGGGTTGGAAGGGACCTGGAACGCTCATGGGGTCCAACCCCCCCTGCCAAAGCAGCTCCCCAGCTCATATTGCACAGACAGGCGTCCAGACGGGGCTGGAATCTCTCCAGAGATGGAGACTCCACCACCTCCCTGGGCAGCCTGTCCCAGGGCTCTGGCACCCTCACTGGGGAAAAGTTCTTCCCCATGTTGCTGTGGAACTCCCTGTGCTCCAACTTGCAGCCATTGCCCCTTGTCCTGTCTCCACAGACCACTGAAAAGGGGCTGCCCATTCCCCCTGCATCCCATCCTTCAGATATTTATAAACTTTAATTAGGTCCCCCCTCAGTCTTCTCTTCTCCAGGCTGAACAGCCCCAGCTCACTCAGCCTTTCCTCACAGGGGAGATGCTCCAGGCCCTTCATCATCTTTGTAGCCCTTCTTTGGACTCTCTCCAGGAGATCCCTGTCTTTTTTATCCCAGGGAGCCCAGAACTGGTAGAAGGAAGCCCAGAACTGGACACTATACAGACAACTATAGGCAGAAAACAAAAACCTAACAGTGAATATAATGAGTCTTCTGTTCAACTAATGTCATTCAAACAGTTTTTACTACAAATATTTGTACAAAGATCTTAGAATTTTGGAAAAAATGCCTGAACTCGTCTGTTAGTGGATTTCCACCCCACCACCACTCTCCTGCATTTTACACATCCCTTGCATTTCCTGCTGTATTTTCAGAGCAGCATTAAATAAATCTACAGTAAATATTAAATTATTAACATGAAAACTACTAATCCCTGGAACAAAATTCATTACCAAGTCTGGCATAAGTAAATAACAAAAATATAATTTCTCTGGGAATAGTAAATTCTTAGTTTTACTGGTAAACAGATAAACACATGAATTCCACAGATAGCTTTTTTAATCTTTTCAGATGTAATATGAGAGGTTAGGGCATGATTTCTCTTGCTTTCCTCTTCTTCCCTCCATAGTACGTAAAACATCTGAAGACAGAACATTCAAAATTATTCTGAGATTGATACTTGGGGTTTTTTTGATGCATCTTGTTAAACACATAAGCTACTTGAGATTGAGTGACTTCAGTAGTATATTTACCTTCAAATATCATAATGATAACCTTAAGCAGAAATTATGTTCCTCTATGCCATCAAAACACTGGTTTTGACCAAAAAAATACAGCCTAAATTAATAACATTGTAGTTTGAAAGATCAGAGAGTGTGATATCTGTGTGAAAAAGAAGCAAGGTGGAGAGTGAGGATACTGGAACAACTTTTAAGATGTTTTCTCACTTCACTGTCTTACCGTATCCCATTCCTCTGATCAAAGGCAGGTATCATGGATGCTGGATGTTCAGACATCAGTGCCACTAGCAGCTGAAGCACATCATGAATATTTTCATCCTGTGTGACAAGCATCAATGTTATTCTACAAACTAACATCAACAGCCAGTTTCCCATAGAGCTGGTACAAATGGTTACAGTAAAAGATAGGTAATTGCAGAAATGTACCTCATGCATTGTTAATAAGTAATTTAATATGCTCTGCAGTTCATCTTCTTTCACTCCTCGATCCTAAAAAAACACACAACAACCCAAAACAAAAGAAAGAAAAGAAAAAGGAAGGGAATTATTCAGAGAAAATACATTCATTAAGTCTGGCTGAAGAACAAAGTTGTACCAAGTCAAACAGTCCTATTATTTTTTTTCTATTTAAACAAAAATACTTTCTTTCTTCCAATCCATTACTTTTCCATATCACATTGTCAATTCATTCCATTACCTTTCCATAGCACACTGTCAATTCAAGACAGCATGAAGTCAGCTCTCTATTCCTGCTAAAAAGGAGTCTTGGAGTGTGGGCCCTCAGATGCTGTAAACTACTACTAATGCCACTCCTCCAATCCCTAACACAGAAAGTAAAAGACAGGAGGAATAAGCCAGGCCAGAAAATACTGGGTTACAGTGTAGTGTCAAATTATACCTCAATAGATTATCATTCAGCTCTAACAGGAAAAAAGAGACCTGGACCATTTCAATATTTCAATCAGTGGTAGAACCCAAAAAAACCCAACTCCAGAAAACAAAGAGAAAGCAACACCTAACTTAACTGCCATTACTTTGTTCATTTGATCAATCAGGCAACTATCCACAGTCATATGAAAAAGGACCAAATACCTGGTTCTGTAGTGTCATACACCACTACTGCAAGTACAGTTAATAAAATGTATGTGCCATAGATTGGTGACATGAATAAGAAATATTGTGCAGATTTCCTACCTTTATGTGCATTGAAATTAACTGCATGAACATTAAAATTACCCAGACAGTTTACCTGCCAGGTGTTACATATTACTATGAAAGACCATATGACATGTATATAACAAATACCAGTCTTTCATCTCTGGAAGAGATTAGCTTACCTTCAATATAAGTTGTTTCAAAAACAGAAGCATAAATGCCCTTAGTGATATGATTTCTTTCTGTGAGGGCCGAGGACCATCTGCAAGAAGCCAAATATACCACTTTTAAATATAAACCAAGTCCTTTTAGGACTGCAGGTTCTTAAGGAAATCAAAGTTCCTACAACAGATTTAGTATTCTGTCAATTATATAAAAGTTCCTATTTGCAAATGATATCACATAAAGTTTCAGAATCACTTTTTACACCACCAATATACACAAGTGATATTTCATTTTGGGGAAAAACAGTAAATCCATATACATAGAGGGGTATTTTTCAAACAAAGACACAGGAAGATGAAAGGTAGTAATCAGGTCTAGACTCACACAACTAAATTAAGGTTTATGTTAAGGTGTCTTCACATAAGCCAGGAGTTTCAAATCCCAATATAAGTAACAACTCTCTCTATTGACTAGATTTACTCAACTGACCCAGAGTCAGTGCCCAATTCAGGATAAAAATTAGTTCTATCGACTACATTGAGCTGAATTTCACTGAAAGAAATGGGAGTTGTAACACCTAGTAGAAGCTACTGTTGGACCTGTAAACTTAAAAGCATCTGAATATAAAGTTGAATCTCACCTAAAATATGTGATAACAACCTGGAGTAACTAATCCCTTATGTTAAATACCATCTGAATGAATTCCAGCAGAGAAAGGATTAATGAAATGTTAGTGGAGGTGATTACCTGTAGCATCAACTGAAGTCATTAATCAAAGAGAAATTACTATATTAAGAAAACACTGAAAAAGTATAGCTGTAATCCAGAAAAATTTAAACCACTGTGCTTGAGGATGCATGTTAGGAAAACAGAAGTATCTAAAAAATTGAAAGAGAAACAGAGCTTGAAGAACTGTATTCACTTGAACCTTGCTCTATTGTATTTTCCACTCTCCACATTCATACATAGTTAAGGTTGAACTGGAAATTCCTCTTTTTAGGTTCCTGCTTTTCAAATCATTTGTGTCATAGCCTTAAATGTTTTAGAGAGAAAATAAATGCAGACTAATTTACTTTTTCATCAACCACTTCATCCTGTGCTGATAAACACATATCAAAGCTTAATAAAACTCTATGCCTTGGTATTATTTCCAATCCAGATGAAGGCAACTTGTTAATGAGAATTTTTTCCACTTTCAAAGTGAAGCCCCTGTTGTACAGCAGTAATTCAAGTTTGCAACATGAGCAAACCTGAAGATAAGTTATACTTGTTTGACTAGCCAAAGAGTGGTTAATCTTCTCAAGTTTTCTTCCCTGCTTAGTAGTGGAGAGAGGAGAACTGGGTAGTTATCAAAAAGAAGCAAATAAATCTCAATCTCCCCCCTCCCTGCCCTGTTCCCTTCACCATATGTAGAAAAGCTGTAAGGATATCACTATAAAAAAAACCCTATCATATAGGCTTTGGAGATAGAAGAACAGTTTTATATCCACATATTCCAATGGGACCATGAAACATCTATTTCCCATTATAAAAACAGAAGTAAGTTGGATTTTTTTGTACTAGCTGCAACTACATTAAATATTGCATGTGTTTTTATGGCAGTGCTGTGCTTCTGGCTGACAGCTATTTTTTCCCCCTAATTCAAATGCAGATTCAACTCCTCTAACTGCATCACAGAAATCTTTTTCTCCTCATACCCTCTTCCCTCCTACACCTTATTGGGATGCAGTATCAGACAGTATCTGGAAAACAAGGCCTTAAAACTAAAGCATTTTGCCTGGAAGACTGTAATTATGGCAACAGAAAACAAAACATTTAAGGTGATGGGGAGTTCTGAAAAGCATTTTTCTACCAGAAACTTTAAGGAAGGATTAAAAAAGAAGATATCCCAAATTAACTGGACAATTCTTCAAAGAAACCTGAGTTTCATACTTACTCACTTACTCCCTAGTTTCCCTGGACATGTGTGAGAACCCTGGAAAGGGTCCTTCAACATGCAAAAGATACCAAAGGAGTTCTTGTCTGCAGGTTACATGCCAAGCAGATAAAACAGAACTCCAGTCTTATTTATTGTGTATATTTTGGTTGTGGTTGGAAGCTTCACTGCATTCAAATCAGAAAAAAGGAGAAAGCCTCTACCCAAAATAGTTTATTAGTTTGAAAAATTAAACCAGGGCTGGTAGAGAAAAATAAGAGAGGCTGAAGAAAGTGGAGGCTACGTAAGCAGTAGACAGTAAAAAAGAGAGGAAGAAAGGACTGAAGTAATAGTAATGCAATAGTCATCTAATACAGATTGAATGGAATTAATTAATCTGGGAAATTCTAAAGCTACACAAAACAGATTTACCACTACGAAGCATGTTATGTCATCACACATTTTGGCTTTATTTCTATTTGAAGAACTACATTACAAGTTGAAGATTTCCTTTAAAAAATAAGTTATTGACCAAATAATGGTATAATATATGCTATAATTAAAATTATGCATTCTACACTTATACACTCAAGTATAGGGAGACAAGTAGATCTTGGTTTTCAACTCAAACCTTGAAAAGTTTTCAACTCAAACACTGAAAAAGAGTTTTTATTTATTCAATCTTTTAAGATCTGGTATAGCAATCACAACCCTCTAACACAAAATAGCAACATTCTTGTTAATTGGGAAAGAGAAAAGATCCATCCCTTATCCTACATGGGATGAGTCACTAAATAATTTCCTGCTTTTGCATTCTTTATGTATGTATTTATTGCAGATAGCACATGATTTGCATCAGATTTCTTTTAATATAAACTTGTAATAAGAGTTAGCCAGCTTCATGCAGACAAAAATAAATGGAAAAAAAAATAAATATCCAATTCATCCTTGCAGCACAGAGCAATTATAGGGGCACAAACCAGAACTAATTAAGTGGAAATAAGTAAACATATTCACAAAGGAAAGTACAATCAGTACTGGTGTTAAAAAAAAATGATTCAGAGCTTTGAATGGCAAAAATAATGATTTCTAATCCTGTCGTTGGAAATAAAATGTTGTGTTATCAGTTCTGCAAGTGAACAAATATAACATTCTTCCACCTTACTTTTTTACATGTAAAAAGCGTGATTTTTCTATTTCTTGAATTGATAAACCAGAATACAGACAGCAGAATCCAATCTCCACGCATGCAAAAATAACATCACGTTCTGTGGATCACAGAAGGACCTACTTTTTAACTCACTGGTTGCAAAGCCAATGAGAACTGAGTTCCACTCTAACCCAGCCCTTGAAATAACATTGTGATTTTTTCTATCCAAAAAAAAACCTTTATACTTTTCCTATAATAATTTCATAATTCCAATTTATCAAACTCAGGTGTTCTTGAAAATTCTATTTACTGTGAGTTAACTTGGACATTAACACCGTGTATTTTCTTTAAATATCAGTCTAGTCCTTATTTTGAGAAAACAAATCATCCAAAAAAAAAAAAAAAGACTAGTAACATTACACTATGAGACCTCTGGAAGCTTGAAGCATCATCACTGAAATGCACCCTCAAATAAAGAGTGACATCTGAGACCAACGGGATGAAGTTTAACAAGGCCAAGTGTAGAGTGCTGCACATGGGACAGAACAACCCCCTGCAGCGCTACAGGCTGGGGGAGACTGGCTGGAGAGCTGTCAGGCAGAGAAGGACCTGGGGGTGTTGGGTGACTGCAGGCTGAATAGGAGACAGCAGTGTGTCCAGGCAGCCAAGAAGGCCAATGGCATCTTGGCTTGTGTCAAAACCAGTGTGGCCAGTAGGCCTGGGGAGGTAATTGTGCCCCTGGACTGGGCATTGGTGAGGCCACACCTCGAGTGCTGTGTCCAGTTCTGGGCTCCTCACCATCAGAAGGACACTGAGGTCCTGGAGTGAGTGCAGAGAAGGGCAACCAGGCTGGGGAAGGGGCTGGAGGGCAAATCCTCTGAGGAGCGGCTGAGGGAGCTGGGGCTGTTTAGCCTGGAGAAGAGGAGGCTGAGGGGAGACCTTCTCCCCACCTACAACTACCTGAAGGGAGGTTGTAGAGAGGTGGGCGATGGTCTCTTCAGCCAGGGGACAGGAGATGGGACAAGGGGAAATGGCATGAAGCTGTGCCAGGGCAGGGACAGATTGGACATGAGAAACAAATGTTTTCCTGACAGAGTTGTCAGGGCCTGGAACAGGCTGCCCAGGGAGGGGGTTGAGTCACCTTCCCTGGATGTGTTCATAAAAAGGGTAGCTGAGGTACTTAGGGATCTGGTTTAGCTCAGGATGGGAATGGTTGGACTCGATGATCTTCAAAGGTCTCTTCCAACCTTGTGATTCTGTGATTCTGTGACTCTGTGATCTGTCCCAGCTTATACTCTTATTCATCCCTAAAATCCACAGAAGGAAATAATAATGGAAAGAAGTAATATAATTTTAAATAATTTTTACTCAATTGCCCGCTTCACTTTGTCTTCAGATGGTGCAGTTGTTGGGCAACCCTATGATCTGCTGCCTTCACATCTTATTCTGTACGAATTAATAAAATCATAAAGGCATGCACATGGCAAAACAAGAGAACAGCTATAATTACACTTATAATCACAGCTCTGCTCTGACATGTAAAATATAATAAATATTAAAGATTCTTTCCTGTCGAAATTGGTTTGACTTTTTCTACTCTTCCTGACATCAGAATTATTTCACAAGTTTACTTTTAATACAGTCTTAACGAAACACAAGTTGGTTTTGTACCTATAACTGGTAATTTAATTTAATTTAAAAAAAAAACCACAAACAACAACAAAAAATGGAAAGTGAAACTCACAATTTTGAACAGAAAACTTGCCTCCACTATCTGGCTCTATATCTGAAATGTAAAACCTACTGAGAATAAGTAGCAAACAAGATGATAAGTACCCATTTTGGAAAAGAGTTTCTAATATTCCAGAAGGAAAGAAACCAACAAGAAATCCATATACTGAATCCAAGGAAAAATACAACTTGAAGTGTTTCAGTGTTGCTGAAATGATAGTCCTAGATCAGGAAGCATCATGCTACTAAAATGCCTGCATGACTAAGCTTTCTTTCTAATATGACAGCAAATTATTTGAAAGCACTATAACATATGCAGTCAACTTTCATCTATTGGTAAGATTTCCATTAAAGTCTTGAGAGCTGGAAATTCTGCTGTCAACTTAGAGTTTCAGTTGCCTCTGATAATGAAATACCAGAATATTTTCTCATATTATGACTTTCTTTCTGTTTCTTAGAGTAAAATTATTAGTCATAGATAACAGGTCCTGTTTTATTATTTTGAAGTATCAAATGCTACTTAAAATGCATCAGTTCTCAAATTCTCACAATAGTATTTTTACAGTGTAAATTTCTTACTTTTGCAAACTTGTTTTTACAAATTATTCAACATTTTAAACAAATTATAAACTTTCCAGCTACATGGGGCAGTAGTGGCTGTGTGCAGACTAATAAAAATCAAAAAAAACCCCAAAATCATGGAACAGTTAACTTTTTAAAATATTGGGATTGGTGATGTTATGAATTGTTGAAAATAGAGTTGTAAAGAAGAAAGCATTAAGCATATTAAAGAGTATTAAGAGACTATAACCCTGAATCAGCCAGACCAGCACATCACATTGGCAGACTGCACTTAAAGGTAAGAGCATCTGGTGAAGAAAAGCAGTGTAATATCCAGGTGATTAAACATTTGGAGAAGTTTTCAAGAATTTTATCAATCAAAAGTAATCAATGTGTATTTGATAAAAAAAAAAACAACCCCCTAATATGAAATTAAGTTAATGTGAAATTAAATTGACACATCACCTCAGCAATTATTATATATCCACAGTCATTTGCTTGCAAATCATCACAGTTATTACAGCTGCATTAGTCAGAAGCAGAAGCTACCTGTGAAATAATAGCAACAAAAAAAAGTCCTTGTGCTGATTTACATGAAGAAAATCCCATAGTTAGGGAGGATTTGCACATCCATTGTTATGTCACTGATTTTCCTCTCTGATTAGCTGACATCCTTCAACTCCACACAAGGGAAACCATTTTCACAGACAGAAAAGAGACTACAACAAAATACTTTCTAATAGTTGTATCCATTACTTTCTGCAGTTTAAGCAACAGGGAGGAAGGGAGAGGAACGAGGAAGAAAGTTGAGATTAACCTAAAAAGTCAAGTTTATCTATAAATCTATCTAAAGGAAATGAATAGTGTGAATTCAGATGTTGTGGATAATAATATGCCATCCAGAGAGACCTGGACAGGCTGGAGAGCTGGGCAGGGAGAAACCAGATGAGGGTCAACAAAAGCAAGTGGAGAGTCTGGCACCTGGGGAGGAATAACTGCTGGAATCAGGACAGGCTGGGGGATGAGCTGCTGGAGAAGAGCTCTGTGGAGAAGGACCTGGGGGTCCTGGTAGATGACAGGTTGGCCATGAGCCAGCAGTGTGCCCTGGGGGCTGAGAGAGACAATGGGATCCTGGGGGGCATCAGGAGGAGTGTGGCCAGCAGGTCACAGGAGGGGATCCTCCCCCTCTACTCTGCCCTGGTCAGGCCCCACCTGGAATGTTGTGTCCAGTTCTGGGCTTCCTGGGATAGAAAGGACAGGGATCTCCTGGAGAGAGTCCAAAGAAGGGCTACAAAGATGATGAAGGGCCTGGAGCATCTCTCCTATGAGGAAAGGCTGAGTGAGCTGGGACTGGTCAGCCTGGAGAAAAGAAGACTAAGGGGGGACCTTATGAATGTTTATAAATATCTGAAGTATGGGATGCAGGGGGAATGGGCAGCCCCTTTTCAGTGTCTGTGGAGACAGGACAAGGGGCAATGGCTGCAAGTTGGAGCACAGGAAGTTCCACAGCAACATGGGGAAGAACTTTTCCCCAGTGAGGATGCCAGAGCCCTGGGATAGGCTGCCCAGGGAGGTGGTGGATTCTCCATCTCTGGAGAGATTCCAGCCCCGTCTGGACGCCTGTCTGTGCAATATGAGCTGGGGAGCTGCTTTGGCAGGGGGGTTGGACCCTATGATCTCTCCAGGTCCCTTCCCACCCCTAAGATTCTGTGATTCTAGGATTTAGAAAATGCCTGTGGCCTCCCAGTTTATCAAACACCTTCCCAACTAATGTATAAGGGACTCAGTAATTGTGGTTTTTGTTGTCACATTGCTACACCAACCAACCAGGAGTTTGCATGATCTGACTACTTTCAGGGACCTACCTTGTTGCTTTCCTGAGAAAACCAGAATATTGTCTGGAACTGACAGAAACGAGAAGAGAATGTACTGTATCCTTAAAATAGGTAACAAAGAAAGAAAAAGTAAGGAAGTAAAACAGCCACAGGTTTGCTAATTTAGAGTTAACTGATTCCTTTCTCATTCCTCATTTTTTTTGTCCTTGTGTACCCCATGCCTTCTGTTCAGATTTTAATGAATACACCATGTATTCTTTTCCCAGCCATTCAAGTGGCATTACACATACAAATACTCCAGAAATACAGTTAACTGCAGAGAGGCAGATCTGGGTGAGATAAAAACATGCTGTACCTCCTACTGAAGGAAATGGCACATTGGTTCCAGAAAAGAGCAAGCCTAGCCAGAGGGAAGGCTGTAACATGCACTACATTTTCAAAGTGTTGTTAGGTACTAGCATCATGACATAGAAGTGGGGATTCTTTAATTAAAAACAAAACAAAACCAAAAAACCCCTACAAAAATAAAACCCAAACCCAGAAAGAATTTCAGTAATAACAAGTAGAGAATATTATCAAACTTAGAGTCTCCAACAGTTGAGCAATTTTCCAGGTGTATTTAGGTGTAAGTATGGTTGACAGCTGGAAATTTTACCTCCCAACAGCTGGTCACTCAACAGCCATAAATACAATGCACATCAGCTTTTTAATGTCCTGATTTCTCACTCTCATATGGTGAAGTTGTTGGATGGTACAACTGTGCCTATGCAGCACAGCAGTGTAAACCTCAACAGAGTAGAGCTCTGAAAGCAGGAAGCTTTCAGAGGATGAAGTCCATCCCATGGTAGGATTCAGGTCACCCTAATTTCAGATGTCTACATGGTATGTGCCAACATGTGACCCTTGCTTTGAACCTTTCCCTGAAGTCAGTGGGGATCTGATCAATATAACCAATGAGTCTGGAAAGCAGCTAGATTCCAAACTAAACAGTTCTTTAGGCTCTGTCAACTACAGTTAGGACACAGCATCCTAAACATACTCATCAGTGTGATATATATGCCATAAGGTATCCAGAATATCTGTACAGAACAAGCAGGTTTGATGCAGGATGGAAAGGCCCCATCTGGAGTCCTGTGTCCAGATCTGGGGCCCCAATACAAGAAGGATGTGGAACTGTTGGAGAGGGTTCAGAGGAGCCACAAGGATGATTAGAGGGCTGGAGCACCTAATCAGAGGGAGCTGGGCTGGTTCAGCCTGGAGAAGAGAAGGCTGTGGGGGGACCTCATTGCAGCCTTCCAGTCCCTGAAGGGAGTTTATAGGCAGGAGGGGAATCAACTTTTTAAAAGAGCAGATAATGGCAGGACAAGGGGGAATGGACTAAAGCTAAAGGAGGGAAGGTTTAGATTAGATCTTAGGGGGAAGTTTTTTACAGAGAGAGTGGTGAGGGGCTGGAACAGGCTGACCAGAGAGGGGGTGGATGCCCCGTCCCTGGAGGTGTTCAAGGCCAGGTTGGATGGGGCCCTGGGCAACCTTGTGTAGCTCCAGGCCTGGAGGTTGGTGTCCCTGCCTGTGGCAGGGGGGTTGGAGCTCTATGATCCTTGGGGTCCCTTCCAACCCAGACCATTCTGTGATTCTATGAAAGGATAGCTGCAGCCTTTGGAAAGGCAGGTGGGATGCCCCACAGACTAAAATGATACTAGAAACCCTTAAGCAACCGACTCCTGCATTTCACTGTCATTAAGCAGCAGGCAACTAGCTCAGATGGAGACACATTCATCATAAGTACCAAAAATGAACTTGATTTCATTTTGGTAGAGAGAATCCAGAATGGGTGTAAAAGGAAAAGAAATTTTATCAGTGACAAAAATTTCAATCTACTTTAGTAACCACCACAGTTAATTCTCACAATCTGCTCTAACTTCTCATTCAGTGAACAGAGAATAGAGACACAGTGTGCTTAGGTATTTTTAAATCACATTTAAATAATTTTATGAAGAATATTTTTCATTTAATAATACATTTATAGCCCCATGACAGTACTATAAACAAGGTCCCAGCTCCCAGAACATCTCTTTCTGTAAGCCTTGACAACTTACAACTTCACTGCCTATTAGGATACCTAATCTAGGATAAGAATTGATCCTTCCATATTTAATTATTAAAAAAATAAAAAGAAAACATAAAAAAAACCCCTATGCATGGAGTTTACAGTTGAAGAATTATCAAATAACTTCTATGCCTTCACATTCTTAAATATGTGACAGCACTAAAACATCCCTCAATTATTCAATTTCTTAGCATGACAGTAATAGTTAGAGAATAAAAATAATAAATTCTCCATATCACTTAATTTTTTAAGGGGCTATCAGCCAAATCCTCTCTGCTTTACACAAGTAGTCAGCTAAATGTAATGACATTACAGCTGGAGTGTATAGGATTAGAGTGATTTGATGGTCTGGTTAATACACATCTGTTCCATGCAGCACTTAGCCCATATGTATTACTGTATTTTGCTCTTGCCATCATTCAGTGGTTCCTGAGCTGAGCTAAGCTAAGCACGTGGCTATAAGTAAAGTTAAACAAATCTCTATTTTGTAAATGGTAGAAAAAATGATGAAACTGGAAATGCATCATCAGAGATATCAGCAGTCCAAACAAGAAGCTTCCACACTGTTTTCAAGGCCACTTAATACTAAGAATCAATCAAAACTCTTTGGCATGTGAGATAGACTTAACATTTCCTCTCTGGTACAGAAGAAAAATCACTGGTTTTTGTATGTTTTCCAAAGTATGCCCACAGAAGTGTACTCTGTGTAAGGACCAGATTTGGAATCTTCTGAGAATACATCTAAACATAAGGGATTATCATTGGAAGTGTATTACACACCCAAATTATCTGTCTGTTACATCATCATCCTGTTACATCATCATTCTGTTGCATCATCCTTCTGCTGTTGACCACTGGTACCAATTACTACCATTTCTTTCCCTACACATCTGAGGAACCTTCACACATTTGCATGATAAACCTTCCTATACAAGAAATGCCCATCATTTCTTTCTCATGCATTGTACTTACCTAATCCTTTAGGAGTAATGCCACTGCTATCAGCAGGATTAACCACCCAGTAGTAATATTTCAGTGTGTGCATTAACTGCAGTACTGTTCCTACTCTGCGGATGGTGTTGTAGATTGTAGCAGTCCCAATGAATTCAGCTGACAAATAGGTGTACAAAGACAGCTGTACCTGAAGAAGGAAATAGTTATTAGCATAAATAGAGTTAAATATTAATAAGCTTAATTCACAGGGGGTTTTAGGATTTATTTGGAGATGATATAAAAAGCTAAAAAATAATTACAAAAAAATTCACTTGGGGCAGGGAGTAAAATGACCCCCAGAGCTCCCTTCAAAACTAAATTATCCATGATTGTATAAATTATGTCATGATAAACATGCTGGTTTGTTATCTGTTTTGGCTCTCTACATTAAAAGTATAGAAATGCCAGATTTCAGGACTATGTACTTTTCACTTTGATCATTATTCCACAGCTGTGATTATTTAGGAAACCAACTTATTCATTAGCACCAGGGATGAATGATAACTTTTTAGTTTTAATCAAACCAAAATACGTAATTTAAGAGAAAATGAACATAGACACAAGTGTAAAAACGATACTGTAACTTTTGTTGACAATTAAAAAGATATATTTTATGCTTAATCTTTAGGAAAACAATGTAATAAAACCACTGAGAAAAAATTACTCTTTCTAGAAACAGACTTTTGATAGACTTAGCCAGAATGTTAGGCAAGGATGTGACTGCTTTTAGAAACTTATGAAAGACATTGGAGAATGTAGTTAAACAAGGTATAGTCTTCATGATAAAAAAGATTTTTGCCATTACAATGTTACAAAATTGAAAAATTAAAACCCTAATTACCATGGTATAAAAGAATCATAGAATCATAGGGGTTGGAAGGGACCTGGAGAGATCATGGGGTCCAACCCCCCTGCCAAAGCAGCTCCCCAGCTCATATTGCACAGACAGGCGTCCAGACGGGGCTGGAATCTCTCCAGAGATGGAGACTCCACCACCTCCCTGGGCAGCCTGTCCCAGGGCTCTGGCACCCTCACTGGGGAAAAGTTCTTCCCCATGTTGGTGTGGAACTCCCTGTGCTCCAACTTGCAGCCATTGCCCCTTGTCCTGTCTCCACAGACACTCAAAAGGGGCTGCCCATTCCCCCTGCATCCCATCCTTCAGATATTTATAAACATGAATAAGGTCCCCCCTTAGTCTTCTTTCCTCCAGGCTGAACAGTCCCAGCTCACTCAGCTTTCCTCATAGGGGAGATGCTCCAGGCCCTTCATCATCTTTGTAGCCTCCTCTGGACTCTCTCCAGGAGATCCCTGTCCTTTTTATCCCAGGGAGCCCAGAACTGGACACAACACTCCAGGTGGGGCCTGACCAGGGCAGAGTAGATGGGGAGGATCCCCTCCTTCGACTGTTGGCCACACTCCTCCTGATGCCCCCCAGAAAGAATACTTGTAGGAGAGTCATAACACCATTCAAATGTACAATTACCTTTGCAGGGGTATGAATCCAGATAGCAGGATTAAAAAGGATGTGGTCACATAATTGCTTCAGCAGAGGTGCTCCATGAGATAACCCATCCAAATATTTTGCAAATGATAAAAACTGTTCCAGAACTGCTCTGGTTATATGAACTCTAGATGACTGGGGAAAAATAATCAGAAAGGACAACAATAAAGAAATCAAGTGATACATTCACCAGACTCATCATTGCTAAATACACACAACGTTATATGTTTTTATGCCAATGAATATGAAAAGAAAATCAGCAACTTATACTTGGTAATAATATCCAATGGCTATGGGTTAAAAACATTCATCAATATCCAAGGTTAAATCCTTTTCTTTGGTTTTCTTTTTTAATTATAATCTGGTCAGGATTCTACATTTTACACTACAGTGCCTTGAGAACTTCAGCTGAAGTCCTTAAACCTTCTTTAATTAATTCTGTGTCTTGCTGAAAATGGATTTCTCAGGATGTAAATATACATTGCTGGTAGACTTTCTTTTGTTTCTTAAATATAAGTAGGTATTTGAAGTTCAAGGTTTCCTCAGATTTCAAGACAGTCCTTTAGTTTCACAGCACAGGCTATAAAATCATGGTTGAGAGCTGTTCCTATGCAGTAACATGGCACACAGGCTTTGACAGGCTTCTTTACACACCAAATTAATAAAAGTAACCAATAGGAAAAAAACACTAAACATCCTTCCCTTTGTGTTCCCTAAAAAAAAATAATCTTCCATTTACTTTTAATGCTTTAAGTACAGTCTGGGAACATGCAGATTGGTTATTTTTAGAAGTGAAGTCCATTTGTCAGTAATTTAAGTTCAGCCTGGATGCTGAGCTTCCCTTGGCTTGTACTTCACAACAAATAGTCTGCAACTAATAAGAACAAAAATGTTATTTTCAAGTTGAAGTCAGGAAAAAAAAAAAAAGGAAAAGCTTTCTGTCCTCTGAGGTATTTGATCCCATGGAAATGAGCAACAAATAATTTACAAATTTTAAAATTGAGCCTAGCTAGAAAATAAAAGGATTTTTTTCTTGCCATGTGTGCCAACTGAATATATAAAATAAAATAAAATACATCCTTTTGAAAAGGAGAATATAGCATAAAAAAACCCAGAAAATGGCATATGCTGTAAGAATTATGTTGTGACAGAAATCAATCAAAATCCTTTAAATATTCACATACACTGAGTTTAATGATTGTCACAGGTGTTAATTAGAACACTACATAATCTTTTTTTCTTTTAAATTTCATTTACAACATTCTAAATTGATGTATTTGGTGTGTGTAAACCATAGTGCTTTGCTCAAGGGGGACTCCAGGGGGGCTCACCAGCCTGCCTGTATATAACTTACAGACCTGGAGCTAACAGCTCTGTAAATTCATTTTCCTATGTCATGACAAACCCTACCACCAGAAAAAAACCCCACACCTCAGACTAGTTCTTCAACATCCTAAATCACACTTACTTGGTGCAGAAAACACAAAAGCATAGACAATAAACTGCTTTTAGCTATTACCACAGTGAAGGTAAAAATCTTTCTGCTATAAGAATGCATTTCTCTAGCTGGAAATCACACAGGGAGCAGAACAAGAGAAATAATTTACCATTCTTCTTCAAAGCACATTACATTTTACAGGTGAGATTATTATTGTTTCACTTTGCCACTGGACAACACAAAGCCCTGGCTGTAACGTTTACTCAGAGAACTGTTATACAGACCTAATGCTAATGAAAAATACAGGAGCAGACTTTCAAGAATGTTGAAGCCATGAGATTCAACTAGAAGAGTTTTACTACTTCAGTACAGCTGAGAGTAGTTTGTTTTCAGATTATTACATGGCAGGAATGTGTTGAGCTTTGGGTGAGGAGGCAGGTAATCTCTATCTCTATCTCTGTTGAGCATCTGAACTGCACCTCAGTTTTGTGACAACTGGTCATCAGGTCTGAAAATCAGCAAGTAAATGCAACTGTTTCTTTCAGAACAGGATTCATTTTTATTAAGATACACACACAATCAAAAAAAGATTTTAAACCTAATTTTTGACATGTCTGTGATACATTTGCACAAACTGAGCACTAGAACTTTCCTAAATGAGAGTTCAGGGGACAGAGAGTGGAAAGCAAAAATATAAACACATGAAAGTGATTCACAAACAGATCTAAAGGAAAAACAAACAGGATCAATCCAGAAAAGTGATGATTTCAGGACAGGCATAGATAAGGAAAGTGAAAAGACTCCTGTGAACAATGTATAAGTATTGCAAATAAAAACTGTAGATCACAAATACACTTTATTCCACCAGTCCTTTGGCTAAGTGATTGAAAATGCCACAGTGACAGTAGAAATAATAAGAACAAGATAAACACCCCTCCCAAACATACCTTTTCAAGGAGATAGCCAATGACTAGAAAGCCTTTTCCACCAAGCATTTGTTCTTGCATGGCTACTGAACTCTTAAGAAGCTCAACCAAGAAAGCCAACAGGGTAGCACTGCATGGAAAGGAAAAGCAATGTTTTCAGATTACAAATGTAGAAACCCCACACTTTTTTACATTCCTAACATCCACCAGCTACTAAGTGAATGGGAACAGGCTTAAAGTGGTGAACAAATGCTTGAGTAATACAAAACTTACTTCTTCTGTTGACAAATTTCTCCAATGATTGCTTACATATTACAACAGTAGGAGTATTCAAACAGAAGCACAAAGTCATTATCCCAGGTTTACATACCCCTTCCTGCAGCTGGTAGTTGTACCTAAAGGTTTTACAGTTGGAAGAGGCAGCTGACAGTTTTAGAAAGATGCAGTCAAGGGGCCAAGTCAACTATTTTACCATCCAGATTTCGTTAAATAGCAAAATTTGCAGCCTCTAGGTACATCATCATTCCACACTTTCAGTCCCTAGAGGCACGACTTCCACAGAAATCAGGCATAAAACAGCTGAACATGCACGTGGACCACGATGCCCAGCACAAACCACAGTGGAACAACAGCAGGGTGGAGAGCTTCCCTCTTACTTTCTCCAGACCAAACATGACAGATGTAAGCCTGAGCAAATATAGGTTGAGAACCTTTTTCATCCAGTTAGGAAAGCACAGATTGATTCTAGAGGCCATAAGGAAATCACCCAGCAGTGCTCAGTCCACATCTGTAAGTGAGGTGTTCAGAAAGCACAGGGAGGTAAAATCATTGTTGAGAAAAGGTTACAGTTGAGAAACCGAAGAGATATGGAAGACTTCAGGGGACAGGCTTGGCAAGAAAATGAGACTTTGTTATGAAAACCAAGAGCAGAAACATGACAGATCATTGCACTGTGGGAGAAGAATCACAATTGAGTCTTGGGTGGTGAGAGGGAAACAAAAATATACTCTATAACTGAAAAACCCAAGGAAAGGGAGAAAGAAAAAAACCCACATTGATGACAGAAAGAAAATATTTAAAGTCATTTTTCAAGTATCTCAAAAAGGTGGATGATGGAATGCATTGTCCTGCAGATACAATTCACACATAAAGTCATTATTCCTCTTCTAAAATAAAATAGGTATAACAGCTCCTAGCTGTACAGACAAATATCTGCAACCATGAAGGTTCTCACACAGGAGGTGGGCAGAGGCAAGGGTGGAAACTGTGGCTTTTGCAGCTCTGGAAAATTAATGAAAGGAAATGCTCAGCCTGCATTTTATAAATTTCAACTTTATGAACAGTATCTTCTCAGCTGAACATTCACTTGCTCTCCAAACACAATCTTTTACCTTGAAATAAGTGTTGAGATTGGCTAAGCCATGCCAGCACCAAAAAATAATCGATGTGCTGTGGAAAAAAATGATTTATTCTATTTGGTGAGCAAGGCTGCCATGTGAAAAGTCCACAGTGTAGGCAAAGTACGTGCTGTGAACATGAAAGACTGCCTTGTCTTGCTTCATTGTTGAATGGTCACAATAATCAGTCTAAAATCACATACAAAATGCTCCACGGAGTGTCAGCAGTAAAAGAACACAGATAATATCCATTTACAGTACTCCAAAGCTTTTATCAAAACAACCTGTCAAGCTGTCACATCAATTTCAAACCAGATTATATGCATCAATTTTTTCTTACCCTGACTGAAAGTTTCTATTGTATTTGTCATCTAAAATAGGATACTCATCATTTTTACTACATGACAATCCATAAGAAGCTCATGTAAAGGGTTGGAGATTTATATTTAGAAACTCTTTAAAAAAAAAGTGAGTAAGTCAAAGAAAACTCCATATAGATGGTGCTTATTATCATCTTTTAAGAGTAACCTGAGGACTTCAGGACAACCAATTATGTATGAAGTTATGAAACAGAATATGTCTTTGCAGGATTAGGAACTAAATTACAATAATAAATACTACTAATATTTTATTGGAAAGTAACAAAATATTCTTAAAATGGATTTAAAAGACTGTTGTACCATGAACCAGACACAAGTTCTACTTCCACACAGGATTTATCAAAAGCTCCTTTTTTTTGTCTTTCAGCTTATTTGCCCATTCTATGAACTTTGATGTAAATTCATGGGCTGGAGTTACTCTTATATTAATACAATCTCTATGCAATTGCTAGAAATCCTGATAAAACCCCCAATACAAGTTATAAAACACACTGATGCCCTAACAATAAAGATTTTTCTCTCTATCCATCTCCTCAAGCACACATAAACCACACCAGTGAACTCAGGAATAATCAGTGGCCAGTTAATATTTAACCACTCCACAGACACAGAAAGATTCAAGCTGGTTCTATGCAGGAAAGACTGAATCAGCAGTCAGATGCTGAGCCCAAATATCAATTTTTAGCCATTAACCATCTTTATGTGGGGCATGGATGAACTAATTAATCCTGCCTGCCCACATTAGTTCTGCCCAGAGCTACCTGAGGTGTCACTGCAAAGTGATGCCAGTTCCTAGTTCCAGGAAAATGTATTAATTCAGCCAATACTTTTGTGCATGAGATATGCCTTTTCCTAAGTCCAAAAGGGCTTTTAACATCTATTGAACCAGACACATAATAACACCACAAGCCAGCTCTGCAGAGTCAGCTCAGGTCTGCAAGCAGCACCTCGTAGCTTCTCATCCTTCACCCTTATCCAAGATTGCCACCATAAATAATAGACCTGACCAGAGTATATAGTAATTCAAATCTTGGGCTAGCACATGTGAATGCATCATTACACTTTACACCTCCAAGCACATAAAAAATTCCAAGTACCAGAAAAAGCAGCAGTTAAGGAGAAGCACCTGCCACTCAGCCAGAGGCACAAGGAAGGTTGTTGAGGTGAATACTGTACAGGATCGCAGTACTGATGAAAATTAACACCTTAATCAAATGTAACTAGCTGTTTGTCCACATCATCATGCAGGAAATGAAACAATTAAGAGAGCTGTAATATTTTCACTGGTTTTAAATTTTCACTGCACTTCCAGCACTGAAGCTATTCCTACCTGAGGATGATGAACAGAGACAGGCAGGAATCAGACTACAACCTTAGTCTGATTTACTTTTTTCCCAGAAATCTTCATAGAATCATAGAATGGTCTGGGTTGGAAGGGACCTCAAGGATCACAGAGCTCCAACCCCCCTGCCACAGGCAGGGACACCAACCTCCAGGCCTGGAGCTACACAAGGCTGCCCAGGGCCCCATCCAACCTGGCCTTGAACACCCCCAGGGATGGGCATCCACCACCTCTCTGGGCAGCCTGTTCCAGCACCTCACCACTCTCTCTGTAAAAAACTTCCTCCTAATATCTAATTTAAACTGTCCTTCCTTTAGTTTTAAACCATTCCCCCTTGTCCTGCCATTACCTGCTCTTTTAAAAAGTCAAATCCCCTCTTGCCTATAAGCTCCCTTCAGGCACTGGAAGGCTGCAATGAGGTCCCCCCGCAGCCTTCTCTTCTCCAGCCTGAACAAGCCCAGCTCCCCCAGCCTCTCTTCGTAGGGGAGCTGCTCCAGCCCTCTGATCATCCTTGTGGCTCCTCTGAACCCTCTCCAACAGTTCCACATGCTTCTTGTATTGGGGGCCCCAGACCTGGACACAGGACTCCAGATGGGGCCTCCCGAGGGCAGAGCAGAGAGGGACAATCCCCTCCCTGTCCCTGCTGCCACCCCTCTGCTGATGGAGCCCAGGATCTTGCCTACACTTGTTTCAGGTGAAACTTCTTTTTTTTTGGAGGAGGAAGGAAGGAATGAAACTGCACTAAACAACACCTGCTGCACAAAACACTGTTTTTACATGGTCTATCTTCTATAGTATCTGCTAGAGCACATTGAATCTGCCTGAAAAGACCCAGCAGTTAACAATTCTTTGATAAGCTTTCCCAGCCTCTTGAAAATTTCTCTTTCACCACATGTTTAGGCTGACCTCAAGTGTGTATATATATAAATATCTATAAATCCACGCTGACATAATGGATCTTTTCTCCTCAATACTGCGTTCTAAGAGTTTGATCTTCTAGAGACCTGGCTACCTAATTTAGTAGATTTTATCCAGAACTTCTAATATATTTCTAAGGATAATCAATGAACATAGTCATCTTGGCAGCTGAAAATAAATTAATCCTGAAGATTTTAAACCCAAAATTTGTTATCAGCAGAACCAGGTTGCCAATATTATGTTTTTAAAAAGGTTGCTGTTGACAGAGGGGAAATAATCTTGATTAGAAGCCTGTCTTCTAGGAGGAATAATTTTTCAAACAGAGTTTAACAAACTTACCAGTAACTAAAATGCATCGGATTGTTGCAGGGCTCACATTAAACTTGCAAAATTCTGTGCACTGCCATACAAAATTCCTCTCCATTCTTGCCTATTTTCAACTCCCCTAGATACAAAGGCAAATATAAAGGAGACTTCAGCCCATTCCTACATCTCCTCTATTCCACTCCCTGCCTAGAACAGATCAGTCTTTCTGCAGTGCAGCTAAGGTACAGACACACAATGAAAGTATCTATGTCAACCAACACTAAATCAGACAGAATTAATGATCTCTACTAAAAATATAATTAATTTCAGGATAATTTTGGGGTTTTTTCTACCAATTTTCAATATACTAAGAATCAGGGAAAAGACTAGTGACAGACCAAAATATGAAGATGCTGTATTTCCAATGGTTATGATATTGCTTACTGTATAATTAATGTTTTGTAGAGACAGTAAGTCTCTGGAACACTGTTAGGTAAAAATTCTGAAGTTTAATTACATTGTTACAGCATTGCCTGATTTCCCCCTCAAACATACATGTCCCTTGTGAAGACTTAATTTATTTTTTTTAATAAATATATAAAACAAGCACAAAGTTGCTGCTCACTGCATACACTGTCTGGGTGGAAGATGTTCTTATGGATGCTTTCATGCCTGTCTCTATGTTTATTATATTTGTAAAGTCTCTACCTTTATAATTCAAAGTTATTCTTATGATGTGCACTGTGAAGTTACAAATACCACCCAGCTTACATCATTCATCAAAATATAGAGACATATTATAAATAAATGTTATGTATCAATAGTTCATCATTATGGCTCAACATTACAAGATTTCAGTGTCTCAATCTTCAGTCAAGTCATGCAAAACTCCTTAAATAAAAAAAATACACTACAATAACTCAAGAAAGCAACAGCTTCTGTAGATAAGTCTTCAAAATTCCAAAATATGACACTTCCATCTTCATTAAAAATAAGACCAATTGCACACAGCAATACATGTTTCACTTTCACTGCCCATTTATATCGATGGGAATTTTAAAGAGCCTTTTCATATTACATGTAAAACAAGCTCACGGTGGAAATCCCTGGGTTACAAAGTCTTAATGCTGTGACAATCACTGAACAAGAAAAAGCAGCCTTTTACAAATTCTAAATTGACTGGTAGTTCCCGCTAAGCAAACAATTACTACTGCTTGGTGGAGCTAAAATACAGGACAATTTAGATAAACTGATTTTATGAAATGAATTTCTATGACCTCACTTAAAATTGAAGCATTCTTTTAGGAACAAGCAGTCAGATATTCAAATAAACTCAGATGACAAGGGCTTTGGAGGAATAAAGAAAACATGAGGAGGGAGGTTTTTTTACCATTTGGATAAAACTGAAATTTGTCTTGGTTTTGGTTTGTTTGGGTTTTTTGGTGGGTTTTTTTTTTGTTCTGTTGTTGGGTTTTTTTAAAGAAATCACTATATAAATCAACTTCTCTAATCTACTCTTTCCCATGATAATTTTCTTTGAAAAATTTATCTTAATTACTTTAAGTTTCATCTTGGATTGTGCATTACAAAATTCTCTGGATTGTGCTTTACAAAAGGCACCCTTAATTAAAGTAGGCATGTAGCTATAAAGATGATATATATTTATTTATTTATATAATTTATATAATTTATTTATATAATATATTTATTATATTGAATAATAACACAAGATTTAACTTGAAGAAGCTATATAGGAGAGAATGATGCAGGTATTTGTTCTCTCTGATTATCTTGGGGAAGGATCCTTTATAAACTAATTTCATTTGCATTTCCAGCTTCTCCATCACAGGCTGTTAACTTTTGCAAACTAAACTTAACATAAACACTGCAGCTTAAATAAAGGGGTATTAAGGAAAATCATTCACCAACAATTAATGTTTTGTTTTTAAACAACAACAACAATAAAATCGTAAGGTACTTGCCTCTCAACTTCAATCCCAAATGCAATATGGGCTGTAACAATAACAATTACTACTATTATTAGTTGTTGTTGTCGTTATTATTACTACTTTTTGTCCTTCTCTTTGTTGTCTTTGTCTGCTGGATGCCCATTACATCTCATGCTAGCAAACAGTTTTAAATTAGTGTGGCTGATTCATTACATAATTTGTTACTTCATCAGAATATTGACTGAATATTTCATAGTATGGACTTAGAAATCCTCAGGGAGAAGCATTAGTAAGATATTAGCAATACACTTCAATGCACAGAAGTTGTGAGATGAACTCCCTATCCTTACCTTATTCCTTCAGGAAGAAAACCAAAGCACAAACAGTAAGCACAGATTTCAGATGCTGTATAATAATATTAGAACATAGATTGGGAACACAAAAAGGGGTTTTCATCAAGGTATGCTAAAGCATGAAACCAAACACTTGTGCATGTTGCTCTGCTGCTCCATTACTAATTACTCCCATTCACCCATTCATATTTATGCAATCATGGCCACTAAAGCCTCTGTGACACAAATTCAAGAAGTGTTCCCCTAACCAAGCTAGAGGTAAGCCAAATTCAGAGCAGAAGAGACATGGACAGATGGTGGGGATAGAAAGGAAGGTCCCATGAACTACAGCTAGGGCAGCTCCCTGAAGTGTTTCCTTAGCTTCCAGTCTAACTACATTATCTTTCTTTAAGCTTGTGGATAGAGATGGGAAATTTCTTTCTTTTCCCTTTTCCACTTCTCTTTCTCACAACATATGATGAGAACAATTAGAAAAGACTACTAAATGCATTTCATCCAAACTGATGGCACTACCCATGAGTCAAGTGAATAGGTGACGCCTGGGAGAATTATAGAGGCAAGTCATCACACACCTCTGCTTAGGGATGCAAAAATTTGGGGTACAAACTCATAAAATAGCCATGTTTAGCAGTTCCTGGATCTTCTGGAATGTGCAGAGGTACCCAATTTGGCAATTTACAGAGGTTTTCAACCACATGATACAGTGACAGTATTTTCACTATTAGCTACTGTCATAGAATCACAGAATGGCATGGGTTGGAAGGGACCCCAAGGTCCAACCCCTGTGCCTGGAGCTACACAAGGTTGCCCAGGGCCCCATCCAACCTGGCCTTGAACACTTCCAAGGATGGGGCATCCAGCTCCTCACCACTCTCTCTGTAAAAAACTTCCCCCTAAGAAGTTTCCAGACAGTCTGATTTGGCAAGTCATGTTCCTGCTGTCACAGTTTGGGAAGATTCCAGTAGACCTGAGCAGAGACAGGTTATACTAGAGATGTGAAATTTCCTGTGAGATATCCACCCCTGTTCCCTTAGAAACGCATGGGGATAGAGTTAGCAGCACCCAACTCTGCAAACTCCAAATTGCAAACTGGAGGTAGCAATGGTCTGGGACCTTGGCTCTCCATCAGAGGCACAAAGGTAAATGCAAGGACCTCAGAAAGGATGACTCTCAAGTTTATATACCTGGTCTGGCTGTGGCAAATAAGAAACCTCTTGGAAGTCAGTAGGAGAAGGCAGGTTACACAGGTAGAACACTACCTGTCACACATCTTATTTGCTACCATGATCTTAAAGACAAATACAATTTTAAAAATTACATTATTAATAAAGAATTATTGGAAGCTCATAGATTTTTCATATTAAAATAATAAAAAAAATCAAGACATCAAATTTTATTTCCTATCAAGCTGTACTACTTCATAACTGTGAAAACTGCCTCTTACTGCCTATCAGACTTCATCTATCAAAAAGCAGATGCAGCAATACCACTAGTTATAGCCAGGAACCTCAAAAGTCATCATCTGAATATAAACAATACTAAAGAATGAGTATGAGATATTAATTGATCAGGGCAACTGACAAAAAACATTTACAGGAAAAGATGAAGAATGTGAGTTTAAATATTATTGTTGTCCCACTGTCATAGATGTTTCCATTTCATTGACCTCAAATAGGGAATAAATATACTTTGCATCAATACTATCTACAGTTATAGTGATGACTCAAATTAATGTCAGCAATAAAACTGACAGAAAAGATGCCCACATCTATTTTGCTACAAGTTTGGAGGGGTCTACATATCATCTTTAAGAAACTTAAGGTGTGCCTAGGCACTGCATTTATTTACTATGATAAACAGTAAAAGTATTTTTACTTTTTATGGTATAGTCTATGTGATCTAGAAACTCCAGTTAGTAACTTCCAGAGTAAGCATATATCAAAGAGAATTATTGGACTGACTTAATATATTTAAGCAAACATATACAGCTCCTTCTACATTAAGTCCAAAGCAACAATCTCATCTGAATTAACATGTGTAACTGGGTCAGTGCTACAGACTGGGCACCCAATACCTGGTCAGAATCAGTTTGTACATCAGTGCTCAGCAGACCCAAATGAATTCAAAACACTACATGAGAGACTACAAGTGAACAAACCAAGTCCTTCCTATCCTACTACCCATATCCTATTACCAAAGATAAACCACAGTATTGTAAACAGAAAAAAAGCACTCTGTTTTTATTACAGAAACACCTTATTGACCAAAACTGGTAATTTTTGTATTATTACTATTGTAATATTGTAATAGTATTACTATTGTAACCAGAGTACTGAAAAGTAGGATGAAAACCCTAGAATCATAGAATCACAGGGGTTGGGAGGGACCTGGAGAGCTCATGGGGTCCAACCCCCCTGCCAAAGCAGCTCCCCAGCTCATATTGCACAGACAGGTGTCCAGATGGGGCTGGAATCTCTCCAGAGATGGAGACTCCACCACCTCCCTGGGCAGCCTGTCCCAGGGCTCTGGCACCCTCACTGGGGAAAAGTTCTTCCCCATGTTGCTGTGGAACTTCCTGTGCTCCAACTTGCAGCCATTGCCCCTTGTCCTGTCTCCACAGACACTGAAAAGGGGCTGCCCATTCCCCCTGCATTCCATGCTTAAGATATTTATAAACATTCATAAGGTCCCCCCTTAGTCTTCTTTTCTCCAGGCTGAACAGTCCCAGCTCACTCAGCCTTTCCTCACAGGGGAGATGCTCCAGGCCCTTCATCATCTTTGTAACCTCCTCTGGACTCTCTCCAGGACATCCCTGTCCTTTTTATCCCAGGGAGCCCAGAACTGGACACAACACTCCAGGTGGGGCCTGACCAGGGCAGAGTAGAGGGGGAGGATCACCTCCTGTGACCTGCTGCCCACACTCCTCCTGATGCCCCCCAGGATCCCATTGTCTCTCTCAGCCCCCAGGGCACTCTGCTGGCTCATGGCCAACCTGTCATAACCCAGGACCCCCAGGTCCTTCTCCACAGAGCTCTTCTCCAGCAGCTCATCCCCCAGCCTGTACTGATACAAACAGTTATTCCTCCCCAGGTGCCAGACTCTCCACTTGCTTTTGTTGACCCTCCTCTGGTTTCTCCCTGCCCAGCTCTCCAGCCTGTCCAGGTCTCTCTGGATGGCAGCGCAGTGTCCTGCGTGTCAGCCACTCCTCCCAGCTTTGTACCATCGGGTACTTGCTGAGGGTGGATGCTATTCAAAAAGTATCAGTCTTGGCATCAAAGTTAGGGGACCAGTCTCCTGAATTAGGTACATCACCTAATCCAAGAAAACATACTTGAGATGTGAACTCAGTTTCCATAGTCTTAATTTCAGTGTAAGAGAGAGAGCACAGGGGTCTTTACAGAGCTTCCAAAGCAAAATTATAGGTTATTTCAATACCTGGTCTTAGAGAAGAGGTAAATAAGACACGCACAGAACACCATTCAAACACAAACCTGCTATATTCCTATTGCCCTGCTTTAACTCTAAGAATTTTATTTACAATTAATCTATTAATTTAGAAAAAAATAAATCTGTATTGGATCAAGACAATTAAAAAGATGATGCCTCACAGTCATGTTAAGAAACCCCTTCAGAAAAAATTAAACAAATTGAGAACCTTGAACTTATTGAACAGGTGTTGATATGTCCAGGAGGGAAGGAGGTGAGAAGGATTCGGAGAGTAGTCTGGACACTTACATTAGGGCATCAAACACAGAATCACAAGGTTGGAAGAGACCTTTGAAGATCATCAGGTATAACCATTCCCATCCTAAGCTAAACCAGATCCCTAAGTACCTCAGCTACCCTTTCCTTGAACACATCCAGGGAAAGGGACTCAACCCCCTCCCTGGGCAGCCTGTTCCAGCCCTGACGACTCTGTCAGGAAAACATTTGTTTCTAATGTCCAATCTGTCCCTGCCCTGGCACAGCTTCATGCCATTGCCCCTTGTCCCATCTCCTGTCCCCTGGCTGAAGAGACCATCGCCCACCTCTCTACAACCTCCCTTCAGGTAGTTGTAGGTGGGGAGAAGGTCTCCCCTCAGCCTCCTCTTCTGCAGGCTAAACAGCCCCAGCTCCCCCAGCAGCTCCTCAGAGGATTTGCCCTCCAGCCCCTTCCCCAGCCTGGTTGCCCTTCTCTGCACTCGCTCCAGGACCTCAATGTCCTTCTGATGGTGAGGAGCCCAGAACTGGACCCAGCACTCGAGGTGTGGCCTCACCAATGCCCAGTACAGGGGCACAATTCCCTCCCTAGACCTACTGGCCACACTGGTTTTGACACAAGCTATTTATACTTCTCACCTCCCAGGAAAACATAAAGTCAAAAGGCTGTTCCAGGGAAAACACAGTGAGCCTTTACAAACATGATGATCTACCATCATCGAGCATCATTTGGACCTTTAGGTTTTTGGCAAAGTGGCATCTAGATTATCTGCTTTATGAAAACACACAGACTGCAAAGGCTGAATGCCAACTACTTTTCAGAAAGGAGGAGTGCAGGTCTCTGTTGCTGTTGTAGATACATTGTCATAGGTAAGAAGGATATAAACAATTATCACATACAGTCCAACAACTGCATATTGTACAAAAAAAAATAAAGAAGAGAATAGTCTAAAATACAAGGGGAAAGAAGGGAAGGATTCAGTAAAGATATTTCTTCCTTTATTCTCCTCCACAAACAAATATTAAAGGTGGCCACATTTTTCAAGTTTAGCCTTATTTCCCCATTATCTCCTTTCTTTGGCCCTAAAAATCCTTTACTTCTTTATTTGCCTACTTCATTGTCCACTTAAACTATTATTTTTCTCAATGTCTACATCCTATTAAATTAATTTAAGAAAACAATGCACATCCCCCAAAACCGTTGCTTCAACTTTTAAGTTACATCTCACTAAGAAGCTGTTTGCTTAAAAGCCTTATGAATATGCTCTTGACTTGGGATCACATCTTGCTGTCTTATGTATTTGTACAACATATAGCATAATAAATTGCAGATTTTTTTATATAAAATTATCTAATTATGGGATAAATGCATTGATTTTTCCAAGAAGAACTTTTTTTCCCCCTTACTTACAGTTCAACTAACTCCAGAAATATTCAGTACATTTAAAATTGGATTTTATGGATGTTCTCACCCACTGGAAAGACCACACACTTTGGAAGAATTAGTCTTTATCTTGACTTATTTAGCTCTCCATTCTTAAACAGACCTAGTTACTGCTTTACCATTTATTAAAGTCTCAGCTCATTAACAAATTCAACATGTATTTTCCTCATATGCAGGGCACATACACACATAACCTTTCTTAAATTGGAATAATGCATTTTTGCTTACTTCAGTGCCAATAAATCAAAACATACAGGGATTTTTTTTTTTTGCAAAAATTTATTTCCAACCAAGCTATTTTTTCTCTCTTCCCCTTACTTCACAATACTGCAATGTGAAGTACATACTGGAAAGCAGACTACAAAACAGTAAATATCCCATACAAGCCAATGCACAAACAGATTTTCTGTCTTTAACATTGAATGGAACAACTTGCACCACTATATTGCTTGGCTCATTATTTTTAGGAGAGTGCTATCACTGCTAACATTGTACTCAAATATTCTCATGAAATAAATTAACTTTTCATACCACATAAACAAATAAAAACCCAGCAGCCAACTTAGCCTCATATATTTGAGTTACCAAAAGTGAAAACAGATAACTGACAAAAGTTGAACAAATTGAATAATTTCTTAAATTAGATTGAGACAAGGGATCTTTTATGAGAAATTATACCAATGTATCACTTTCAGTTGAATTTTTCAAAACTGTCAGAAATTTCACTACTATTTAATTATTTTTCAGTTCATACAATCATAGAATCTCCAATTTTTAAGGATGGAAAACACCATTAAGATCATCAAGTCCAACCATCTGTCCAATACCACCATGTCAACTAAACCATGTTCTGGAGTGCCATGTCTACACCTTTTTTTAACACCTCCAGAGATGGTTAATTAATTAACTTATTACTGAACTATCTAATGCAATAGAAAATATCCAGAGTCATTAATAGCAGAGTATTCTAAGTAAGAAAATAAGACATGTAACCATAGCTGAGCTTCAGTGAACGAGTCAGTGTGGGTACTGATGGACTCCTGAGCAGTCCTTCACAGGCCACACATGGAAGCAGTCATCATTTCAACCTGGGGGTTACTTCACATGTCCCTTTTTAAACCTCTTGGCATGTCCCCAGTCATGGTTGCAATTGTACTATGGCCCCAACATAACTGCTTATAGCTCTATGACTTTTTGACCACATATTAATATAGAAGGACTTATCTTTCCTGAATTTTGAATGCCATTAAATATTAATTCAAATGAGAGATTTTGTGAAAGCAAACAACATTGCACTATCAAGAAAAGGAATATTGGTTTGTTTTAGAAGTTTCAACTATCACAAACTATCCTGAAAGACACAAGTTATTTGGATTTGTTATTTAATCCAACCAATTTTATGCCAGTTCCATCTGGAATTTTATGAGATTAACACAAATTACACATCTCCATAGTAAACTACTTTTAAAAATATATATATTTTTTCAAAGAAATGTAAAATGTAAGTCATGGGGTTTACAAAGAAAAAAATATAACCTAAAACTTCCACAATAAACCCAGAAATATTCTTAGATTAATTTAGATCTTGCTTGAAAGAAGCTTACCAAACTGTTGTTTCCACCTGACTGTCGTGCAGCTGTCGATTGTCTAACTGGGCAAAGAGAGGAAAAAGAACTTGAATCCCTCCAATGGAATGAATTGCACTGTGAATGGAGTGGGTTACGATAGCTTTCACATCCTACATTAATAAAATAAATAAAAGGAAAAAACCTCAGTTAACCTCAGTTTTAAAGTATGGTTACAAACATAACTTGGGAACACTTTAAATCAGGCTGGTTTTAACTTATTTTCATTACTTATTCCACTGTAATCACTATACTTAAAGGCAAACTATATTGAAAGGCAAACATTAAATAGAAAAACTTCAGTATCATGAAAAACTGTGCCTTATGGTATAAAGTATGTATTTCTTAAGAAAGAAATAATCATCTTTTGCTCTAGAAAGTGAGCAAAGAAATAACAGTTCAAGTGATAGGTATATTGAGAGCTGAAATAACACAAAATAGCAATCTCTTTGTATGCTAGCACACAAATCCTCTCATTATCTAAATGACATTGAGTTAACAGCAACCATAGAACATCAATTTATGAGCACAAACCTGAAGCATAAGAGCATGGGGGGAGTGTACAAAAATGGAAGGATTTTCCTTTGGTGAGGATTCGAGGCATAGCTGAGCATCAGTAGCTTTTGCATTGTAAGTAAAAGCAATGCTACTTGCAAGTTTCCCATCATACAGCACTTGTTTATGGTGCTCAGCCAGATGAATGTCACTCTCAGATTTAAATTTGAATGTACTCTGGAAAAAAAGAAAAATTCAGATAAATGCCATGAAAAAAAATGTGCATAAAATACATTGGTCTTCAGAAGGGATAAACTTTGCTTCCATTTTTCTATGGGTTAATACTAATGAATTAGATATTTTTATGCTTTTTAAGCTCCGTATCAAAATGATAATATAATATTTGGCATTTCCAATTTACTTATTTCTCTCTCAGCATCAGTGTTAACACGTTTTAAAAGTAACTGGAAGAAATGTGTCATGTTAAACACCTATAAATACGTGAAAATGAAAAATCAAGCATATTATGCATTAAAAATAAAGACAAAATGAATGTCTTACATTTTGATTCATACAAACTCACTCAGAATACAGAATCATATAAAATTTTGATTAAAGAGAAAGTTATTTTTAAACAGCATGCTTCATTAATAGACAGGAATATACATGAACAAGTTAAGCTAAAAAAGAAAGCTGCATAGAATTATAAGGGCCATGTTTCAAATTGTTTCTCAAATTCAAAGTTTTTACAACGGAAGACTGAAAATGTCAATTATTCTTAAACATGCCATCATTCATATCTGAGCTAAAACCAGGTTTTCTGGTAACACTGACAAGTCAATCAAGCACAAGAAGAAAGATTTCTGCCCTTTTGCAATGCGTTGTCAGACTGACTTCACATATGATTACTTTTGCATGTAACAACCATTTGACATTGGCAAAAAGACAACTAGTAGCAATAAACAGTGTTGAACTGATACAAGTAAAGCATATATGTTAGAATTGACCACCATTTCAATATTTCATTTTAGGTTTTATATATATAAATTTAAAAATGTTTTGTTTTTAAAATTTAGCAGATAAGGGAAAGGCTGTGGATGGCATCTAATTGGATTTCAGTAAAGCCTTTGACACTGTTTTCCACAACATTCTCCTGAAGAAACTGGCTGCTTATGGTTTGGATGGGTGTACACTTTGCTGGGTTAAAAACTGGCTTGATGACCAGGCCCAAAGAGTTGTGGTGGATTGTGTTAAATCCAGTTCATGGCTGGTCACAACTGATGTTCCCTGGGGCTCAGTACTGGAGGATCCAGGGAACTCCAGGCCTGTCAGCCTGACCTCAGTCCCGGGGAAGATCATGGAGAGGGTCATCTTGGAGCTGTCATGCAGCACATGCGTGATGGCCAGGGGATCAGGCCCAGTCAACATGGGTTTACAAAAGGTAGATCCTGTCAAACTCACCTGATCACCTTCTGTGACAAGGTGACCCGCTTAATGGAGAAGGGGAAGGCTGTGGATGTGTCTACCTAGACTTCAGTAAAGCCTTTGACATGGTTTCTCACAGCATTCTGACTGAGAAACTGGCTACCACTGGCCTTGACAGGGGGACCTTCAGCTGGGTTAAAAACTGGCTGGATGGCCGGGCCCAAAGGGTGGTGGTGAATGGAACCAAATCCAGCTGGAGGCCGGTCACGAGTGGCACCCCCAGGGCTCAGTCCTGGGTCCAGTCTTGTTCAACATCTTTATCAATGACCTGGGTGAAGGGATTGAAGCTCCCTCAGTAAGTTTGCAGATGACACTAAACTAGGAGGAAGTGTTGATCTGCCTGAGGGTGGGGAGGCTCTTCAGAGGGATCTGAACAGACTGGACCGATGGGCTGAGACCAAGGGGATGAGGTTTAAGAAGGCCAAGTGCAGAGTGCTGCACATGGGACAGAACAACCCCCTGCAGCGCTACAGGCTGGGGGAGACTGGCTGGAGAGCTGTCAGGCAGAGAAGGACCTGGGGGTGTTGGGTGACTGCAGGATGAATAGGAGCCAGCAGTGTGCCCAGGTGGCCAAGAAGGCCAATGGCATCTTGGCTTGTGTCAAAACCAATGTGGCCAGTAGGTCTAGGGAGGTAATTGTGCCCCTGGACTGGGCATTGTTGAGGCCACACCTTGAGTATTGTGTCCAGTTCTGGGCTCCTCACCATCAGAAGGACATTGAGGTTCTGGAGCGAGTGCAGAAAAGGGCAACCAGGCTGGGGAAGGGGCTGGCGGGCAAATCCTCTGAGGAGCAGCTGAGGGAGCTGGGGGTGTTTAGCCTGGAGAAGAGGAGGCTGAGGGGAGACCTTCTCCCCACCTACAACTACCTGAAGGGAGGTTGTAGAGAGGTGGGCGATGGTCTCTTCAGCCAGGGGACAGGAGATGGGACAAGGGGCAATGGCATGAAGCTGTGCCAGGGCAGGGACAGATTGGACATTAGAAAAAAATGTTTTCCTGACAGAGTTGTCAGGGCTGGAACAGACTGCCCAGGGAGGGGGTTGAGTCACCTTCCCTGGATGTGTTCAGAGAAAGGGTAGCTGAGGTACTTAGGGATCTGGTTTAGCTTAGGATGGGAATGGTTGGACTCGATGATCTTCCAAGGTCTCTTCCAACTTTGTGATTCTGTGATTCTGTGATTCTCTTTAATATCTTTATCAATGATCAGGACAAGGAGATCAAGTGCACCCTCTGTCAGTTTGCAGACAACACCAAGTTAGTCAGGAGTGTTGATCTGCTTGAGGGTAGGAAGGCTCTACAGAGGGGTCTGGACAGGCCAGATTGATGGGCTGTAGCCAACTGTATGAGGTTCAGCAAGGCTCAGTGCTGGGTTCAGCACTTGGGTCTAACAACCCCCTGAAATACTGCTACAGGCTTGGGGAACTGTTGGCTGGAAAGCTGCCTGGCATAAATGTACCTGGGAGTGCTGGTTGACAGCCAGCTGAATATGTATTCCCAGGTGGTCAAGAAGGCCAACAGCCTCCTGGATTGTATCAGACTTAGTGTGGTCACCAAGACTAGGGAAAGGATCATGACCCTGTACTCGGCATTGGTGAGGCTGCACCAGAAGTACTGTGTGCAGTTTTGGGCCCCTCACTACAAAAAAGATACTGAGGTGCTAGAGCTTGTTCAAAGAGGAATGAAACTGGTGAAGGGTGTAGTAAATAAGTCTTAATGAGGAACAGATGAAGGAACTGAGGTTGTTTAGTCTAGAGAAAAAGAGGCTGAGAGGAGACTGTGTCACAGTCTACAACTACGTGAATGGAGGTTGTAGCCAGGTGGGTGCTGGTCTCTTCTCTGAAGTAGTAAGTGGCAATGTAAGAGAAGATGGCCTGAAGTTATGCCAGCAGAGGTTTAGATTGGTTATTGGGAAGAATTTCGTAACTGAAAGGGTTGTCAAGCACTAGATCAGGCTGCACAGGGAAGTAGTGCAGTCACCATCCCAGGAGGTATATAAAAAACAGATAGATGTGGTTCTCAGGGGCATGTTTTACAGATGAACTTGGCAGCTGCTGGAGAATGGTTGGAGCAGACCTCTCAGTCAGCCCTGTGCCATGCTTGGTGATGTCAAGTGGAAGGGAGGCAGCAATGCCACACTGAAAACGTATGAGATGCAGATACTGTAACAAAAATTGCAATTAGGAAGCCCAAAAGAAATTGCATGGGACATCAGGGGTTTAATTCACATCTGGCAAAGAAGGATAATGTTATTTTTAGTTGCATTAGGAGGAGCGTTGCCAGAAGTTGGAGAGAGGTTATCCTTTCCCTCTACTCAGCCTTTGTGAGGACATGCCTGGACTTCTGGGCTCTTCAGTAGAGCCAGTGGGCCACTAAAATCTTGAATCCACTGCAGGATCATTCTCATGAGGAAAGGCTGAGAGAGCTGGGACTGTTCAGCCTGCAGAAAAGAAGTCTCAGGGAGAAACTCAAAAGTGTGTACAAATGTCTGAAGAGACAATGCAAAGAAGATAGAGTAAGGCTCTTCTCAGTTGGGCCCAGTGACAGGACCAGAGGCAACAGCCACACACTGAAACACAGGAGGTGGTGCCCTCTAGACATCAAGAAACACTTCACTATGAGGATGACTGAGTATTAGCACATTGCCCAGCCAGGTGGTAGAGTCTCCATCAGACGTCTTCAAAAGATGTCTGGACATTGTCCTGAGCAACTGTCTCTAGGTGGCCTTGTTTGACCAGGGAAGTTGGACCAGATGACCTATAGGACTTTGCTTCCAACAACTTCAACCATTCTGTGATTCACACTTGGGTTAGGAGTCTATTTTGGAGAGAAACTCCCAGTGATCCCCACTTAGTGCTCTGTTCATACTGTAAAGCTGTTCAGAACCAGAGAGACTTCCTTTCAGTGAGAACTGAAATGGATTCCAACTGGTAGTAGATATTCAGACCAAATGATCAAACTACAACCAATCTGAAGTAAAACCCCCAAAATACACATGCTGTGGGTATTCAGCCCTTAGCATCAAACATTTTTAATCTAGAAATGTGTTCCTACTGTGCCACACTACTTAATGAAAGACCTAAAGAAGGAGTATTATGCTTGGAACTGAAGAGTTTGCTCTCTGTTGATATTGCTGGCTACATCTCTCTTATCAGGAAATGACTGCTACAGATTACAGATTTGTCCTGAGGAAGGTGATGATGTATTTCTCTCCAGTGGACATTTTTAACTCTACAGATAAATCTCTGTGCACTTTCTGCAGAGACACAAATAATTTAGTGATTTCATTGATTCCCAAAGATATCTGCATTCTGCATGTACTATATTTTTATCCTTATCCACATGAAAACACTTCTTATCCAGAACATTTGTCATGCCTCTAAGCTTTGTCAGATCCCAAAGCTAAGAAGGAATGTTTTACCTCTATAAAATTTTTCTATAACTTTGCTGTTCTAAATACATTAGTGTTTCAACACAAAATTCACATAATTTCTTTAGCATGATTCTTTTCACCTTCCACAATCACATAAATTATAATCTCGTACGTTTTATAAACAAATTCTGGCATTACTCTGCCTCCCAATTTTCAGCATTTATTATGCCTCAAGAATTTATCAGAAACTGTTGTTTGAAAGTCAAGTGCAAAATAAGTCGTGAGTCAGTATAATACTGCCTCACAAGCTTTTTGAGAATCACAGAATCACAGAATCACAGAATCACAGGGGTTGGAAGGGACCTGGAGAGATCATGGGGTCCAACCCACTTGCCAAAGCAGCTCCCCAGCTCATATTGCACAGACAGGCGTCCAGACGGGGCTGGAATCTCTCCAGAGATGGAGACTCCACCACCTCCCTGGGCAGCCTGTCCCAGGCCTCTGGCACCCTCACTGGGGAAAAGTTCTTCCCCATCTTGGTGTGGAACTCCCTGTGCTCCAACTTGCAGCCATTGCCCCTTGTCCTGTCTTCAGAGACACTGAGAAGGGGCTGCCCATTCCCCCTGCATCCCATACTTCAGATATTTATAAACATTAATTAGGTCCCCCCTTAGTCTTCTTTTCTCCAGGCTGAACAGTCCCAGCTCACTCAGCCTTTCCTCACAGGGGAGATGCTCCAGGCCCTTCATCATCTTTGTAGCCTCCTCTGGACTCTCTCCAGGAGATCCCTGTCTTTTTTATCCCAGGGAGCCCAGAACTGGACACAATACGAGAACTGGACACAAAACAAGAATTAAAGGGACTTTCTGTCATCAAAGCCTAACAAAAGTGATCATAAATTGGAAATTCCAGTCTCCCAAAGATTGTTATAACAGAATAGAAAGAGAGGCTACAAATTCTGATATATGATAGTCCTTCACTACTAACATTGATACACAGAAAGCGGAAAGAAATCCAGTATATGCATTCTGTACTGGGGACTTGAGATCGTACAACCACAACACAATAGCTGAGGTTGTCCAGTGTATAAGCTCAAATTGCAAATGGTTAGTTTACTGGCCACTGAAGGAATGTAACTTTGAGATCTGGTACAACCACAGTAAGGGCATAAAGAGAGAAGAAAAGAGCATTAGATTTAACACATTGTATATATGGTAAAGCTGCACGGAGGATCCATTGTCTTCTCCAGTAAAACAAGCTGTGCTTCATCAGGACCACTCCTTATACACCAGCAGCTTTCCCTTTCCTTTAGCAGCAAGAGTGCTCCTTTTTGATTTACCATTCACCTCATTTTGCTATTATAGGTTCAAGAAATCTGAATTTTCAAGAGTATTTTGTTTGTATGTGCATGCATTAATGTGATTTAGTCCAACCTTTGTACCCAACAAAAGGATTGATACTGCAGCAGTGAACAAGAGCAAATTCAGATGCAGCAACGTAGGGAATAATCTGATAACTCGTTCTAAAATGCACATGGCAGGGTTAGGAGGAGTGGCACAGACTTGACAGAGCTATTAGGAAAGGATTTTGTTGAAAGATCCCTTTATAAATAGCACCAAACACTGTTATCACCTCTTCCTCCCTCACTACCTTCCTTGCCCCTCAGGATCCCAGCAGAAACTTTGCAGTTTGCTATTAAATATAATTCAAAATTTCAAGCCACTTTATGGATAAATTTGGGAAGAGACAAATCTCATAGTTCTACTGCTACTATATATTCCTCTCTTCCCCTCTTAAAAGATTAATTACATGTAATTTTTATGCCATAGTTACTAAGTGCAGCAGCTTTTCCATATTGCTATTCACACAATCAATGTCACATTTTAGTTCAAAAACAAACAAAAAAGGCTGCTTGCTACAAAAGTAAACTATTTGCTTAATAAATATATTTTTATTTTAAGGCATGCTGGTTATCACTCAATGCATTCAGGACATGTGAAGGTACTATGATACAATGTTCTGTAATAAGCATGTAATGTGCAATAAATAATATATTACATAAAAACAATAAATACATCTTAATGATTTCTTTAGTTTCTCTAAAATCCATTACTTCTGCCTGTATCACAGGATAGGGGTGGCTCAAGGCACAATGGATTCACTTTGCTTTGGAGATTAGATGTTGGCATTAGAATCATAGAATCATAGAATGGTCTGGGTTGGAAGGGACCCCAAGGATCATAGAGCTCCAACCCCCCTGACACAGGCAGGGACACCAACCTCCAGGCCTGGAGCTACACAAGGCTGCCCAGGGCCCCATCCAACCTGGCCTTGAACGCCCCCAGGGATGGGGCATCCACCCCCTCTCTGGGCAGCCTGTTCCAGCCCCTCACCACTCTCTCTGGAAAAAACTTCCCCCTAATATCTAATCTAAACCTTCCCTCCTTTAGTTTTAATCCATTTCCCCTTGTCCTGCCAGTGTCTACCCTTTTAAAAAGTCAATTCCCCTCCTGTTTGTGTGTTCCCTTCAGGGACTGGAAGGCTGCAGTGAGGTCCCCCCACAGCCTTCTCTTCTCCAGGCTGAACAAGCCCAGCTCCCTCATCCTCTCCTCGTAGGGGAGCTGCTCCAGCCCTCTGATCATCTTTGTGTCTCCTCTGAACCCTCTCCAACAGTCCCACAGCCTTCTTGTATTGGGGCCCCAGATCTGGACACAGGACTCCAGATGGGGCCTCCCGAGGGCAGAGCAGAGAGGGACAATCCCCTCCCTGTCCCTGCTGCCACCCCTCTGCTGATGGAGCCCAGGATCCCATTGGCCCTACGAGCTGCAAGAGCCACTGCTGGCTCATGTCAAGCTTCTCATCCACCACAAAACTTACTTGCCACATTACATACTACATATATTCACAGGTGTGTGTCTGCTGTGCTGCCACATGCCCTTGTATGCTGGTAGAAAATGCAGACTTCTCTGTAATCCAGAGGTCTTGATGGCAATCATTGTAGACTAGAGACACTATGAATGATTGTGAATATAGTTGAATGAGAGGCAAAAATCACAGTCCCTTGTCATGAACAAAGCAGGTAGAGCACTACAAAAGGGACAGTCCCTTTCCTTAAAGAATCAGAATCCTAGGATACAGTGGACTAAAATTAGAATTGTAAATCAAAAGATCTACCACAGCCTTAGGAAAGGAAAAAATAATCTGTATGAAGACATTCTCCAAAAAATTCTCAAGTATTTTGAATCATTGCTCTTTGGGAGAAAAGCTTTGGCACAACCAGAGTTCACAATGCACCTAGAATAGTTGCTTTGTTGGAAAAGTTGAATAGTTGATTCTCCCAGTTGGATAAAACTGCCAACAGCTAGAATGAATAGGGGACACTACTTAAAAGTGTCAGAAAGGCCAATTTGCATCAGCAAGTCAGGTAAGAGCAAGAATGTGATCTCTAATGTCCAGCAATTAGAGCTAAGTGTCAATTGAGGCTCCCTTGGACTATGAAATACAATACTGAATTGTTCTGAACTGATGGACCTTTTCACCTGCATAGATTCTGAGAGAATTACAGAAATAAACTTCATTGAGACCTGAGAGAGACAAGCTTTGAGTGAAAGCCACAATCAGTGCCCTGAGATCTCTAAATTACAGGACATGCTTCCTTTTTTTGATTGTGGGCAGGTCTTGTATTGGAAGAAGGTGAGAAAAAAGGGTTCTGGTTTGTCTTATTTCTTGGAAATAAGGAAGTTAAAGACAGAAATTGTGTTATTTCTAGGGTCTCACTGTAGGAACCTGCTCTTTTTAACTGCTGTTGGTAAAATATACTTTCAGATTCTTAGACAAGGAATGAAACTACTTTAGAGAGAAATGAAGCATTATCTGTGCTGTGAACATGACCTAAACATAAAACCACAATGAACTAAAAAAAAATAAATGTCCCCAAGCTATTAAATTTCATTTCACTAACACTTAACCAAAATCCCTAAGAAGCTACAGGTGTGAAGACAGGTAGTTTCAGGGAAGTCTATGAATCAAGGAACGTAATTCGACAACACTGTGATAAGGTTAGTGCAGTAACTCCTGGAAATATCACTTAGCATGATTGTGTGTATGCCTTATCCCTATGAAGACCCCACCAAAATATTACATATCAGTTTTCACTTCTTCAAACAAATGAAACCATTATTCCTACTTGGTATCTCAGAATCACAGAATCACAAGGTTGGAAAAGACCTTTGAAGATCATCAAGTCCAACCATTCCCATCCTAAGCTAAAACAGGTCCCTAAGTACCTCATTTACCCTTTCCTTGAACACATCCAGGGAAGGTGACTCAACCCCCTCCCTGGGCAGCCTGTTCCAGCCCTGACAACTCTGTCAGGAAAACATTTGTTTCTAATGTCCAATCTGTCCCTGCCCTGGCACAGCTTCATGCCATTGCCCCTTGTCCCATCTCCTGTCCCCTGGCTGAAGAGACCATCCCCACCTCTCTACAACCTCCCTTCAGGTAGTTGTAGGTGGGGAGAAGGTCTCCCCTCAGCCTCCTCTTCTCCAGGCTCAACACCCCCAGCTCCCTCAGCTGCTCCTCAGAGGATTTGCCCTCCAGCCCCTTCCCCAACCTGGTGAATATCACTTCAGTATGCTGCTGCATATCAAGAAGCTTCATTAATTCATAAGGTTTTACTACTTTTATTAGTAAGAAGTATGTTACATTTCTTTTGTATGTTAAAAAACACCCAAACAACCCAGTATTAAGTTTGGAATAAAGTACCCCTTGTTTGCACAGGTGAGTCACTTCTCTTGACTCACTGAACAGTTTCAATTTCAAGGCAGGTTCTAACCATTGACTATCAGCAATACACTTCTACTTGTAACCTTGACACATATTTGGCTAATCATACCACATACACACTATACTAGATATTTTCATGTCTCACTGTCATTCAAGTATTATCTGTCATCAAATGATTTAGAGTGATCATGTTCAGAGCAGCAAATTATTATAATTAGAATCTAAATGTTGATCTTTACTTATTATTTCAAGTTTTTATTTTTGAAGTATATATGATATATACTAAAAAAAATGAACGTCTTCAGACGCTTCTGTAAATTTCACAAGTCAGAAAAAGATAATGTGGGATTAATTAATGGTAGAAATTCAATAGTGTTTAGCTGGGGTTAGACTAATTTTCATGTCTTTTACACTAAGCAGTTTCTGCAAAGTTGTTTTTCTTGGTGACATAATACTATATATATAAAATACATACATATATATATGTGTATGTGTATATATATAAAATAGCATATATAGTATATATTTTTATATATATTTTATTTTTATATATATAGTATTCTATATAAATAGTAGACTATATATAGTATACATAATATATATAGTATATGTTTTTATATATATTATATATTTTATATATATAGTATTCTATATAAATAGTATACTATTAATAGTATACATAATTCTATATATGTATACATAGCACTATACTATGTGCTGGGGTTTGACTGGGGGGATAGAGATAATGTTCTTCAAAGAAGCTATGAAGCTGTGCTTTGGATAGATGTGTTAGTGCACAGGGATAGATTTGTTACTGCTCAGCAGTGCTTCCACAGAGCCAAGGTCTTTTCTGCTTCTCACACTATCCCACCAGCAAGTGGCCTGGGCGTGCACAAGAGGTTGGGAGGGGACACAGCTGGGACACCAACAGACCCAAGGATACTCCATACCATATGATGTCATCACATAGATGCTCATCACATAGAGCTGAGGGAGGAGAAGGAAGGGTGGGGGGAATATTCAGGGTGATGGCATTTGTCTTCTCATGTAACAGTTATACATGGATGGAGCTTTTCTGAAGATGGTTGAACAGCTGGGAAGTGAGGAATTAATTCCTTATCTTGCTTTGCTAGTGTAACACAGCTTTTCCTTTTACCCTTTAAACTGCTTTTATCTCAATCCACAAATTTTCTCACTTGTTGGCCTTCCAATTCTCTCCTCCATCCCACTGGGGAAGAGAGCAATTAAGTGGCTGCATGGGGTTTAGTTGCAGACTGGGGTTAAACCATGACATACACACAGCCATTCCAAGACATAAGTGATTGTTCATACTACAGATTCAAGTTTACACATGCACCATTGATTTGTTCCCTCTGTCTCCTAAATGTCACTGGCAAAGCATGAGTAAAAAGCTCAACTTTTACTTTAGCAGAACTCTTTGAAACAGTGCATTTGAAAATAATTGGTTTGTTATGCCTTGTTAAATCTGCCTTAACTCAGGCTTTAAACAAAAACAGTAGTAAAGAAAGTTATTCCCCTGGTATTCAGTAAACCAAATACAACATTGTTCTCATCTCATTATGACACTAAATCCTAAAATTCACATACAAACACGTTTCAGCTATCCTTTAAAGAAATGACTTGCATCTTTCAAAAAAAGCTGGTGGAAATTAAGTTTAGTCAGGACACTTGAAATATTCTTCTTTTGCTGAAAGCAAACACACAGTTCTACATGATCCTAAAAAGAATATCTACATGAGCACATATTTTCCAACTATATATAATCTCAATTATTTTCTTTTTAATTGAAGATTTTTAAAGTACAGTTATTACCTTATATCCAGGTCCTAATTGATGTATTGCAAAAATCTGTGCTGGGTTGAGTGCTTCAGTGAATACATACACTGCTCCAAGCTGGCCACAGAACACTCTGTTAGCATCAGCAGTCTCCGAAGACCCAAGGAAACATTTATCGTAGCTCTGTAACAGGAAGAGGGAATGTTAATGTCCTGCAAACTATACAATGAAATAATATTCATATACAGCTACTGAATCCATAAAGTAAAAGAAATCATTCATTTAATATTTGATTTCCTGTAGGGAAAAGCTTCATTTTGATTACAGGAGCATGATTTTTTTGCAGGTCAGTATTACAGCGCTGTTATGACTGGCTGCTAAGAATTGGCTTTTTATTAATGGTTCAACATAAGCCAGAGAAAAGTAGAACAGTACATTCAAGTACCTTCCCTATTGCCTTCTAGGAAATATGAAAGCCTTGAAGTTCCTTGTAATTATAAGCAGAACTCCCACTGCTAACACAAGAAATGTGCTGAAACGCACTCTTCTTTCACTATTGTGCTAACAGAACTGAACATCTCCAGCAGAAAAAAGCCAAACATGAATTTGTCTAGTTTGCAACTGGTGCTCAGTCTTCCTCTATGACCACAGACTATATAATGTTTGGGTTTGACCTTAAGCTCATATTCCATCTTCTTCCACAGTTACAGGAGTTATTTTCCACTCCTCCTTCCACTAACTATCCCTCTGCACAAGGACCTTTCACATTTCTCTATCTGTCCATTTCCTATTATTTCAGAGTTAAAGTTGAGTTTTTGTGACTCTTTTTTAACTATTTTTTTCAAGAATTTGGTTAAGTATTTCAAAGAAAAAAGGCTTCCAGATGAAACAAAGTTGAGAATGTAACTGTCTAGAATAAAGATTGGGGGAACTGGAAAGCAAGACACAGCAGAAGAGGACAACAACAGGAAGCCCAAAATTCTTTGCAAGGCTATCCTCTGCTTTCTCAAATTACATGTACTTTATTTAATGGAAACAAGGATCATGCCTTACTTTCCACAGAATTACAGAATCAAGAGGTTGGAAAAGATCTTTGAGATCACTGAGTCCAACTGTACCTGTCGTCTACTAAACCATATCCCTAAGCACCCATCTACCCATCTTCTAAATACAAACAGGGATGGTGACTCAGTCACGTCCCTGGGCAGCCTGTTCCAATGCCTGATAACCCTTCCAGTGAAGAATTTTCTCCTAATGTCTTATCTGAGGTGACTGACAGAACTGCTTCTATTTTATTTAAATAAAACCCAAAACTCTCAGGACTTATGGACCTTGTTACTGAAAGACATAACTTTATCCTTAATATTCTTGATGTTTATAAGCCATCTTTCAAATGCAATCCAAGTGTTACTGATGTCATCAACCTACTGGCTTCTCATCATTTACGTCAACTTTTAAAATCCTTCTACAGTTTCCTTATCCTACAATAAAAAAGCAAAGTTTTGTGAAAACTTTCCAGTTCATCAGCAGAACAGCCTTCACAGGCTGGAGAGATGGGCCCATGAAAAACACATGAAGCTGAACAAGGCCAAGTGCAAGGTCCTGCATGTGGATCATCACTGTCCCAAGCACAACTACAGGCTGGGGGGAGAATGGATTGAGAGCAGGAGAAGGATTTAGGGGGGTGCTGATTGATGACAAGCTCAACATGAGCCAACAGCGTGTGCTAGCAGCTCAGAAGGCCAACCATGTCCTGGGCTGCATCAAGAACAGCGTGGCCAGCAGGTCAAGGGAGGTGGTTCTGCCCCTGTGCTCTGGTGAGACTCCACCTGGAGTACTGTGTCCAGCTCTGGGGTCCCCAGTACAGGACAGGTCCCGTCCCTGGAGGTGTTCAAGGCCAGATTGGATGGGGCCCTGGGCAACCTTGTGTAGCTCCAGGCCTGGAGGTTGGTGTCCCTGCCTGTGGCAGGGGGGTTGGAGCTCTATGATCCTTGGGGTCCCTTCCAACCCAGACCATTCTATGATTCTATGATTCTATGATTCTATGATTCTATGAAGATGTAGAGCTGTTGGAGTGAGTCCAGAGGAGTTGACTGGGGGCTGGAGCACATCTCCTATGAAGAACAGCTGAGAGAGTTGGGCTTGTTCAGCTTGGAGAAGAAATGGTTCCAGGGAGACCTAATTACAGCCTCCCAATACTGAAAGGGCTCCTACAGAAAAGATGGAGAGGGACTGTTGATTAGGGAATGTAGTGACAGGACAAGAGGAAGTGGTTTTAAGCTCAAAGAGGGTAGGTTTAGATTACATATAAAGAAAAAATCTTTACTATGAGGGTGGTGAGGCACTGGAATAGGCTGCCCAGAGAGGCTGTGGAAGCCCCATCCCTGGCAGTGTTCCAGGCCAGGTTGGATGGGGCTTTGGGCAACCTAGTTTACTGTTAGGTGTTCCCACCCATGGCTGGGGGGTTGGGACTAGATTATCTTTGAAGGTCCCTTCCAACCCAAATCATTCTGTGATTCAATGATTCTATCGTTTTATGACATCATCAAGTTTATCTTTGTTCACCTACCTGAACAAGAATTGTCCACCAAACCTCAAGATCTCTATGTTCTACACCTTGAAGAGTTTTATGCTTCTCTCACATTACTTCCCATTACTGGGAAAAATTCCTAATCTAGCAGTTGTAACAGCCACTTTCAATTTAGCTTCCATCTCAAAGTGTATTTGATCTCTTATAAATGATTAACTTCATATGGCACATGGAGCTGATTATGACTACCAACCAGCTAGGAGTTGCACTCATTTGATTAAGTTGTAGCTTGTCTGTATTCCACTTGATCTTTTTGTCATAATCTCTAGCTATATTTACTCCTTGCAATATAAACTCAATGACTTTAGAGTGTCTTCTCCATTTTCATTCACATCCATATCTTCATGCTAACCTTCAGGCTGAACATTGTTCAACATTTTAAATACATGGAGGTCTCCTCAATAAAATGAAATATCTTGAAGAAGGTTTGGCTTGCACAAGGTAGAGTTGTGCACAGGTGACACATTTTGCAAATCCCTTGACAAGAAAATGTCTATTAAGAAAACATACAGTTGTGAACAACACATCTTGAAGCCTTCCTGACTGATTCATATAATATCCTACATCTTGCTGCTCATCTTACAGAAACAATTAAGAACTTTGTGACTTCCTGTCTGTGTATAATCAAGAATGAATTATAAGAAATACAAGAAAAAATATTAAAAATTAGGGAAAAAAAGTATTTTTAAACTTTTTAAACATTTTGCCATCTACATCTTTACTTCACTGTCTTCCAGGGTACAAATGAAAACTGTAGACTGAAGTTTTCCTTGGTTCATGTTTGGATACAAGAAATCAATGTCAAGATATTGAAAATAATGTCATAATAACCTAAGAGAATTGTCATATGAGACCAATCTGGGAAAAGATAAAATAAAACAAATTCACAGTCTCCACCAAGACAAAATCCAGGCTTAAAAAAAAATTAAAATCAACTCTGTGCTTTAATCTTAGATTCAATAATGCAAATCTAATGAATGTTTTATTAAAGAAATTACTTCATCATAATGTATTTTGTTCACTGGTAGTTTTGACACAATGAGCAACTGAAAAATCTTGTCTTCATTATATTTAGTGCTTTGAACACTACCTCAAAATTGTCTTACAATGTTCTTGTATAAGAAAAGACTGAGAAAAAGTAAGATGCCCTCAGTCAATGACATGCAACTCCTGTCCCTTTCTCAGTTTTCACAACCTGTACTGTTAATTCTATCAGTATAATCTGCACAGACAGTTATGCATATTATATGACATGAAGAAAGGAGAATGATAGGCTGAGTTGCATAACTTCTTTTCCCCCAAAGCAATTATTGTAAGGTATTTTCTTGTCAACTTGCAGGAGACTAAATTTATACCAGGTGGAAGTCTATGAAAGTTGAATTTAACAAACAGGCTGGACAATTTCTCAAGACTTTTCAAGGGAATATTTTAACAACTCAACTTTATATGAAACAGGAAAAGTTCTAAAGCAGCTAAAACAAGAGCTTCTCCTCCTAGCTATGATATAATAGACCTGAGGAGCCTTCATATTCACTCCCCTATTTTCCTCTTTATGCTTTTTACACAGTTACTTTCACACACCTTTCCTTCATTTCTCCCACTTTCCAGTCTGTTTTCTACTTCTGACACAACAGATTTTTGTTATTAAAAATAGGAAATGGCAACTAGTGTCTTTCCTAACTCAGTCTATTCTCCAGCAGACAAAGTAAAACCTTAGCAGAAACTTAAAACATCTAAAGCTTGGTAAACCAATCCCACTGTAAGAAAAGATTGTACTTCTGTTACATGAGAAGTAGAAAGAAAACTGTGAAGAAAAACATTAATAGAAGGAGCAGCTCTTCCTGCTAAGCATCTATCATTAAGGATTACAGATCCCCACACTGTATAACCAGTAATTCAACCCATATCCTCGGAGACCTCAGCTGGCTTTTCAATCATCACATTCTCAAATACCACAAAAATGTTTATATTACCAAGGAGAAACCACGTGCTACAAAACCTGAAAGGCTTGCTTGCCTTTTCTTGCAAGTAGAAATGCTAACAAGAAAATACAAAGTGATGAGCAGAACCTTTAGCAAGCAGATCCCTCCTGCCTTAATTAAGATGCAGTATTTAAACTCTCCCTTTCAAATCCAACTTTGCCTCTACAATTTAGCAAAGGACAGTTAACTTCCTTAACTACCAAAGAGCTTTCTTATCCTGTAGAGAAGGTCAGAAACAACTGAGAATTATAAATAACAAAAGTGTAGCAAGCTGATGAATCAAGCCCCTCTGAAAGTCCAGCACAGCTTCAGCTGAAGGCAAAGCACAAGAGACTCACTGCCTGCCTCCCCCATCAGAAACTTTGGGGCAGGAAGAGTGACTATTTTCTGCCTCATTAGGTGTGGACCAAAATAGGAGGTACAAAAAGAGAGCACTAAAAATAATCTGTAACATATAGATTTCATTTAAAGAACTGAAATATAAAAAATATTAAGACAGATGCATTTCCTGTAAGAACATACTGTAAATTTGAACTCAGACCAATTAACAGATATAGGTGTATTTACAGGAGTACATGCAATGTTCTCCAGGTAAAAATGGCTGGTTTCTGCTTGTGGGACAAGCAGATGGATGATCACTGTGTCTTTGCTCTGAGGTGATTATTGCTATGCAACTGTACATCTCAGTATCTTTTAAGAGGTTTGGATGGCCATAAAAGAGGACACCTCTCTGTAAAAGTTTACTACCCAAGAAAATTGCTCAGGGATGTAATTTTGTAGCAGTCAATTTGGACTTGCTAACAATATTAATGAAATCTTAATACCTTAAAATTTAGCACAGTGTTTTTACTGTTGGTCAACTCGCTACTTACGAATGTCAAGTTGAACAATTAAAGGCAAAATATACTTATTATTGGGAAACAGATTGAAGACTCCAGGCTTTCCTAAATACTAGAAATCTCTTGACACCCCTCCATGCTCCTGTTTTCCAGATTCTACTTTTTGTCTCTGTGTCTATCTTGTTTGTTCAAAACCGTAAACTCTACACAGAAGATATGACCTCTTACTATATCAACACAGTGCTAAAAGCAATCAGAGTTCAGGCTACTCAGTTCAGCTGCAATTAAAAAAACAACTTAAAATTTAATGTTCAATAAAACAAAAAGCAGAGGAGTCTTTTAGCCATCAACAAATATTTACTCTTGAATCCAACAGAATACTTAACTTCATAGAAAACTGAGAACTTGTGTACACATGGGCAGTGTGCATAGTTAATTGGCAGAATAAATTAGATTTTCTTAAGGAGTTTTCTCAAGTTAATCTGTAAAATCTGTACCTCTACCATATTTTCCTATGGAAAAAGCTAAGTATTAGTCCATTGTTAGCAGTATCCTCTATATGGTATCACAGATGAAAAATATTACCTAGAAGAGTCTTTATAAACAAAATCTCTGAAAAGATCATTAAAGCAGTTATGCAAAATACAGCTCCCCCAAATTCCCAATATTAGAATATATAAATATATAAAATCAATAATATTATATTTTATTAAGTATATATCTATGGAAGATATCCATTTCTAGAGTAGTTTTTAAAAGAGAGAAAATTGACAAAGATCTAGAGAAAATACACATAGCACCTTTTTTTCCTTTTTCAATTTCATTTAAAATGGAAATTTATGAGAAAAGAAGCAAGAATAAAGTCTTACATCATTGGTGTTAACATGCCAAGCCATGTCACCATAGGATACCAGCTGACCGTTCACGTAACACCGGATTTCACTGTTTCTCCATCGATTATAGATGTGCACGATGCTTATCATGTACCACTGGAAAGATAGGGAAAATCGGTATATTGTGATGGGTTTTATACCATAAAACATGAAGTTAAGAAGTGACATTAAAAATATGTAACCAGTCTGTCAAGTTTTACAAACAGAGGTATCCTTGAAAACTCAGAAAATTAAAAGTGAAGTCAGTGGAACTTCAAGAGCAGGCAGTAGAACCATGCCCCAAGGTAATGATGCACCTCCCTGCACCCCTTTCATGGGATTAGTGCACACATACAACTAAAAAGTTGAATACACTTCCATTCCCATACACTAGAGGCTGTAACACAAAACACAATGGGGTTTCTGATGGGAAATCCAGCTCTAAATTCACTTACCTTTGCACAATTTCCTATCACATGTCTCTGCCTTTTCCCCATAGCTCTCTGACAGAAATTATTAAATAAAAGGGAAAAAAAATTCACAACAGCAAATTCTGCCAGCCCAGTTTAAGATGTCGTTATGATTGCTTTTCTTCCTCTAATCTTTACCATTCCACCAATTTTTTGGACAACTATCGTATCATTCAAAATGCATTATGTAATCAAACAGAGAAAGTGTCACAGTAAAATGCTTTCAAGTGCAGCTATGATGACCTTTCAAATAATCTGTTCAACAGGAATCATTTATGTCCATTGTGAGCAAGTTCAGGAAGAAAACCTTGCCTTTCCTTTAAAACTGAACCTTTAAACTCATCTAAGACTAGGAGTGGAAATTTAAACTTTAAAATCTGCAAATGAACTCATATTTAACTACAGCAGGTGTCTGAATTATTTCAGTATCTATACAAACCAGACATCCTCCAGAAAGTCACAGAGGTGATGAAGTGATTGAAGCCTCTGACACATGAGGAGAGGCTGAGATATGGGTCTGTGTAGGCAAGAGAAGAGACAGCTCAGGGGGAATCTTATCCATGTGTATAAATACTTGATGGGATGGGAAGTGAAAAGAGAAGTTGGAGGCAGAAACTTCTCGTTAGTTATCATAGAATCATAGGGGTTGGAAGGGACCTGGAGAGCTCATGGGGTCCAACCCCCCTGCCAAAGCAGCTCCCCAGCTCATATTGCACAGACAGGCATCCAGACAGGGCTGGAATCTCTCCAGAGATGGAGACTCCACCACCTCCCTGGGCAGCCTGTCCCAGGGCTCTGGCACCCTCACTGGGGAAAAGTTCTTCCCCATGTTGGTGTGGAACTCCCTGTGCTCCAACTTGCAGCCATTGCCCCTTGTCCTGTCTCCACAGACCACAGTGACAGTCCAAGAGGCAATGGGCACAAATAGAAACACAAGAATCTCCATTAAGAAGTACATTGGCAGTGAGCAGTAAGGATAGTCAAACACTAGCACAGGTGGCTCAGAGAAGCTGTGGATTCTCCTTGCTTGGAGATATTCAAAACCTGACTGGACAAACAAAGTGTCCATTCTTCATACAGGGGGTGAGAACAGACTGTCTCAATGCATCCTTTTCCAATCTCATTGATTCTATGAGAAAGTCAGCTCATCTGCCTTGAAAACACCAAGTTATATTTTTGTATTTTGGAGTAGGAATTTACCATTAACTTGTTTCCTTCTCTTGGTATCTGTTTCAACTATTATCTTTTAATTTTTATGTTCAGCTAAGCCTCGTTTTTTCAAAGCAGGGAACTTATGCATCCCTTAGAGCATTATTTTAATGTCACTTGGTAACTCTCCATGACCTAAGGTAAGTAGATAAAGAGCCTGCTCATAGAAAAACCTTCCTCTCTCTATCAGAGAAGATAAACCAAAAAATTATTCACATGTTGATTTTGAAATAAGACAGAGCACAGAATTACAAATAAGAAAAACATGAAGCAAAATCCATATTGACAATAATCATTGCAGTACACTTCAGATTGAGTAGTATTCTGTTACATAACTATAATATCTGTATATATTAGAATGCAAATATTTTTCAAAAACTGTTTCCAGGTCTTTAAAAATATTTTTTTCATTTTTCCTCCCTTAAAACCTACAATAGTACATCAGAGTGTTTCTCTTATTGCACACCACAGTAAACAGATTTATTGAGCAATACTAGATTAAGGACATACTGGTACAGCTTTGGCTTCTGAACTCACATGAGTTCACGATTCCAAGCAATTAAGAGCAAAGTACTTTTTGTAAGCTGCTCTCCTGCCCCCCAAAAACTCCCAAAACCAAATCACAGAATCACAGAATCGGAATCACAGAATCACAAGGTTGGAAGAGACCTTTGAAGATCATCGAGTCCAACCATTCCCATCCTGAGCTAAATCAGATCCCTAAGTACCTCAGCTACCCTTGTTTTGAACACATCCAGGGAAGGTGACTCAAGCCCCTCCCTGGGCAGCCTGTTCCAGGCCCTGACAACTCTGTCAGGAAAACATTTGTTTCTAATGTCCAATCTGTCCCTGCCCTGGCACAGCTTCATGCCATTGCCCCTTGTCCCATCTCCTGTCCCCTGGCTGAAGAGACCATCGCCCACCTCTCTACAACCTCCCTTCAGGTAGTTGTAGGTGGGGAGAAGGTCTCCCCTCAGCCTCCTCTTCTCCAGGCTAAACAGCCCCAGCTCCCTCAGCCGCTCCTCAGAGGATTTACTCTCCATCCACAACTCAACAAGCAAATGTTGTTCCCTGTTTTGTAGGCAGATTCTGTTTTAGAAATAAACACCCGCCAGAAAGTCACTAAGAATAATTCCAATCTAGATGCTCACCTGGTGACAATGCTAATCAGAAACTAAGTGCAAACTGCCTGACTAGACCTGAGCTTTAACCTACACTGCATTTCCAAAGCTTCTACACCAACATGAATCTCTTAGAAGAAAAATTCCCTTGTCCTTTTTCCTTCAAAGGTTAATTTACCAACAGTCTCCAATAAATGATGATGATTTTAAATGCTTTTCTCCCAAGAGCAACCCCAGCTGGAGTCCTGTGTCCAGGTCTGGGGCCCCAATACAAGAAAGATGTGGAACTGTTGGAGAGGGTTCAGAGGAGCCACAAGGATGATCAGAGGGCTGGAGCAGCTCCCCTACGAAGAGAGGCTGGGGGAGCTGGGCTTGTTCAGCCTGGAGAAGAGAAGGCTGCGGGGGGACCTCATTGCAGCCTTCCAGTCCCTGAAGGGAACATACAAACAGGAGGGGAATCTACTTTTTAAAAGGGTAGACACTGGCAGGACAAGGGGGATGGATTAAAACTAAAGGAAGGAAGGTTTAGATTAGATATTAGGGGGAAGTTTTTTACAGAGAGAGTGGTGAGGGGCTGGAACAGGCTGCCCAGAGAGGTGGTGGATGCCCCGTCCCTGGAGGTGTTCAAGGCCAGGTTGGATGGGGCCCTGGGCAGCCTTGTGTAGCTCCAGGCCTGGAGGTTGGTGTCCCTGCCTGTGGCAGGGGGGTTGGAGCTCTGTGATCCTTGGGGTCCCTTCCAACCCATGCCATTCTATGATTCTATGATTCCTTGTGATATCACTGTGCTAAGTTGTACCTTTTATAACTCTTTAATCTGATTTCCAGTTCTGATACTTTTGTAGCAGAAATCAACTGAAAACCATAAACCCCCCAAATTTTGTCCATGTTTCTTCTGCCTGTGACTTTTCTTTTGCAGAGCTCAAAGAGCATTTCTGACAACATGCTAGTTTGTAAAACCATCCCTGTGTCTAGCTTAAGTTTAACAGATGACACATTCATTTGGAAATAAACTTTTCATTACTTTTGTTGAAACACTGTCCACAGACCCTGTGAGGAACTGAAATGAGCAATGCTATCTTGGTAGAGCTTTGGCATCCATGTACATTTTTAGGAAACCCATACAAGCTACTTTTTATAATGTCTTCTCACACCCCATGTTTACCCCCAGTCCTGGCTTGTTTTAGTTCGAATCTTGTTTCTTCCCTGAAATGTTTTTGATTCTGTAGCACTGCTGATGTTGGAGCACCACCTACATCTGTTACTCTGACCCACAAGGTTTGAAGACTCGTGCACACACACATGCACATACACACAGAGTCTACCCCAGCTCATTATCATAGTTAATCCAGTAAAAAAATAAAATATCTCTTTTGCCTCCTTCACCTGAATTAACTACACTTACATTTTAAACTATAATTCCTTTTTAGCCAGGGAAGTATTCAAGTATTACACAAAGTGTAATAAAATGAGTAACAAATGTTATCAAGGCTATTTCCTAAAATAGAGGGTGACAAGCTCTACTGAGTGAAGTTCATAACATCTTCTCATCAACAGGAAAATAAAGGTTCTTCCAAGACTCCTGTATTCATATCCTTCCATCCCTTATTTTAACAAATATAAATTCTCTTATTACATGGTAGCATAACTTGTTTAAGGCTTCCAGAGGAATATAATGCCTAAAGTTCTCCAGGAACTCACATAGCACTTATCAACTGGCTCAGAAATGTGTTCTTATGCACAGTAAGAGTCCTTCAAATATTTCAAGAAAAGTGACAGGACTTCCAGTGCAATATTACACTGCTTTAGCCCTGATATGTTTATATAAGTGTTTTCTAATCCTTCTTTTCCATTTTTCTAGCTTCTAACCCATTTTGATGGTTAAGAAATCAAGCATGATAATATGTAATTCTAAATATCAGCAGTCTCTCTCTAAAATTTGTGTATTCTTTAATCAGCCGTTTGTTCGACAAAAATAAAGTTAAAAGTTTGGCAAATTTCATATTCAAATTACTTTAGAACTTGGGGGTGCCTACTTTAAGGTCCTGGCAACTAATTACTATCTCTTATATTTATTTCTATACCTCTTCTACTGACATTTCCATATGAGACGCTTCCTGTGACTCATCCTCATTGACTCGTCTTGCAGTAAACAATGATGCAATTAATTCATTTAGGTCTTTTGTTACTATATTTTTCAATAGCCCCTATTAAACCTTAGTCATCTAATTGCCCCTGTGGACTGGAAAAAAAAATTGAATTGTCTTATCTTTTTACATATAATTCACTGTAACTTATACTTTTCTAAGTATTCTTCATCTTAATGCAACTTCTACTTTCTGAATAACTTCTTTTTTACTTCCAGCAGTCCCCACTTTGCTATTTATCTGTCCTTGGGTACACCATGAGGAACTTTTAAACTGCTAATTGGATTTTTTTTTGACTAATGGTGCATTTGCTCTTAGCCTTTTGTAGCTTTGCATTTAAGTCATTTTTCTAGCACTATCCAACACCTCCATCTTTCAACTGCTGCTCTTCTTTTTTCCTTTCTTTTAAATATGCCTTCACTTCTTTAAAAATAAATCCATTTACAAATAGAAAATCCTGCATATCCAAGCCTGTTCTGCATTTTTGAAGAGAAAGTCATGCAAGAGTCAACCTCTGGGCTTTCTAAAAGTTTCATTGTTTTAAAATGAACTTATCTACCTGATTAGGTTAAGCCTTCAGCACAGGGCATCACTCCTCTATTGGCAAGACCTGCCTTCTGTCCCTCATAACTAGAAGTACCATTTGAAATAAGTACCCACTGCCCATCAACTCAACAAAACTTCTGACACATCAATTATGTCAATAACTTAATTTGAAATAAACAATTTCTGGTTTATTTCTTTGGATACGTAGGAGCAGGAATATTTCCACATCTCATTGTTTCCTATTACCTATGTCTCATTTATGGGAATGTCCTTTCCTGATGTTGTACAGGCATTCTGTTAATTTGTCCCCTGTTTCTGTATCCAGGGACAGTATTTCAGGGCTTTATTTCCACACAGTGACCCAAACCAAGTTGTATAATCTCACACACAATTTTTATCCACTTCAATTCTTTTTTTTTGGTCTTTTTTTAAATTTTGAAGGCAGAAATACAATTTTCTTTTAAGTTCATCTATCAGTCTCATTTTCCATAACATTTTCTCAAAAATGCACTAAGTCCATGCACCTCTGGTATAATATGAGCTTATTGTACTCAAAGACTCTTCAGAAAACAGCCTGTCAATTTTTTATACTAGAGAAATCTTTCAAGCTTAATCACCCAGGGCTAAGTCACAGTCCTACTCCTTAGCACAATACAGAGATAAGGCATCTCACACTAAGTATTTCCAAAATGTGGAACTTACTTCAGTCTATACTACAATTAGTAAAGGCGTTTTAGGATTAGAAACACACAGACAAGAGCTGTTTGCCCTCAACTAAATTGTTTTCCTTTTCATACTTTTACAAGTATTGCTGTTGAGGCTGCGACTCAAGGGAGTGAAAATTACTGGGGTTTACTAACACACAAAAATTTAACTTTGGAGTTCCAAAAAGAAATACAGACATGTTAAATACAACACTTCCAAAACCAATTTAGTTCTACTGAGAGATCAGTCTATGTTACTACACTCACATTTTCTGTTTGGGGGATATGATGACCAAATTTCTCCCTTTTTTTTATAAATAGTGGCTTTTATTATATTGTTAAATTACATTAATTAAACCCTAAAGTATCCACTTATCATGTCTTAAAAGTTTTAAATTAATAATTCATTTTATTCTCTGAATGGTGTCATATGACATAGTTAATGATGGGAAGAGCTTCTCATGAACATAGTATCTTTCTGATCTGCCTCCATAAGGTTTTTGATCAGTGGCTTGAATATATAATTTTACTGTGATTTAAGTAGAATAGCAGGAGCTAACATTTTCCAGGGATGGCATGAAGGAAATCAGTCAATAAAAAATATCAAAATAATACCTTGCTAAAATAGATCAATAAGTAAAGAAATGATCAGCTATATCCCAAAAGCTACTTATCAATAACATAATCCCAAAATTATCAATTTAATTTATTTCTAGTGTATCAGTAGCATTAGAAGTGCTACTCTAAAAATGAACAGTCATCAAAACTCTTTTCTAGCTATAAAAGTAAATAAAATGTGCAAAACAGAATTGATTCATTTTAGTACACTCAGCAGATATATGTTTATAAAGCTTTATATATCTCTGAGTAATATGGTAGAGACACTGCTATGTTTTTAAAAGAAACCCCACAAATTACCTCAAAGGCACATGACAGAATTAGAATCAGTGATTCTGAATCACAAATACATACTGAGAAAAAGAGTAGAACATAAAGCTGATGAGTGAACAATGGCATTCCCTCCCTAAGAGGCTAGTTTCTCAAAACAAAACAAGCAGTGAAATTCAATATACAAAATCTAAGGCCATAAAAAGAAAGAAATGAGCCTCACAGCAAAATACATACAAGGCTGTTATCAATGACAAACACATAATGTTCGCTGCACAGGAAAGTCAATGCTTCAGTCAACTAACTGAAATGTTGAAGCCAGCAGAATCATTGTTCTCCTAGGACTACTAGGCATACAATAGAAATGAACACTAATATGATCGAGAGAAATAATCAAGATTTACTATGGAAAATGAGAAATCCCAAAGCATCACTGACACAGAAGTTCAGAGCCTTCTATCTCCCAGCAACAGATAAGGCAACTCCAGCATCCCCAGCAAAACTGTTGCAGACATTGGGACCAACGTTACCAAGTACATGTTGAATGTACCATTCAGAACTAGAATGGCATCCTTTCAAAAATGAAAAATACCCCAAATTCTTCTCTAGCTGAAGGTAATTAAGCAGTATTTTTAAAATCAGGTTGACTTTATAGAAATGTTACTTTATCAATTACTACATGGGGTTTTTTTAATTGATTCTGGTCTGTAACTGATATAAAACTTTGCATGGCCATCAGAGAAGCTCCTTGGACATAAGAAGTTTGCTTACCTTGCGTGGCTGAAAGTCATATTTCACACAGTGCTGGAAACCTTTGCCTTTTGACTTCAGTGATGTAACTATTAAGCAATTGCCAACAAAATGAGCAGAATACCCAACACCTTTGCTAGTGCGGAAACTGAAAAGAAAAAAGGAATTGTTAATGAAACTGGGGAAAAGGGGTGCTATTGTATAATCAAACAAGGTCCAAAGACTACTTCAAATTGCCCTGAGAAAGAAAATAAATTAATATCTGGGATAGTGAACTCAATTTCATTTATATCCTCTCTCTCCCCACCATTTCTTTGGAGGGAGCTACCAACCTTCATCCCTAACTTGACTGCAGCCTCCATTCTAATTTGTTTTTTTTTCTCTTTACAAAAATCCAAGATGGTAAATATTGTATTCTTTGGGTTTTTCCCCCCCCCCTTCAGTTTCCTATTTTTCATTACTTAAAATAACACTTGATTTGAGTTGTAAAGAAAAATCCATCACAGAAATATTCTGAGATGTCTTGAAGTTTTCTGGGTGTGGGAGAATAATGTGGCTGGTATGACATCCAAGTTGGGATTCAAGGCAATTACTGTGCACAAGAATTATTTCTTTGTCAAGACTTACAATTTCATTAGGCAAATGATCTATGAAACTTTAGCAGTCTAAGTTGTGGATTCATTTTCATTTGCCAAATTGATAAAGGACTGTAACTTTAACAAAGGAAGTTTTAGTTTCAAGCTGTCCTGTGACAAACATCATGAAGACAAATAATGCAGAAAGTTCATGCACCAATCTGTTTATATTTGAAAAAAAAAGCATTGCAAAGAGAAAATCTGGACTTCTGAAAATATATTTTGCAAAAGCAACTGATGGAAATTAATGACATCACCCTGAGCATTTTTAAAAAGGTAAATCCATAGCTATGACACTTGTTCCTTCCTGAAAAGCTAAGTACAATGAAAAGAAATCTGTATCATGAATATGAGGCACACTTTATACAGTTTTTCTCTTTTTTTTTTTAAACTCATTAACAAGCAGGTTATAACCAGTGGCTGAAATAGAATAATTAGAATTCTTCTATTAAATGTGAAACAAACATAGTGATGAGACCAAACAGAACAGGAGCAGTAACATCTATAGGCAACTCTTCCCCACCCCTATGGGTCTTTGTGCAGAGATCCATACTTCCAGTCTTGATTTCAGTCCTCTTATGAGTTGTACCATACTATGCCTTATGAGCTTATGATTTGCTCTTTTGCTTTAGCAAGCTGTGAAGGTGCTTCAGCAGATTTATTTTCCCAAATAAAGGCTGTGTTTTCCTCATTCTTCTAATTGCCTGTATATGGGAGCTGCTTTGACAGGGGGGTTGGACCCGATGATCTCTGGAGATCCCTTCCAACCCCTATGATTCTATGATTCTATGTGGTACACAATCCTCTTTCCCCATCAGCTGCTGCACTGGAAAGAAGCATTATTCCCTGCCACAACCCTTTGTACAGGCTTCCACACAAAAAAGGGCACTTATTTTAATAAAGCTAAAGAATCCTCTCTAAATAAACCTAAGATGTAATCTATGAAGAGAAAAATTACATATTGTCCATCACCACTGACCTCAACAGTGAAGACAAGTTATAACATCGTCATTCTCCTTTGCCTTGTGAAGATTATTTTTAACAAGGATCATTTCAATGATCTGGCTTCCACAATGACTGGATAGGCAGCTATAGCCCCACAACAAAAGGGCCTGTTAACAGCCTCATGGGACAATATTACTCATACACCTATAAAACCTGCATACCCACACACACAAAAAACCTGCATGACCACAGTACTGAATTTAGTACAGGAACATGATGGTTTAAAACCTGAAAATACCTCTTCTACAATAAGAACAACTGAACGTGCTACGGGCTAGTGTGTGGCTTTGATTTCCCTCCTTGGGGCTTGAAGCCACCCAAAGAGCTTTTCCCCAGGTAGCTGCACCTCACACAATGTCAAATTTGTTTCTCAGCAACATGTGCCACTTCTACAAGTTAAAATAGTTTTGGATGACAGAGTTCCATTCTGAAGGAGACTGAAAAGAATCCACAGATTCACTGTGTTCTGACATAGGCTGTAGTGGTATTTGGTTAGAGATGTAAAATAAAATGTATTGTTTTTATAAATCACCAACCACAAATCATTGTAAATACCATCACATTTTCACCTGATAAAACATATAAAATGCCTCCTACTACTTAGAACAGGAGCAAATAAGTATTTTGTTGCACACTGATAATACACTTTAAAAAAAATAAAAAAAGGGTCTTGAAGAATCATAGAATCATAGAATGGTCTGGGTTGGAAGGGACCCCAAGGGTCTTAAGATGTGATTGTACTTATTATCTCACTCTGGTGTCACTGGGTGTGCAGTGTAATAAAGAGAGTTTTCTTTCCTTTCTTCTGTATTGAGTCTGTTTTGCCCATGACACTAACTGCAGAATGATCTCTCCCTGTCCTTATCTCAACTCCTAAGCCTCTTAATATACATTTTCTCCCCTGTCCAGCTGAAAAGGGGAGTGATAGAGGGACTTTAGTGGGTGTCTGGCCTCCAGCCAGGGTCAAACCACAACACTTAGCCAAGATTTTACTCATCCCTCAGCCCCCCACCCCAAATGAATTACCATTCTAATACAACAGTAGTTGAGAAACTGAGAACTCAAGGATGTTCTTTGTTAACCTCAACATTATAATACACAGGTTATGTTCATCTTAAAATTGTATTTCTTGCCAAAGCAGTGTAGGCTGGGACTGGTCTCTAGGATGCTGCACAGAAATTCTCTTACCAATTACCTAAACAGGGAGAACTTGTCACATCCAAAAAAGAAACGCAGCGAGATGACAAGAACAGTACTGTCAATACCCATATGGTTTTATGAGCCTTTAACTACCTCCCATAGCATCTGGTATACAATTTTACTACAGATAGTTCATAAAACCCTTATAGTTATGTTTCATTTCAGCCAGTTCCTCAAAGCAGCTAGTGGATGTTATTATACTCCAATAGGAGGTAAGCATTCTTCCATCCACTGGTGAAACTGTTTAGTGATTCCAGCTTCTTTAGCTTAAGATTTTATGAGCAATTTAACATATGATCACACACAGAGATTGAGAATATATTAATTAATTCTTGCCTGAAGAAAAAAAAAAAAGTATTTTATTTTCTACAAACTTAGGAATTATATTATGTGATTTTGCAACTGTTCCACATAATCTCCACTATTATTAGCTCTAGAGAAGGACTGGAATGTCTAGATGGCTTGCTTTGTGGTTTTTTTCCCCCTGCATCAATAAAAATAAAATTTAGAATGTGCTTCCAGAAGTTTTAGCCATTTTTCCATTAAATCATTGTGGAATCACGTGGATATTTTAAGGAAAAAAAAGCAGCAATTAAGATTATACAACCTGATTTCACCCCCTAATTGCTTTACAAAACACAATTCAAAAGAAAGCATCTCTTAAACAAAACAAAACCCCAACAAAAACACAGAACAAAAAACCTCACCAAAAAATCCCCAGCAAAAAAAAAAGCAATCTTAATATATGGATTTATTTTATCTAATTCCAGGTCTTATTTAGAAGTAATACCACCTCATCTCCTTTTTTAGTGGAAACAAGAATAGAGATTTAAAGGATGGAAACCTCCCAGTTTCACACATTTAGCATTAGCCCTAAATTTGCACTGTCTTTATGACAACAAGCCTACACCTCATTTTTCAAGAAGCATTTCCAATTACCTATTAAACTGTGACGATGATGATGATTCTACTGTGTCATCTTATTGTGATGAAGTGACGACAGCATTTCACTGTCTACCCACTAGATCTCAGATTAAGCAACCTATGAATGTTAGATTTTTTTGCATGAGTTCTGAAAAGATGTCAAGAGCAGCCTTAATTCCATCACTTTGGGGGTTTTTATTTTTGTTTTGGTTTTTTTCTTGGAGAATTTCATTATAAATTGTGTTTTCCAGGGCACAGCTCACTCCAGAACATTCTCTAAAAAGTCCAGATTTTTACCATGATCTCAAAAGAAGTAGCAATTCCTAACATGCTATTCCAGTAACACTTTTGAAAAGATTTCAAGAAGTGATCACATCCCCTCTACTCTCTTTTCTGTTTGTTCAGACTACACTTGACAAGATCCACATTAGCTCTTCCAGGTAGTGATGAAAAAGCTGTTAATGGTCAGTCTGTTACCTACAATAATGCCTCTTTTGTAATTCCTGGTTTCTTACACAAAACTACTAATTCTGTAAGCATGGCAACCTTGATTCACTACTAGGTCCATAAGTTTGATTTGCCTACACTAAAATTTGTGCTACAAAATTCTGAATCTTACCATTTGAACCTGATTGTTCTCCAGAAAGGCTTTCTGCTTATTGCTATTGGTCATCCATGCAAATGTCAAAGTATTCTAAGTTTCTTCAATGTTTGTCACACTTATTTTACTTCACTTCACAGAATCACAAGGTTGGAAAAGACCTTTGAAGATCATCAAGTCCAACCATTCCCATCCTAAGCTAAACCAGATCCCTAAGTACCTCAGCTACCCTTTTTTTGAACACATCCAGGGAAGGTGACTCAACCCCCTCCCTGGGAAGCCTGTTCCAGGCCCTGACAACTCTGTCAGGAAAACATTTGTTTCTAATGTCCAATCTGTCCCTGCCCTGGCACAGCTTCATGCCATTGCCCCTTGTCCCATCTCCTGTCCCCTGGCTGAAGAGACCATCGCCCACCTCTCTACAACCTCCCTTCAGGTAGTTGTAGGTGGGGAGAAGGTCTCCCCTCAGCCTCCTCTTCTCCAGGCTCAACACCCCCAGCTCCCTCAGCTGCTCCTCAGAGGATTTGCCCTCCAGCCCCTTCCCCAGCCTGGTTGCCCTTCTCTGCACTCGCTCCAGGACCTCAATGTCCTTCTGATGCTGAGGAGCCCAGAACTGGACACAGTACTCAAGGTGCAGCCTCACCAATGCCCAGTCCAGGGGCACAATTACCTCCCTAGACCTACTGGCCACACTGATTTTGATACAAGCCAAGATGCCATTGGCCTTCTTGGCTGCCTGGGCACACTGCTGGCTCCTATTCAGCCTGCAGTCACCCAACACCCCCAGGTCCTTCTGAGTGCCTGACACCTAATGCCAATGCTGCTTCTACATTGTATTGGAAGCTGAAGAAAGCATTCAACACTCAGGTTAAAAGTGCTACACTACTAACCATGAGAGAAGTAGCACACATCATTGGTTCTGCAACTCTGGAGTGTGATTTCCCTGTTCTGAGCCTGTAACAAATTCTCAAATCAAATGTACCACCTAAAGGTGCCAATTCTGAAACGTCAATTCTGGCTGAGAAACAAATGATCATGTTAAATTCCTGTATGCATGTTCAGTGCTGTAATTGCATTTGACAATCTGGAAAAATAAAGAAAATATAGATCATACCAATAAACACAGCGATAGCCAACAGCTTGAATAAAATCTCCATGATCAAATAACTTTGGCACTTAAGAGAAAATGGACACATGGAAAAGGATCATCCCAGATGGTAATTTGGAGAAAATATACTACATTTTTTTTCAGCTTAAATCCAAAATTATTTTTAATCAGATATTTGTTTTGTAAAAGATACAAATTATTTTGGTTTTCCAAGTAAGACACATCTATGAGTCCTCTTCTCAGCTGACTATTAAAAACTTCCACTTTTTTAGACTACCTGGCATGACTACAAAGTAGGAATCATTCTTTTTCATTGCTTCCCTTCTTGTGCTACTCCTATTTTCCTGAGCTGATAAAACTTTACAGATCTTATGTCCAGTCCTCATCTGTCTGCACAGCTGATACACAGCCTTCAGGAATATGAGATACCATGGGTGTGCCAAATAGCAAATACATGAAGAATGCACAAGTTCTCGTGACAGAAGGTTCCTTATCTTCTTCATTCCTTTTTTTCTTCAGCTAAAGAACCATACTTGATGAGATATATAATTAATCTCTGAAGTGAACATTTTTTTTCATGATTGAACAAGAGAATAAACATTTTTACTATTATAGTATCATTTCTAGACATCAGAGGGCTTTATTAATGATGTAACTATTATATCTGGTTTTATCACAACAGCAAACCTAAGTAAAGTAAAATTGCCTCTCCAGCAATGACTGTATTATGAAATACAGCTCCCATTTTTGGGAGCAGGTGATCAATGAGCCATTTTTATATTCACAGACATACTTTCTATTACCTCTAGCTAATGTGCAAACAGTGCTCTGCGAGTACAGCAGATTTGTTTTATAGGACTGGAATCTGCTGAGAATCTTAAACACCAAACAGAAAATACAAAAACATTCCCAGTTTACAGCTGTAAGAAATAATGTATTTTAAAATTCCTGAAGAAACCACCACACTACATTTTATGGTTTATCCACATGCATTTATAAGCTGCAAAGGAAAAAGAACAGAAGACTTTGTAAGGGTTTTTCCACAGTAAGTGGCCATTAAAATCTGCAGATGTTTGGGTGGAAAAACACACTTCAGAAACTAAAAACAATGAGAAAGATTAACTGTTATTAGGAAGGCAAAACAAACTGTTAACTGAGCGTTATATGTTACTTACCAATAGAGATAGGGTTTATCCTTATCTACATTGATATTGTTTAGTGGATCCATACGAAACCAGGTGTTAAGAGTAAACCCATTTTGATAAGGCCACTTAGCAATAGGAGGCAATGCAATTGCCTGGAAGGGAAAAAAAATAAAGAAAAAGGAAAAAAAAAACAGGAAAAAGAGGAATCAGCAGGTCAAAAAATGAATTTTTTACGAGGTATTGTTAAACAAAATGCCTTTATGAAATTACGTCTTTCCAGACATGCAGATCTGGTTTAAACTTTAAATATTAAATAAGAATATTTTTTAAGCCCCCCTTAAAATAGTGCTTTTGAATAAATGCATCAGTTTGCCATCTATTTTAAAATCCTGTAATTTTTAACTAGATAAATTCTACGAATAAAGGACATGAAATTAAGTTTGTGAGCAGGCAATATTAAGAGGACCCAAAATAGAAATTACTTCTGCAGAAATTAATCTATAAATTCAGCTTGAAGTAAGTATTCATCTCATCAAAACACTTAAACACTAAGGTCAAATTAATCTCAACAGATGGTACAACAGAGATTCACTGTTAAAATTACAGTATAATAAAGGTTATTCTCTGAGATTTAAGAGCAGGGTTTTCTTTTCCAATGAACACTTAGTAAATGGTCAGTAAGACTGAACCTTTTATCTCCTTCTCAGGTTTAAGACATTAGCAGTAAGGCATGGCCTGCAAAGAATTTTGATTTTTCAATATTTTATTATTATTGGCTGACTGATGAAGATGTTTCACAGAGCTCCTTCTCCCTGGGCAAGGCTCCTAATACCTGAGCTAACTCCTAAGTAAGGCACTTTTTAGGGAGGAATTGGACAAGATGAATTTCTGAGGTCACTTGCAAAGTCATTTTTTTTCTGATACCACTAAAAGATAAAACATTTTCCCCCTTGGTATGGTAACTATATAGAATAATGAAGCTTTTTTTTTTATAAATTAAGAAATTAAATGTTTGTAGTAAGTTAGAAATTACTGCAGTTATCACTCGTAACAAGAAATTCTTCATCCCTCAGGCAATATATAGAATATCTTACACAACAGAAGTGTAATACCATTAAAGGAGTCTTTAATACTATTTCTTGAAATAAGTTCTATATGAATACAAACCAGAAGAAAAGAACTTTCTCAATAACAGTGTTATTTGTAAGTATATTTAATTTCTATTTTTTCAGTTTCAGGAAGATAATTTAAACTCTTACTACAGTTTAAAATAATAAAGACTAGTTAATCAATCCTTGCACTGAAGGTATTGTGTTCTTATCAAAGCTACCAGTGATACTGACTGAGCACTGGCACAGGTTGCCCAGAGAGCCTGTAAAGTCTCCATCCTTGAAGATGCTCAGAAGTCATCTGGACACAGTCCTGGGCTGCCTGCTCTAAGTGGCTTGGCCTGCAGAGATCCCTTCCAACCTCAACCCTTCTGTGATACTTGTGAGTCACAGTTGGAAATAATACTTTTTCAGGAGTGCTCAAATCTAATACTGTCATGATTCATACCAAAGACTACACAGAATTGTAGCAACCCCATGCATTGCTTAAAATAAGAACAGACATGAGTATTTGGGCAATAGAGGCAGAATAACCACACGAAGATTCTATGCCAATGTAGTAAAGTTTGTTAAAAAAGGTTCAGATTGGGACTGACTTTTCATTATTTTTATATACCAGGTAATTCCTGGAAGAGTTTTAAGAGCTGGGAAATAGGTAATTAAGAATTATAGGGAACTCACAGTAAATTTTACAGTTAGATACAGAAATGTGCTCAGATTATGCTGGTAGCTGACTGGACAAAAGAAATAACACCAATTCTGCTACTGGCATGGTACCAAGTGCTCAGTATAAAACATTTCAAGGAACTCCTTTGGGATATCACTCCTGCCTCTTGAGAGGCAGTTTCCTGCCTGAAACAAAAATTGCTGCTGGATAACAAGCAGGACCACCACCTTGGAATACCACCACCACCACCACAAGGTGTCCTTGAGATGGAGTGACTAATGAGCTACTTCCACAGACTGGCAGAGATGTAACAGGGTCCTGGGAAGAACCTTTCAGTTGGGACAGTGAAGTGGATCTCATCAGCAGGCTGGTTCCTTCATACTACCCCTGAAGTCTTGGTGATGAGAGCATGTATCCAACTTCAGAGAGGGCCAATCCCAGGTAAACATTTTGCAGTTCCTCTGTCTGATGTCATCACTGTGCAGAGCACCCAAAAACCTGAACTCAGTGCTGCTACACCAGGTCCTACCCATTCTCTTTCTTCTAATGCAGCACGTCATTGCTTGTGTCATTTGAGAAGGAATTGCCCTTGGTCCACTTCAGGGGATGATGACCCCTCTACAGAATGTCATTCCCACATGCACTTCACAGGAAAGAAGTAAGAAACCAGATGAGGTTCAACAAAAGCAAGTGGAGAGTCTGGCACCTGGGGAGGAATAACTGCTGGAATCAGGACAGGCTGGGGGATGAGCTGCTGGAGAAGAGCTCAGTGGAGAAGGACCTGGGGGTCCTGGGTGATGACAGGTTGGCCATGAGCCAGCAGTGTGCCCTGGGGGCTGAGAGAGACAATGGGATCCTGGGGGGCATCCGGAGGAGTGTGGCCAGCAGGTCACAGGAGGGGATCCTCCCCCTCTACTCTGCCCTGGTCAGGCCCCACCTGGAGTATTGTGTCCAGTTCTGGGCTCCCTGGGATAAAAAGGACAGGGATCTCCTGGAGAGAGTCCAAAGAAGGGCCACGAAGATGATTAGGGGCCTGGAGCATCTCCCCTGTGAGGAAAGGCTGAGTGAGCTGGGACTGTTCAGCCTTGAGAAGAGAAGACTAAGGGGGGCCCTAATTAAAGTTTATAATTATCTGAAGCAGGGGATGCAGGGGGAATCAGCCAGCCCCTTTTCAGTGTCTGTGGAGACAGGACAAGGGGCAATGGCTGCAAGTTGGAGCACAGGAAGTTCCACACCAACATGGGGAAGAACTTTTCCCCAGTGAGGGTGGCAGAGCCCTGGGACAGGCTGCCCAGGGAGGTGGTGGAGTCTCCATCTCTGGAGAGATTCCAGCCCCGTCTGGACGCCTGTCTGTGCAATATGAGCTGGGGAGCTGCTTTGGCAGGGGGGTTGGACCCCATGAGCTCTCCAGGTGCCTTCCAACCCCTACCATTCTATGAAATGTAAATTTGAAACTCATTTTTTCTTGATTTACAGGTGCACAGCCAATGGTGGGTGGTATGTGAAACAAGATCCTAACCAAGAAAAGAGAAATGCCTATTGTGCAGTTCGATCAAGAAACTTTATGCCTCTGTAAAACTCTCAGTACTGAGAACTTAATTTTAAATGTGATTCCCAATAATTGATGTATCCCTTTGGACAGGAAGGAATAGTTGAAATTCTTCCCCTGCAAAACTTTTTCTTGAAGCTCTAATACAAAATTAAAGAGAGACATTTCATCTGGGTTTGCCTCTGAAGCCCAGGAATGTCAAAGCAGTATGTGTCATTGCAGGCATTCATATTCTGCAACAGCTGTCTTGCTGTTGCATGTACTTTTAGGAGAGGTTAACTGTGCTTTTAATTTAGCAGCAGCAAATGAAACTCTCTCTTTCAAAACTCAGTAATTAATTCCTTACACAATCCGCCCTGTGCATTTTGCTGACACATCTGTTTGTGCAGCTGAAATCAAACAAGATCAGGGAAGTGATCTAGCCAAAAATAACTCAGGTAAAAAACAGTGATTTTCAGCCAGTTTATTTCCCTGATGCAATCTACCACATCAACAGCTGCATTCACAAAGAAGAGGAGGTGATGGTTTATGCAGGAAGAAAAAGATCAGTGCTACTGGGGAAACGCAAGTAGAACAGCCCAAAAGAAGCTCCTTCCAACCCTTCCTGCACTGGCATGAAAAGGCAGGAATCCCAAGATTATTTCCCCTTAAACCAATTCACCATGGGCATAGACTATTCAAAACCAAAATGGAACTGAAGCTCAAATCTGGATTTCTCATTTTTTAAGTATTTGCACTTCCTGCTTTAAGGATCCTATTGATGAATCTCTACACAATATTCACATTTATTTGGAGGTTTTTCTGAGCAGACATGCAGTGAATGGAAGAGAGAATATCTGTTTGAGAGAGTTTAGAAAGGAATATAATTTCACCATCTTAAGTTATCTCAAAAAGTAAAACCAAAAGATGACTCCATTGACATCACTGCCTTGAGGGAAAGGAAAGAGCTGATGGAGTTCAGACAAAAAAGAAGAAGATATAACAAATTTTCTCACTGTAAACTGATGAAATGCACAAGCTCATTCCTACACGTTCCTCAAGCCTCTGCTTTAAATAATATCAATTACACCATCCAAATAAAATCATACTGTTCTTTGGCATTTTCAGTTTTCACTTTTACAATCATTTCCCCCCTACACAAATCTGCTGTTTGACATTCCACCCTCCCAAGTGCAAGTTGCACTTCCCAACTACCTTGCAAACCTACAGAAGGCAAGGTCTATGCTATTTAAGCATTGGAATTGCTCCCTCATTTCATTTCCAAGAATTTCCAACAACAAATAGAAAGCAATGCAAATGAGGAGCAACTTCTTTGTTCCTCAAGTTGTAGTATGTTGGGTGGAAACTTACTGCAGCACTACAGCCTGGGAAGTTGAAAAAGGTATCGGGCCCATGTCTCTGTGGCATCTGATTAAGGACTGATAACAGTTTAACTGCATGTCTTGGCTGTGAAAACAAGAAAATGGCACAAAAGTCAGCACAACTGGTTTTGTACTCCAGGCTACAATGGAAACTGGATGGTTTTCAAACAACACAGCAAATTCAGTCTAAAGAAGTTAACAAAAATACTTTGCAAACAGATGTTCCATCAACATTACAAAAAAAAACAACCCACCAACCAACCAAAACAAACCAGAAGGATTCAAGTTTGTGTCCCAGGAGACTATTTATGTTAACTTCTGGTTCTAATGGAATGACACTTAATGCTTTATCTGATCACAGCTTACCCAGATTCCATTTTCGCCTCGAAGCATGCTGAACAAAAGCTTCAACTCTTTGACAGTGATGCTGTAGCTGGCAAGAACCCCCAACATATCAACTAGAAGATCTTCAAAGGAAAATAAAGTTATTCTGAACTCGGAATTTAATTGTTTTGACAAAAAAAAAAAGAAAGCTGAAAAATTAACGCCTTTAAAAGTCAGTTGTATTCACAAATTCTAAAAATCAAACTGAGTTGCCTTAAATATTTTACAAAGGATTTAATATCTCCATGGCTTTAGTTATTTTAAAAATAAATTTACATATGCAGCTTGAGATTTTGCATCACACTTTGAACAATCTATGAAATTCAGGAAGAATTCATTCTTCCCCTTTCACAACATTCACCATATGAACTTCCTGCTTGCTTCTTTCTGTCACATACTTTTTGGCATAGATTTCTTCATTCCTCTGAAGTCAGTATTTTAAAAGGAATCCTGACCTAAAAGACGCTCAAAATTATTGTTTAACTTAAGCACAGCACATTGTGCTTAGAATTTATATGATTCTCACATTTTTGCCACAGTGATAATGCTTCCAATTTTTACCAGAATGAAAGGTCAGGGAAAACAAACAAACCACAAAAATCATCATGAGAAACCAATAAAAGACTGCAATAAAAATAAGTGATCAAAATCGTTAAGGAAACTATGTAATACAGCTTGCATTTAAACATCTCAAACCACATAAACTTTTAAAGTACCATTACATATCCTGCCTTTTTTGAGAACAGGGGGTTTAAAATCCATTTGAATCTTTATTTTAAGAGACAGAATTTCATTTTGAGGATTTGCTAACTTGTGGGATGCTGGGCTTTGCCTTCTACTCCACACTTCCTTCGGGAATAAAATGCTCTGCTTAAGAATTACTGCTGCTTCTAGCAGGAGGATAAAACTTTGCTTCTCATCACAGATGTGGCGTAAGAAATTTAATTCAGAGACCAAGCAGTGAACTATAGAGTCTCCAAACCAAAAAACAGTATCTATGACACGATAGAATCAGCATTACCAAACTTGTTCAATCTGCTCAACAATCAGAAAATTCACCCCATAAAACATGAACAAGCTGATATCTTATTTGCAGGTCTACATGCTTCCCTTAGTCATAAGTGAAAGGATGACTCCTACAGGTGCTTGAGAGAGTAGTTTTCAAAAGCACCCACTCTTTACAAGGACATTTCACACTGATATTTTGGTTTAAACCATTTTTCTTTCCCTCTGCAAATCCCTATGCACGTGTTTCTGAGGAAAACCATCAATACCCATTTAACTTCTTCCACCGTGGTCCTCAGTAAGCAAAAGGTGTATGTGAAGAATGCAACATTATTTAATTTAAAGGAGACACAGCAAGCTGTTCATTCAGTGTGTGAAACTGCATGTAAGGAAAGGCAAAAGAAACACATGGTTACTTGCAGATATTTTTACCAGAAGATCTGAATATATTTGTAATGTTCCAAGAATAGGGTTTGGGGTTTTTTTTCTTTTTTTAAAAGAAGAGTTTATTTAAGCTTCCCTTTAAAATTGGTGTCATAAATTTGTGACAGAATTTCTTAAGGGCAAGTAAAATGAAGCTAAGCAAACTAACCTCCCCCTTGTCGTTTACGATGGCGTATTCTATGACTCAGCTCCTCCTCTCTTCCCTACAAGCATCTCTCCCCTTCACTGTGTAGACCCCAACCTCCAATGTGAAGCTGGCAGTGATTGCAAATACTGTATGTGATCAGAAATCTCAGGGAGGCAAATCTGGGCAAGAGAATACTAATCTTCAGCTGAGAAATTCTCAGTGCTTAATTTGGAGTCTTACCTTGCTTTTTAGATCAAGCTAACTTCAAGTTTTGCTTCCTTTACAGAGAAAATGTGTTGTGTAGAAGCAAAGTTGCTTGGCAAAAATCAGAACATAGGTTAAAAAACCCCCCAACAACTAACTTAGATGAGAAAAGTGTTAATTAATATGGTCAACCACAGAAATGACTGGCAGGGTTTTAAAACTGCTGAGCATGTGCTGCTTTGTTTTGTTGTTACAGCCCTGTACTACCTTGTGGCACAAAAGATTTCTTATTTCTACTGAGGATGTTGATAACCCACAGGCATTAGAAATACATATTTATAAATAGTGACTAAAACATTGACAGAGAAATAAACTTAAAGCTCTCTAACAACATAACTCTGGGTAAAAGGAAAGACCTGTAAGACTAAAGCCCAGTAGGTAACAAGTAAAGATAAAGCAAAGAACATCTGTGGAAGTCGAAGCACTTCTGGCTACTTGAAAGTAACTACCTCTAAAGATGGTTTGTTTCTTGTTTCAATATAAGAAGACTTAAAAGGAACTCTATTGCATAACTTTATTCATACTGCTTAGAAATCTCATATCAAAGAGTCAGTTAACATCTAGTTTATAAATCCTAATAACCTGCTCATCTATACATGGACAAAGGTCACAAAACATACTGCAATTGGATTTTTGTAATGTTTGCTTCATTTTTATATATTATCTATGATCACATATATACATAACCTGTATCTATGGCCTCATATCAGAAACAAGATTGTGTAAAATAATATCATTTTACTATTAAGTCCAGAAGAACAAACCAGGCACCGTTTCTCATTTTCAATTCAATTCTAAGATGCACTGAATGCAACAGATTTTATTTTTGTTAATGGCACCTTCTGACTCATACTAAGCAGTTTATGTATGATCTATAAATTAACCAGAAACCTGGGAGGAATGCTTAATTCAGTCATTTAATATGAAAATACAATGGTAAAAAGAGTCTGCTTGCTGAGCATGTATCAAAATGAATGGCATGGTGTTGACTTCAGAAGACATTGAACAGTTGTGTTGGAAAAGCAACTTCAGGTAAACGACACTCATGCCTGCCTAAACTTGTAATAACAGACAACCCTGATCTTGTGCATTTTAACCCCACTGGTGAAGTAAATTAATTTCTATAGGTTGGCAAGAGAGAATGTGAAAACTTTGCAGTTTTTTTTATGCAACTAGTTCAAAGAGAAATGCTTGTTCACAGCCCATCAATGACAGAGCCATCAAAACCTAATATTTTTGCTTAAAAACTAGGACCTGTTACAGAGCAGAAGAATTTGGTTCCAGCAATTTTAGAATAATTACCTACAGCATGACAACAGAACTGAGGAAAATCAAGTGGGGCTCAAAGGAGACACATCCACTCTGTATGAGTTTCAGGCTGCGTTCTCATCCAACATTTAGACTTCTCTGAAGCTACTACAGACACACTATTCCAAAGAATCCCTCAGAGCAGATGATCTGCTTCACTACTTATCACCTGGATATAAAGAACTGTAAAAAAGTTACTCCCTCAAGGAAGATCCTGTGTGCCCATCACCTATGTAACTAATTTAGCAACCTTTTCCCCTTAACCATTGATAAAATCGCTGGTCATCCCCTATCTTAGCACAACAGATGATCACAGTACAAAGATGACTTCTGAAAGGTGATGCTTTTGGAAAGCAAATTGGAATACAAGTGGCAGTGATCCCATTTGTATTGCAGCTGAGGCTTTGATGGTGATTAAGCTTTTGTTCTTGATCAGAAAACCTGCAAAGTTTTGAGAAATGTGATATTTAAAGTGCTGAGAAACATCACGAATCTCATAATATTTATTTAAGCAGAGAGACAAGTTCTCACTGCAAAAGACTGGATGCATGTTTATTTGTTAGTGCCTTCCTTTCATAAAACCAGGGAAGAGTGGCTTCAGACTCAGATGGGTCCTGAAACCATGCTGTCAGAACATAAAACAGGCGTTATGTCTGTCTTGTCTATTTAAACCTTATCTAGGTCTAACCAAAGGAGCTAATGAGCTGACCTAAAAATCCCTAAAGAACTCCCAAACCAAACAAATAAACCCCCCCAGAAAACCTGTACCCTTTACAGATGAAAAAAGGCAACTGCAAAACATTGGGCTGACAGACTATCAGCAACTGTTTTGGGAAGAAAGTGGTACCAAATTCCTAGGAGTAATACCTAACACAGCTCTTGTTCAGAACATGCTCATGGAAGCCAGACCCATATCTCTTGATTTCTGATTTCTACAGTTATCTAAGATTTTTTAAAATATTCTCTCTAATGGTGATATCATTGGTTATATATGCCACATATGGAAGAACTATTACAGGGAGCTCAAACTGGAACTATTTTATTGGTCTGATTACAAATCTAAGCACATCATTTCCATGGGTGAAACCCTGAAAAACCTCAAGATAGAAGTGATTGTTTTCATCAGCTAATGCCTTATATTTAATGTGGAATAAAACATTATCTTTGCCCTTATACTCTTCTGATGCGTTTAAGAGTCCTGAAAACAAAACCTTCTTAGTGAAAACTGTTTGTGAATGGATTGATCTGTTATACTTCAGTCTGGATCTTGCTGTAGAATACAGCAGAACACCCTGGGTTTAGTGTTTACACCTACATATCTAATCAACAAGGTGTTAGCTAAGATTTGCTTTGTAATGCAAAATGTAGCTTTCCAGATACTTCATATTACAGACACCTTTACCATGAGAAAAAAAAAAGAGGAAGGGCAAAAAATCTTCCTGATTAATCCAGTTTTTATGCTGCTGTTATCCTCTTGTTTCTGATCTGGAATTCTTGCTTCTTTGCTGTTCTACAAAGCCAGGAATCAGATCATCAACTAAAATCTTACAATTATGGAAGACAAATGTCTTAGATCTTTCATGAATGCCTCATAATTAAGTGTGCTACTCAGTAGTCCAAAATATATCTAAAAATTAAGAACTACTTTCACACTGTGTTGAAATAAACTGATAAGCAGGTAAATACAAATCATAAGTAGCTCTCAGCTGCTATATTTAAATGTGAGAACCAAACCTGCACCTCTAACCAAGTAATTCAGGACCACAATCTGTACCTAGAGGATGCACTATAGAATAACATGAAGGCCTTCAAAAGTACTCTGAAAACCTTATCTGGGCAACTTATTTTCAGTTAAGTGAATAAAGTACACTGTTCTTTAATGCTTTAAAAAAATTATAGGACGTTAAAAACCACAGGTATAAAAACTGAAATGATTGTTCAGTATAATCCACATGTCCAGCATTCAAAGTTATGACTAATTTCTATGTTGTGAGAGGTAGGTTATATTTAAAGTGGACCATAATATCTGAATAATTCAAACTATCAATGCACTTAAAAAACTAGAATATTACCTTGACAGTGAAGATGTCAGACATGTACTGTTCTTAATTATGTTAAAAATTACTTTTTCTATTTTTTTGTCATTAACATTAGCTTCTCAAGCTAATGTAATCAAATAATGTAATTCAAATAATGTATCAACATGTATTTTAAATTAAGAATATATTGAAATTGCTAAAAAAGTGCTATTGACTAAATAGCAGCACTAGCCAAAATATCCCATTAAGCAAAACCCAAGACATCCCAAACCCTTCCATAGTAGACAAAATGTTGACAGTTCAAGAATGCAATAATTATTTTTACCAGTTGGCAATTTATACCTGCAATCATGTCGTCCACAGTGCTCATCTTCAGCAGTACCTGCTCAATTAAGCCAACTTCTGTGCTAGTCTGTAAATTCCGGACGCTTTTACGCAGAATTGCTGTGAACATACTCCAGATTTCTGCTTGGCACGTCACATCACAGTGCTCCAAAAGCTCTGACATGCACGTAATGCTCTCTGCATCCTGGATGATAAAGTTCATCTCTAGATCAAATTCACCACCAACCAGCTGAAAAATAAAAGAACAAAGAAAAAGAGGATTACAATGTGGGATGCAGAGTTTAGTGCCTTTCATACCTTCACCGTGACCAACACTGAATCACAGAATCACAGAATTGTAGGGGTTGGAAGGGACCTGGAGAGATCATGGGGTCCAACCCCCCTGCCAAAGCAGCTCCCCAGCTCATATTGCACAGACAGGCGTCCAGACGGGGCTGGAATCTCTCCAGAGATGGAGACTCCACCACCTCCCTGGGCAGCCTGTCCCAGGGCTCTGGCACCCTCCCTGGGGAAAAGTTCTTCCCCATGTTGGTGTGGAACTTCCTGTGCTCCAACTTGCAGCCATTGCCCCTTGTCCTGTCTCCACAGACCACTGAAAAGGGGCTGCCCATTCCCCCTGCATCCCCTGCTTCAGATCATTATAGACTTTAATTAGGTCCCCCCTTAGATTTCTCTTCTCAAGGCTGAACAGCTCCAGCTCACTCAGCCTCTCCTCACAGGGGAGATGCTCCAGGCCCTTCATCATCTTCATAGCCCTTCTCTGGACTCCCTCCAGGAGATCCCTGTCCTTTTTATACCAAGGAGCCCAGAACTGGACACAATACACAAGGTGGGGCCTGACCAGGGCAGCATAGAGGGGGAGGATCCCCTCCTGTCACCTGCTGGCCACACTCCTCCGGATGCCCCCCAGGATCCCATTGTCTCTTTCAGCCCCCAGGGCACACTGCTGGCTCATGGCCAACCTGTCATCACCCAGGACCCCAGGTCCTTCTCCACAGAGCTCTTCTCCAGCAGGTCATCCCACTAGAGTTTGCATGACAGGAGGTGATTTTGAGATACAGCAAATTAACAATCATGCTATGCAACAACAGAGCTTACACAAAATATACACACTAATACTATCATTTCAATTTCATTTTGTAGTGAATGCAACACTTCCATAAAGTAAAAGCAAAAGATATGTGAAATATTCCTTCCTGTAAAATAACTGAAATGATAACCTGGCTCCATGCAGTGCAGAACCTGCTGAACCTGAAAAGCTCAAACCAACTGAACCTTTCCTATAATCCTCTGAAGAGAAATTTGCCTACTCAGATATAAAAAGACACTGAAAATAACTTAAATTATGCTTCCACCTGATATAAGGCAACGTTTACCTGGAGTTATGTGTTTACAAGACCCTACTGCCTTTCCCATTGTACCACCCCCAAACAGTCATGCTCAGAAGAATCATTGATCTACTCTGGATCAAAGCAGACATGGAAAACTTGCATCATTATATCACAGAACAGTTCATCATGTGGCCAAGGAAACCTACTGGCAGTGCAAGGGAGAGACAGCATTGTGAGAGGAACAAGTTGAGAAGTGATTTAACAGAAGAACAGATGAAGTCTCTCTCCTGTCTACCCAGACTGCAAACTGCTACCTAATGTCCTGAGGTCCAATTAAATAGCACAACTAGCAGGCACATTTTAGGAGGGGGGAGAAAAAAAGAAAAAGAAAGAATTAGCAACAATTTGCAAAAGATAAAGTCAAAACCAAGTATATCTTCAGGAATGGAATTCACCAATTTCAATGAGTCACCTGGGTAACTTTAAAAACATGAACCCAAGTTACTGAGGTGAATATGAAACTTAGTTTAAGTAATTCCCTTTTTAATGGCAGGAACATTTTTCAATTTAGAATGAAACAAAATCTGACTCTTATGAACTGTATCCCAGTAATCTTGAAGAATTTTGAAAGCCCAAATGTTACATGTCAGTGACTGCTGATATATCACTGTCCTTGTTTCTGCAGGGATGAAGATAATTTTCTTCTTAGCAGCTAAAATCATATTTTAGTTGTTGCCACTCAAGGACTCTTGAGCTTGCCAGACAAAAGGCAGGACAGCTGACCTAAACTGGCCAATGGATGTTCCATACCATATGATGTCATGTTCTGTTTATAACTGAGGAGTGGGCTGGGAGGTGGGGCAGCGTGGGAATTTGATGAGCATCAGCTTCAGGTGGTGAGAAAACAAGTGCTATGCAACACTGGTTTATTATTACATTATTACCAATATTATTGTTATCAGTGTCCTTTTCTGCCCTACTAAACTATCTCACCCCATAACTTTTACTAGGGTGGTTTTGATTTTCAGTTCTCTCCCCCATCCCAGTGGGAGTACAGGGGTGTGAGTGGAAGCCTGAGTGGTTGTTTTAGCTGCTGGCTGAGTTAAACCACAACAATTACCTAATTCAGAAGCACAAAAGAACAGAAAAGAATAATTCCAGTATAATTTTAAAACATTCTTTTGTATTTAATTCAGGAAGTTCTATAATTAAAATTGCAGTAATACGTCTTAGAGATCTTCAAAGAACTAATCTTTTATAAGGGCATAATTTCAGCAGTCACTTCTAATAGAAGGTTATTTCACAGCCTATTTAAAAGCAGTTGACATTGCCTTCAAATTAAACTGCAAACAAGCAAGCCAAAAAACTTGCAAACATTATTGATGGTTAAACCATGTCTTCCTTCAGACTCAGTTTTCAGACTGAATTCACAGCATCACAAGGTTGGAAGAGACCTTTGAAGATCATCCAGTCCAACCATTCCCATCCTAAGCTAAACCAGATCCCTAAGTACCTCATCTACCCTTTTTCTGAACACATCCAGGGAAGGTGACTCAACCCTCTCCCTGGGCAGCCTGTTCCAGCCCTGACAACTCTTTTAATACAACTAAATAAGGACTAGCTTTGGCTTCAACCCTAATTCATAATTTTCATCCACTTTCAAAAGACTTTTTCTCTATCAATTAATTGCTAATAGCCAGTTAATAATTTTCAAACACAAAAGCTTCTAATATACTAAATATATAAAGTGACTACCTCCTTAGTTCTCCTGAGACATTTAATTACCTTCAAATAAAACTATAATCCTAATTATGATTAGCATTTTAGTTTAGAACTTGTGACTGCACACCATATATTTGCATATTTGGTAAACATACTGAGTGGAGTATGGGCAGGGAATGAAAATGTCAAAATGAGCAGCACAGTATTTCTGTGGTCACTGTTTAGACTCATGGAGTAGTTTTACAGAGGAAAACACCACACTTTTTTCAAGCACAGGTGTTTCTGAACACAGCAGTAACTGGTGCACACTTCACCAGCAATCTGGATTGTCAGATATCTCTCCACCAGGATGAGCCTCTCTGAGATTACGTCAGAAACCCACAGACTTAAAACAGGCACCTGCACAAGGCATTCAATTCAACTCTCCTCAATGCTTATCCTAAGATGAAAGGAGGCACATTCTCTAAGTGCCCACTTTCTGTTTCTTCCCATGCAGGATATCTAGAATGAAAAATCGTATTCATAGAGTCTCCAACCTTGGATACATTAAAAAGCCATCTGGGCATGGACATGGAAGACTGTCTCTAGTTGGCCCTGCTTCTGTAGTGGAATCAAGGAAACTCTGGAGATCCCTTCCAACCTCAACAACTCCAATATTTATATATACAACTTTCAGATACCTAATTAAGTAAGAAGAATCCCACCATTTGGTTTTGATGACACACGTACTTAAAACCAAGGGAAAACTAGTAATAACTCAGGTGGAATATAGAGGTTCAATACACTCTGATCATAGAATCACAGTATGGTTACGGTTGGAAAAGAGCTTTAAGATCCTCGAGTCCAACCATCTATCCAGCCCTAGTAGGTCCAGCACTAGACCATGTCACCAAGTACAACATCTACTCTTCTTTTAAACACCTCCAGCGATGGCAACTCAACCCCCTCCCTGGGCAGCCTGCTCTAACAACCCCCTCAGTAAAGAAAGATCCACCCCCCTTTTCTCAAACACTATAAATAGTAAATTCTTGCTATTGCAAATTAATAAACTAACAGAGAATGGTTAGAAGAAAATAATTCAATCTGTATGTGCTTGCTTATGTAAATAAAGACACTGATTTACAGATTCTTAGGGGTTGGAAGGGACCTCTGGAGATTATCTAATCCAACACCCCTGCTATAGCAGGATCACCTTGAGAAGGTTGCAAGGATCATGTCCAGGCAGGTTTGAATACATCCACAAAAGGAGAGTCCACAACCTCTCTGGGCAGCCTGTCCCAGTGCTCTGTCACCCTCAAAGTGAACAACTTTTTTGCCTCATTCTTCCTGTATCCCAGTTTGTGCCTGTTGCCCCTTGTCACTGGGCACCATTGAGAAGAGTCTGGCCCCACACACTTGACATCCACCCTTTAGGTATTTATAAACATTGATCAGACCCCCTTTCTTCTTCTCCAGGGTAAACAGGCCCAGGTCTCTCAGCCTGTCCTTGTAAGACAGATGCTTCAGTCCCCTCATCCTTGTAGCTTTCTCCTGAGCTCTCTCCAATAGCTCCATGTCTTTCTTGAACTGGGAAACCCAGAATTGGACACAGTGTTCCAGATGTGGCCTCACCAGGGCAGAGCAGAAGGGAAGGATAGCACACTTTTCTTAATGCACCCATGGATACCACTGGCCTTCTGGCCACGAGGGCACACTGCTGGCTCATGGACAACTTCCTGTCCACCAGGACTCACAGGTCTTTCCCTGCAGCACTGCTACCCAGCAGGTCAACCCCTAACCTGCTGGTCCCTGGGGTGATCCCTTCCTATGTGCAGGACTTTACACTTGCCCTTGTTTAACTTCATTTGGCTCCTCTTCACTGAATTCTCCAATCAGTCCAGATCCCACTGAATGGCAACCAAGACTTCTGGTATATGGGCCACTCCTCCCAGGGAAGTATCATCAGCAAACCTGCTGAGGTAGCACTCTGCCCCCTTGTCCAGGTCACTGATGAATACGCCGAAGAAGGCCAGACCCAGAACTGACCCCTGGGGCACACCACTAGTTACAGACCTCCAACTAGACTCTGCACCACTTACCACAACCCTTTGGGCTCTGCCAGTTCTCACACACAGAATCACAAGGTTGGAAAAGACCTTTGAAGATCATCAGGTCTAACCATTCCCATCCTGAGCTAAACCAGATCCCTAAATACCTCATCTACACTTTTCTTGAACATATCCAGGGAAGGTGACTCAACCCCCTCCCTGGGCAGCCTGTTCCAGGCCCTGACAACTCTGTCAGGAAAACATTTGTTTCTAATGTCCAATCTGTCCCTGCCCTGGCACAGCTTCATGCCATTGCCCCTTGTCCCATCTCCTGTCCCCTGGCTGGAGAGACCATCACCCACTTCTCTACAACCTCCCTTCAGGTAGTTGTAGGTGGGGAGAAGGTCTCCCCTCAGCCTCCTCTTCTCCAGGCTGAACACCCCCAGCTCCCTCAGCTGCTCCTCAGAGGATTTGCCCTCCAGCCCCTTCCCCAGCCTGGTTGCCCTTCTCTGCACTCACTCCAGGACCTCAATGTCCTTCTGATGGTGAGGAGCCCAGAACTGGACACAGCACTGGAGGTGTGGCCTCACCAATGCCCAGTCCAGGGGCACAATTACCTCCCTAGACCTACTGGCCACGCTGGTTTTGACACAAGCCAAGATGCCATTGGCCTTCTTGGCTGCCTGGGCACACTGCTGGCTCATACTCAGCCTGTAGTCAACCAACACCCCCTCGCTGTCAACCAACACCCCCTCACTGCCCACTCATCCAACCCACACTTCCTAAGCTTGCCTGTGAGGATGTTATGGGACAAGGTCAAAAGCCCTGCTGAAGTTGAAGTAGACAATATCCACTGTTCCCCTCTCATCTACCCATCCAGTCCTGCTATCATAGTACTATTAAAACCAAGATATCTCTCTAGATAAATGATCTCAGTGAATCTGCATCAAAAAATACTCTGAACTCTAATAAAACTGGTTTTATGGAAATTCTTCTAGTCATCTACTGACTATCCAGTAGGTAATAAATTATTTTACTCGTTCATTTGGCAGCAAAAGATTTCTAGTCCATTAGAGTGACTGTTTATTTCACTAAAGAAAACATTAAAATGTACCTGATTTGCCCTTAACTGCAGTTTAAGCATAATTCAGCCACTAATAAGGATGACAATTATCATTAAGATCAACTTCCTCAATAAAGGAAACAAATTAATGAACTAATCAACGGTGATGGAAAAAAATTAAGAAGGTGGGCGGAGGGTGACTTTTTTAAAGGAGTCATCCTAAAAATCAACATAAATCAAAGCTATTAACAGTCATCATAAAAAGAACTATAAGACAACAAGGAAAATATGAACAAAAAGGGAGTGGATATACAGAAATAACTGACCATGGTTAAATTGTGTTCAGGAAGTACATCAGCAAGTACGCGATGGTACAAAGCTGGGAGGAGTGGCTGACACACAGGAACACTGCGCTGCCATCCAGAGAGACCTGGACAGGCTGGAGAGCTGGGCAGGGAGAGACCAGATGAGGGTCAACAAAAGCAAGTGGAGAGTCTGGCACCTGGGAAGGAATAACTGCTGGAATCAGGACAGGCTGGGGGATGAGCTGCTGGAGAAGAGCTCTGTGGAGAAGGACCTGGGGGTCCTGGTTGGTGACAGGTTGGCCATGAGCCAGCAGTGTGCCCTGGGGACTGAGAGAGCCAATGGGATCCTGGGGGGCATCAGGAGGAGTGTGGCCAGCAGGTCACAGGAGGGGATCCTCCCCCTCTACTCTGCCCTGGTCAGGCCCCACCTGGAGTATTGTGTCCAGTTCTGGGCTCCCTGGGATAAAAAGGACAGGGATCTCCTGGAGAGAGTCCAAAGAAGGGCTACAAAGATGATGAAGGGCCTGGAGCATCTCCCCTGTGAGGAAAGGCTGAGTGAGCTGGGACTGTTCAGCCTGGAGAAGAGAAGACTAAGGGGGGACCTTATGAATGTTTATAAATATCTGAAGGATGGAATGCAGGGGAATGGGCAGCCCCTTTTCAGTGGTCTGTGGAGACAGGACAAGGGGCAATGGCTGCAAGTTGGAGCACAGGGATTTCCACAGCAACATGGGGAAGAACTTTTCCCCAGTGAGGGTGCCAGAGCCCTGGGACAGGCTGCCCAGGGAGGTGGTGGAGTCTCCATCTCTGGAGAGATTCCAGCCCCGTCTGGACGCCTGTCTGTGCAATATGAGCTGGGGAGCTGCTTTGGCAGGGGGGTTGGACCCCATGAGCTCTCCAGGTCCCTTCCAACCCCTACGATTCTGTGATTCTCTAAAGCAACCACCTCTGCTTTAAAACATCAGAAATAAAATATAATTCAGCATGGAAAACCAAAAAAGAAGCAGAAGATTCACTATTAAAAATTTCTCTCTAACAGCATTTCTCCACCTGTAATTCCCAAGTAAAAGTCAGTAGGCAAAGAGGAACAACCAGTCAGTCTTCACAACAGAGGGAAGAAGATTACCAGTGGAGAACCACAGCAATTATTAGCCAGTAACAAATGCAGGTACTAATGAATGGACATTTGCTGATGGGCCAAAGCCCATTAAATGCAGTTAATAAACACCAGTTACTGAGAGCTGCAAACATTCTTCTGATAGCAAGTGGTCAGGCAAGAATATGTAAGAAGAGTTCATAAATCCAAAGTAACACCACATGATTACAGTTTTTTATCCATAGGTACACAATGGCAGGCTCTCAAATCTGCTGTTGTCAGCCAGGAAAGAGATCTTGAAGTCCCTGTGGGTGCTACTTTAAATAATTATGCCCCATTTAAAAACTGTAAAAATTTGGGTACAATTCTGGATGCAATACCACACACAGAGAGAGAAAGGTTAAATCACAGTGCCATAAAGTAACTACTTTTTAACACGTGGAAGAGTTCTGCAGTAAGACAAATTTCAGCTAGAGTATAATATGAACATTAAGATAGAAATCCTTATAGGAGCTGGTGTACCATACCATAAATCAGCTCTCTCCCCATATCATAGACCCCAAACACAATCTTTCTTCTTATGTCAAACACTCAGTCTTAATTTGCATTCTTCGAGTGAACATTTAATATTCAGTAAAGAGCATGTTTTCACTGTGATTAAGTATCATGAATTATTGCTTGTACTTTCTCAAGCTCATGCATCACTTTTTGGCTGGTCTGCATCTTTCACAGCACGGCAGTAAGAAATGAAGCAGCAAACTGATGTTCAGATCATGCTTCCAAAGGTAGATGAATATGGCCAACAAACACAACTCCTGCAGAAGTACTGAACTGGCAGTTACAAGGAAATCAGGCCATCTCCCTGAAGTTGTTTACAACAGGTTGACACCCCTTGCAAATTGCTCCAATAACCCATCTTAACCTGCATTACCATCCTGAAAAGCAGCTGCACTGCTCAGAATATCCATTTTTCTTAACTCTGTGGTCATTCCTCAGTAAGCTTTTGCCATTTGTTACACTATGCAGTGGAAATGTTCCTAAACTGCTGCATTAGACAGAGGTTAGGGTGGTCTTTTACACCACTTTGATCTAGAACAGAGATTAAATGCTCCCCCCAAGAAGAGAGAATTTATCTACACATGCTTGATGCTATATTCAGATCAATTCTCTAAATGGAGTAAAATACCTGTTGCTGAACATCTAGAGTTAAATTACTTGTGAAAAGCAGAATGATTCAGGATCACATTCTTCAAATCAAGTTCTAAAGAATGGATTGAAATGAAGAGAGAAGAAAAGTAAAAGGGAAGATTTACAGTTGAAGGGATCTACAAGAATTATCTAGTCCAACTCCCATACCAATTCAGGGCTGACCAGAAATTATTATTTAATAATATAGTTAGTATTTAGGTATGGGGCATCGACCACCTCTCTAGAAAGCCTGTTCCAGTGTTTGACCACCCTATCAGTAAAGAAATGTGTCCTAGTGTCAAGTCTGGACCTCCCCTGATGCAGCTTTGAACCATTCCCATGCATCCTGTCACCAGATCTGAGGAAGAAATCAACACCTCCCACTCCACTTCTCCTCAAGAACCAGTAGAGAGCAATGAGGTCACCTCTCAGACTTTTCCTCCAATAACAGATGTTTTCTTGATGGAATAAAAAGAAAGATGGCAATCAATCTTAGAGGAAATAAACCAATGCAACATCAGGATGACAATCACAGAATCATAGGGGTTGGAAAGGACCTCTAGAGAGTCCAACCCTCCTGCCAAAGAAGGTTCCCTAGGACAGGTCACACAGATTGGTCTCCAGATAGGTCTTGAATATCTCCAGAGGAGGAGACTCCACAACTGCCCTGGACAGCTTGTTCCAGTGCTCTGTCAGCCTTTTCTTCCACAGTAGTGCTACGAAATGGTGAAAAAGTCAAAGAAACCTGAGTTCTTAAATTATTCTAGGAGGATTTTATAAAAAAAACCCTCTGAAAACATGAAGATTTTTCAAGAGATTCATCTGTAACTTAAAAAAAACCCAACCAAACCCCAAACACCTGTCGAGCATAAAGATCTTAAGTAGTGTGTAAGATGCAAAAGGATATTTTAGAGGTATTTAGGGAGCTTTTTATGGTTAAATGAGAAACATGAGTGCTAAACTAAGGAAGACACAGTAATAGGAAAACAAAGAAAATCTGAACTACAGGAAAATTAAATATAACGTACCACTTTGCAGTTATTTTTATGTTAAATGGATAAAGTATCTATTATTTCTTAGAACAGTCTGTTTTTCCATGTTCTGCACTCACACTTTAGACGTTTCATGGCACCTAAACAGGACATTTGCTCACTTTTAGCATTTTACACACATTTCTCCTCTGATTTGCAATCTTAAGAGCTATGAACCTGTACAACATTTTCAGCAGTTTTGTTTACTCAAATGTCATACTAAATACAAGGATGCATGGAAGAAAAAAAAAAAAGCTATTATCTACAACTACCTACTACTTGTCTTGTATTTATTCTGTAAACACTTTTGTCCAAAGATTGTTATTTTTATTTTTTTAGTTATATATTTATCCAGCATAAAGTGAAATTTGATTGTACTTATCTACAACAAAACCAAAGCTCTGTATTGTAACCCTTTCCTCCCATCTGGATTAATAGGATGTTTTGTATATTCCTCTTGATCAAAGAAAGCATATTAGAACTAATAAATCAAAGTCTTCAAACATCTAAATATCTAAATGTGCTGTTCACTGCCATCAAAAAAGCACTTTCTTCTTTTTTTCCTTCAAGTTTGATTCCTGTCTGCATTTATTTCAACAAAAATCAAGAATATAAATTCTAGAATACCAGATAGACAGTATTATTGGAAAAAAATATTATGAAAATGGGTAATTATTACCACTCTAACCATAATATTGAGGTCAGATCTGCACCAAGGCACTCCTTCCGTTTCCTAATTACCTCCTATTACACTCAATCTACCTTTTCTAAAGACAAAACCAAATGATGGCACATCACAATCAACATGATGACTATTCTCATCTGTTTTGGGCTAGTTTGTGAGCATCACTTTAGGTACCTACATATATAACTAGAACAAAACATCTTGCCCAGTGAGTGTAGGAGGTAAGCAGTTTGGGAAAAGAAATAAACTCTCTTCTTCCTCTCCCTGATGTTCACACACTTGGCATTTACCACAAAATTCCACAGGGAAAGAGCTGGAAATAACCAACTGGGATAGGAGGGGGAATCTATTAAAATATTAAAGCAATTAATTGTTTTAAAGAGAAAATGACTCTCAATAACAAAGGGCATCATGTAATATTCAAGAATAATTCCTGCTTAGACTGGAACACCTTCTTGACAAAACAACAACTTCATTTAATAACAAACAGTGAGAGGTCAAACTCATAGAGTCATAGAATGGTTTTGGTTGGAAACAACCTTTAAGATCATCGAGTTCAACCATCTACCCAGCCCTAGTAGGTCCAACACTAGACCATGTCACCAAGTAGATTCCCCATCCCTGGAGGTGTTCAGGGTCAGGCTGGATGGGGCCCTGGGCAGCCTTGTGTAGCTCCAGGCCTGGAGGTTGGTGTCCCTGCCTGTGGCAGGGGGGGTTGGAGCTCTGTGATCCTTGGGGTCCCTTCCAACCCAGACCATTCTATGACCAAGTACAATATCTATTCTTCTATTAAACACTTCCAGGGACAACAACTCAATCCCCTCCCTGGGCAGCCTGTTCCAATATCTAACAACCCTCTCAGTAAAGCATTTTTTTCCCTAGTATCCAACCTAATCTTCCCCTGATGCGACTTCAGACCATTTCCCCTTGTCCTGTCACTAGCTACTAGGGGGAAGGGACCAACTCCCACCCCACTACAACCACCTTGATTTCCTTCTTGTAGTGAGGGGACCAAAACTGAGCACAGGACAACCAAAACAAACTGCTACTCCTTCTTTTATAAAGATAGGGCTCCACATACAGCATTACAACACAGAAATTGGACAAAAGGGGTGGTGGACATGGTGGGACCAGGGAAAGTTACTCTGTTCTTCTCACCAACGTAAACATTAAATACTTAAACAATTAATTAAGTTTTTAAGGAAGATTCTTCTTTGGCTGTATGAATGAAGATTTCTTGGGATAAAAGCATTAAGAATGCTAAATGCATAAAATTGGAGGCTGGGGGAGCTGGGCTTGTTCAGCCTGGAGAAGAGAAGGCTGTGGGGGGACCTCACTGCAGCCTTCCAGTCCCTGAAGGGAACATACAAACAGGAGGGGAATCAACTTTTTCAAAGGGTAGACACTGGCAGGACAAGGGGGAAGGGATTAAAACTAAAGGAAGGAAGGTTTAGATTAGATCTTAGGGGGAAGTTTTTTGCAGAGTGGTGAGGGGCTGGAACAGGCTGCCCAGAGAGGTGGTGATGCCCCGTCCCTAGAGGTGTTCAAGGCCAGGTTGGATGGGGCCCTGGGCAGCCTTGTGTAGCTCCAGGCCTGGAGGTTGGTGTCCCTGCCTGTGTCAGGGGGGTTGGAGCTCTATGATCCTTGGGATCCCTTCCAATCCAGACCATCCTATGATTCTATGTGTGCTGATCACATGTTCACCGAGATGTTACTACAGAAGAAAACACAAGTAACAAAAACTTCAAGCTGATGATGTTTTCCAGAACTGCAACATATTCCTTTTTTTTTTTTCCTTTTTAAATGCTAAACTATTGAATGGACCTTTTTTTAGAGAACTAAATTGTAGGTATGTGTATCTAGGGTAATTTTGAAAATTCTTTCTACCGTCAATGGAAAGCAGCACAAGGTACTTCTGGGGAGTGATTCATTCCCCTGGTTTTAGATGCAACATTAAGATGAAACAAATCCTTTCCTGGGAACGTAGCACTTCTCACTGACTATAAAAGGACAACTAGTTCAGACAGGAACATCTAAAGTTATGTCTCACAGTATGGTTTATAACTGAATGGCAGCATTAAAAAGCCTGATTCTCATGTGAATCACCACAACAGCACGTACTTCACATTGCTGCTCCCTTTTTAAAGGAGCCTTCAGTCACTTCAGCTTCAAGAGCATTTTTACCCTGAATAACGTATAGCACACACACAGAGCAGTGTGCCACTAAGGGAATACTACCCAATGAGTTTATTGGCCATTTTAAAATAATCTGAGAAAATAAAATTATTTAAATGTCCTTTATATCTGATGAGAAAATACAAATGAAATAAGAATGTTACCTTCACTTCTGGTATTTCTGAGCCTGAGCTTGTTACCATGCAAGCCTAAAAATATGTCACTGAGATTTAACTTTAATTTCCTACATTTGCCAGTGGGGGAGAAAGGCACTCCTGTGGATTAACTGTACTGGCCCTGGTTGGGATAGAGTTAATTTACTTCACAGCAGTCTACATGGTGCTGTGGTTTATGTTTGTGACTAAAACAATGGTGATAACAAACCAGCCTTTCCCCTACTGCTGAGCAGTGCTTAAAAAGTGCCACAGGTTGCCCGTTTCTCACTCTGCCCTCTCAGAATCCCAGAATCACAAGGCTGGAAGAGACCTTTGAAGATCATGAAGTCCAACCATTCCCATCCTAAGCTAAACCAGATCCCTGAGTAACTCAGCTACCCTTCTTTTGAACACATCCAGGGAAGGGGACTCAACCCCCTCCCTGGGCAGCCTGTTCCAGCCCTGACAACTCTGTCAGGAAAACATTTGTTTCTAATGTCCAATCTGTCCCTGCCCTGGCACAGCTTCATGCCATTGCCCCTTGTCCCATCTCCTGTCCCCTGGCTGAAGAGACCATCGCCCACCTCTCTACAACCTCCCTTCAGGTAGTTGTAGGTGGGGAGAAGGTCTCCCCTCAGCCTCCTCTTCTCCAGGCTAAACAGCCCCAGCTCCCTCAGCCACTCCTCAGAGGATTTGCCCTCCAGCCCCTTCCCCAGCCTGGTTGCCCTTCTCTGCACTCACTCCAGGACCTGAATGTCCTTCTGATGGTGAGGAGCCCAGAACTGGACCCAGCACTCGAGGTGTGGCCTCACCAGTGCCCAGTCCAGGGGCACAATTACCTCCCTAGACCTACTGGCCACACTGGTTTTGATACAAGCCAGGATGCCATTGGCCTTCTTGGCCGCCTGGGCACACTGCTGGCTCATATTCAGCCTGCAGTCACCCAACACCCCCAGGTCCTTCTCTTCCTGACAGTTCTCCAACCAACCTCCAGGGAGTGGGCTGGGGACACACCCAGGACTGCTGACCCTATCTGACCAAAGGCATATTCCTTACCTTATGACATCATGCTCAGTAAGAACACTGTGGGGTTGTCTTTCCAACCCAGGGGTTGTACACATCAAATTTGGCTTAAGGCTGTGAGCCCAGCAAACCTTGAGCATAGCCTGCTAAATTCTTCCAAAACCATCACCCTGCAGTGTTTGTCTGAGAAAATCAAACCCCAGATTTTCTGAATACACTCTAAAGTGTGTTCATTCCCCATTTCAAGCAAGCCTGCATGTTACACCTGCATCTTATCCAGAGAAAGCATTTAATCATGCCCTTCCCCATCCTACATCTTCTGTAAGTCCATAGTTTGGATGAAACCTATCGTTTTTTCCTCTTTAGCTTTAGAGTTCAGACCTTTTTTCCAAGTTTGTAGAAAAACAAAGTATTTGAAATGCTTGGAGGATATCACACATTGTGGAAAAGAAGGGGAAAAAAAATGAGCAAAGGCTCTACAAGCAATGAAGATTAACTTTGTACTTACCAATGTCCTCCTTTGGTCATTGTTACCTGCCTCAGGACATTAGCTTCCTTGGGACATAAACCAGGAAGAGACAGTAAAAGTTATCAGGAGAGCTATCTACTTTCCTGTAATTTCTGGGAGGACAGTTCTAAGAAACATTGCTGGCACCAGCAGTCAGGTTTCCTACACCAAAAGGATGAAGCTGTCAATTGTCACACCACACTGGGGCTGGCTGAGATGGAGTTAATCTTCCCACAGCAGCCCTCACAGAGCTGTACTGTGTACTGGTAGCCAGCAAGGTGCTGGTATCACACTCCTGTTTTGGCTGTTACTGAACAGGACTGGCACACATCAAGGCTGTCTCTCCAGTTTTCTCCCTCTCACCAGTAGATTGGGGATGGGCAAGATCATGGGAGGGCACACAGCCAGGACAGCTGACTCCATCTGATCAAGAGGATATTCCATACTGTAGGACACCTGCTCATCAATAAAAGCTGTGAGAAAGGAGGAGGAAGGGTGTCTGTGTGTGTGTGTGTGAATTGTTTACAACATGTGTCTTCCTGAGCACCCACTGCACTTCTATGAGCCCTGCTTCCTAGTAAGTGGCTGGACATCACCTGCTGATGGGAAGTGAAGAATCATAGAATCATAGAATCATGGAATGGTCTGGATTGGAAGGGACCCCAAGGATCATAGAGCTCCAACCCCCCTGACACAGGCAGGGACACCAACCTCCAGGCCTGGAGCTACACAAGGCTGCCCAGGGCCCCATCCAACCTGGCCTTGAACACCTCCAGGGACGGGGCATCCACCACCTCTCTGGGCAGCCTGTTCACAGCTTGATTAAGCACTACTGATTCTTTCTTTCAGAAAATGTTTTAGTTATCTCAACGTTCACCCTGCAGTTTCACAGGGCAAAGCTAGCACAATGCAGGCCTGATACATTGCTTAGAGAGGGTGTGAACTTTCATCTGTGAGGCTTTTCCAAAGAAAGGGCAATTAGAGATAATAACTGACATGAGGTCTAAGTCTGTCAAACCCATTCACTCCTGACCTGAAATTCCAGTACTCCCCAAGTACCAGAAGAAATGTTTGCTCCTTAAATAAAGCCTACAAAACAGCACTTGTCGACACTTACCTAAGGGTAAGACCATGTTGCACAGGGATACAGATAACAACCCTATGCAGGGCTACAGGCTGGGGGAGACTGGCTGGAGAGCTGTCAGGCAGAGAAGGACCTGGGGGTGTTGGGTGACTGCAGGCTGAATATGAGCCAGCAGTGTGCCCAGGCAGCCAAGAAGGCCAATGGCATCTTGGCTTGTGTCAAAACCAGTGTGGCCAGTAGGTCTAGGGAGGTAATTGTGCCCCTGGAATAGGCATTGGTAAGGCCACACCTCGAGTGCTGGGTCCAGTTCTGGGCTCCTCACCATCAGAAGGACACTGAGGTCCTGGAGCGAGTGCAGAGAAGGGCAGCCAGGCTGGGGAAGGGGCTGGAGGGCAAATCCTCTGAGGAGTGGCTGAGGGAGCTGGGGCTGTTCAGCCTGGAGAAGAGGAGGCTGAGGGGAGACCTTCTCACCACCTACAACTACCTGAAGGGAGGTTGTAGAGAGGTGGGCGATGGTCTCTTCAGCCAGGGGACAGGAGATGGGACAAGGGGCAATGGCATGAAGCTGTGCCAGGGCAGGGACAGATTGGACATTAGAAACAAATGTTTTTTCTGACAGAGTTGTCAGGGCCTGGAACAGGCTGCCCAGGGAGGGGGTTGAGTCACCTTCCCTGGATGTGTTCAAAAAAAGGGTAGATGAGGTACTGAGGGATCTGGTTTAGCTTAGGATGGGAATGGTTGGGCTTGATGATCTTCAAAGGTCTCTTCCAACCTTGTGATTCTGTGTGTGATTCTGTGTGTGATTCTGTGTGTGATTCCAGCAATGCCTAAGTAAAGGCAATGGTAACATTCAGTCATACAGCAATCTGCCCTGAACAAACACCCTTAAAGGAACCGTGCCTGAGAAACAAAGGCTTCTGTGCATTCAAACCGAGTTATTGTGCCTCTTGAGATATTGTGCCAGACTATGTTCATCGATTCTTAGCATCAAAATCATAAGTTGCTTTGATGCATGTAAGGGGAAAGAATAATTTCATTGTGCTGCTCAGGAAACCTGTTCCCTGCACTGAGCACTGATTAGTGTCTGATTTTTTATCACAACGAGGTATTGAAAAATCTTTGGCTGAAACTTCATGGTGAGAAAAACCCCAACAAACCCCAATGGATGGAACTGATAGTCTATTATTTAGTTTAAAAAGAGCACAATGTCAAGGCATGTTTTGAACTGTACTTCTGACAGTAGGAATGCTGCAGTACTGCAGTGGAATTATGGTAACATATGGAACACACAATTACCCAGGTTAGATTAGTTGAGTGTTATTAATTTGCTGCTCTGCTAATGTAAATATCAAGTAGAAATTCAATTAATAAAATACCAAAGATGTTTCAATGGAAAAAAAAGAAAGTGATAGCACTGATCTTCTGAATGGGACACAGATCTAAAAGTCGAATAGAGAGAAAAATATAGTAGAGATTTGTAGAGAACACCTTAAAATTAGAATTCTGGGTACACTGCTACACCAAATTCTGTATACCAATAGTAATTAATACCAATTAATATTGCAGATAACACCAGGTTGAGGGGGAAGTGTCAATCTGCCAGAGGGACCTGGACAAGTTGAATCAATGGGATGAACCAATGGGATGAAGTTCAACATGGTGAAGTGTCCAGCCCTGCACTTTGGTCATAACAACCCCAGGCAACACTACAGGCTTGGGGCAGGGTGGCTGGGAAGCTGCACAGAGGAGAAGGATCTGAGGGTATTGGTTGACACTTGCCTGAACATAGAATCATAGAATGGTCTGGGTTGGAAGGGATCCCAAGGATCATAGAGCTCCAACCCCCCTGACACAGGCAGGGACACCAACCTCAGGCCTGGAGCTACACAAGGCTGCTCAGGGCCCCATCCAACCTGGCCTTGAACACCTCCAGGGACGGGGCATCCACCACCTCTCTGGGCAGCCTGTTCCAGCCCCTCACCACTCTCTCTGTAAAAAACTTCCCCCTGACATGAGCCAGCAGTGTGCCCAGGTGGCCAAGAAGGCCAGTGGCATCCTGGCTTGTATAAGGAACAGCGTAGTCAGTAGGACCAGGGAGGTGATCATCCCCCTGTACTCAGCTCTGGTGAGGCCACACCTCAAATACTGTGTTCAGTTTTGGGCCCCTCACTACAAGAAAGACATCGAGGCCCTGGAGTATGTCCAGAGAAGGGCAATGAAGACAGTGAAGGGTCTGGAGTACAAATGAGGAGTGGATGAGAGAACTGGGCCTGTTCAACCTGGAGAAGAGGAGGCCCAGGGGAAACCTTACTGCTCTCAACCTGAAGGGAGGTTGTGCTGAGCTGGGGGTCAGCCTCTTCTCATAGATAAACAGCGACAGGACAAGAAGGAATGGCTGCAAGTTGCACCAGGGGAGGTTCAAGTTAGAAATGAGGAGAAATTTCTTCTCAGAAAGAGTGGTTGGGCATTGGAACGGGTTGACCAGGGAGGTGGTGGAGTCACCATTCCTCAGGGTGTTCAAGGAAAGGTTGGATGAGGTACTGAGGGACATGGGTCATCGAGTAACATAAGTGGTAGGGGGACAGTTGGATAAATCTTGGAAGTCTTTTCCAACCTTAATGATTCAATGATAATACAAGTGTGCATTAAACCAAAGCACTGAAAACAAGGGTAGGTCAACTGCAGCCAAGTATACATGTGATTTACTGAGAAAAGTAACAATCACCCTCAGATAAACCACCAGCCTGTGTAACCTCCAGAGTAAAGTTTGATTAATAGTTTGCTATGAGACAACTTCAACTCCTTCCCTACCTACCCTGCTTTGTTAAACACATAGTGGACAAAGCCAGAACCTTTCTTAGCATCATTAAGACTTAGAAAAGAAATCATAAAAGTACAAAGTGGGCTATTTGGCACAAAGTTGTCTATCTGTGCTTTACATAACTTTAATTACACTTGATTTCAGCATTGCACTGAAATCCATGAATCAAAAGAAAATAAATGGATTTTGCAAGTATTTTTTGTTGTCTCTTCTACTAATAAGACTATGCACTTCCACCAATGTAGCTTACATAGGCAAATCTAATATATTACCAGCATAGAATCATAGAATGGTCTGGGTTGGAAGGGACCCCAAGGATCATAGAGCTCCAACCCCCCTGCCACAGGCAGGGACACCAACCTCCAGGCCTGGAGCTACACAAGGTTGCCCAGGGCCCCATCCAACCTGGCCTTGAACACCTCCAGGGACAGGGAATCCACCACCTCTCTGGGCAGCCTGTTCCAGCCCCTCACCACTCTTTCTGTAAAAAACTTCCCCCTAATATCCAATCTAAACCTTCCCTCCTTTAGCTTTAGTCCATTCCCTCTTGTCCTGCCATTATCTGCTCTTTTAAAAAGTCGAATCCCCTCCTGCTTATAAGCTCCCTTCAGGTACTGGAAGGCTGCAATGAGGTCCCCCCGCAGCCTTCCCCCCGCAGCATCCCCTACTTATTTCTCAGCCATTTTGCATTTCTTTATAGTAGCTTAAAAAACTGTCTTTAAGAAAAAAAAGCTTCTTCAAGAGTCCCAATGTATATATAGCTTTTTTACAGTAGTTTGACTAATATATTATCTCTTCAAAGCAAACCTTGCACAGATTTAACATAGTTATCAGGGAGCGTAATCCAAAGATCAAGAAACATCAAACATTCAATAACTACACATTGGTTTTAATCTAACTTGTATTGCCCAACTAAAAGTGCTACACAAGAAGTTTGTGCAGAGAGAAATGTCTTGTTTTACAAAAGCCAACGAGTGAAAAATCCTACAGCACACCCTCATGTTTCCCCAACTCCATGTACAGGAGCTAACAGAATGCATTTCCTAGAAATACCAATAGACTATTTTGGTCAACAGAAGAGTCTCCAGTATATCAAAACATTTAGGGTTTATTTCCACAGATAAGAGCATTTGTTATTATTCAGATGTAATGGTCAAAGCTATTGTTGTTGTTATTATTATTATTAACTAATATATCCATTCTGTGACTAGAATAAATTGCAAAAATATAGCCAATGGAATTTTAGTCTTGGACAACCATGAGTTTTAATTCAGAACTGTCCTTGGGATGGACATACAAGGGCACCAAGGACACACAAAGATTACAGAAGACAAATGTGATACAGGACGTTAAACATGAGTAAGTATTGTGGTGTTTGTTGGACCTGCACACTTTGTCTAAGCTCATAAAAATAGCCAATACCATCAGGACAAAGATCTACCTAGCCCACTATCTCCTAAACAGCCATCATATATCAACCCTTGGCATGCAAATCCAATAGCCTGCAGGATTTCCTCCTGCTTCCTCCTTTCTCAGGAAGCAATGAGGCACAAAGTGGTTCCTCTCTGGTGGCACTAACTGCTTCTTCCTTCCCTGTAGCACCTCTTCTGCAAGCTTTTCATGACTTGACTCGACCCAGGGCATCACTTTTCTGCTCTGCATCACCTGCACATTTATACATTATAACCTGTCACTGGATTGCCCTTAGGAAGCAGGTCTCTATCCAAAACCCTCTAATGGGATTTTCCTGTGTCCCTCCTGAGAGCCTATGGAGAAAAATACTTCTCTAATTAGCTATTCTATCATCTTAAACAAAATTTGGTTAGTTGGGTTATTTAATTGCTACTCAAAACTTAGTCTATTTATTCTGAAGGATGTGACTATTTGAACCTAAAGAAAAAGAAGTTTAAGCCACGTGGCTTTCTTATTGCAAAGAGTTTCTATAAAAGGATCAACACACAGAATCACAAGGTTGGAAAAGACCTTTGAAGATCATCAAGCCCAACCATTCCCATCCTAAGCTAAACCAGATCCCTAAGTACCTCATCTACCCTTTTTTTGAACACATCCAGGGAAGGTGACTCAACCCCCTCCCTGGGCAGCCTGTTCCAGCCCTGACAACTCTGTCAGGAAAACATTTGTTTCTAATGTCCAATCTGTCCCTGCCCTGGCACAGCTTCATGCCATTGCCCCTTGTCCCATCTCCTGTCCCCTGGCTGAAGAGACCATCGCCCACCTCTCTACAACCTCCCTTCAGGTAGTTGTGGGTGGTGAGAAGGTCTCCCCTCAGCCTCCTCTTCTCCAGGTTCAACACCCCCAGCTCCCTCAGCCGCTCCTCAGAGGATTTGCCCTCCAGCCCCTTCCCCAGCCTGGTTGCCCTTCTCTGGACTTGCTCCAGGACCTCAATGTCCTTCTGATGGTGAGGAGCCCAGAACTGGACCCAGCACTCGAGGTGTGGGCTCACCAATGCCCAGTACAGGGGCACAATTACCTCCCTAGACCTACTGGCCACACTGGTTTTGATACAAGCCAAGATGCCATTGGCCTTCTTGGCTGCCTGGGCACACTGCTGGCTCATATTCAGCCTGCTGTCAACCAACATGCAACTCACCTTGCTAAATAATAGCTTGTGTTGGTCCAGCTGCCCACACCACCCTGAGATGTCACAGTAAGCCCCAGGGTGCTGCTGTCTTGGATACAAGTGCACCAACTCAGACTTCAAACACTATGTCCACACCTGGACCATCTGCTGCTGGAATTGTCTAGCAGAATGACTTGGCACAAAACTGTGCCCAGAATGGAAAACCCTGACCAAAGCAAATCATCTCAAGATCCTATAAGCAGCCACCCAAAAGCAAGACCCTGTGAGTTCTCCAGACCACTGCAGGCTGCGTGACCCAGTATCCCCCCCAAGCTGGGATGCCTCTTGGGGTAGATTTTGCCAACATTCAAAGATGGTCAGCCAATAATTTTGTGAGGACTTAATGGCTTGATTTTGTGGGGATCACTGACTGTCCATTGATGAATGCTGGCAGACAAAAGTGGAAAAGGAAAGTTTAATCATCAGTTAACCTCTGTGTGCGTGTGTGCATGTGCATGGAATTTGGTTCAGAACTACTTGCCTGTCTCTGTGTGTGTGTGTAATTAGATTTGGGATTGTTTGCCTGCCTGCCTGCACAGGTGATTTGATTTAACCTCCATCTGTGTGTGCACTCTTGCTCTGAGTTTCAGGAGACCCTTGCCACTCGCTGTTTTGATCAGGCCAAATTCCACTGAATTGCTCTGCTGAGTCGCTGGATGATTAATAATTATACAACCTGATCTTGTGATCCACCTCAAAAATATCCATAAATCATGAACTGCTGCTAAAGCAAAGTCATGTCACAAAGTCTTTCTTGTGACACACTTGCCATCAGCTTGCTTTTATATTCCTCCACTGTGCCCATGCTTGGTAGGAAAGGAATTCCTTCAGTTCACTCACTGAACTATCCATTACCTACCTTAAAAGTAAAAAATCCACTTTTAAAGTGTCCCATTATTGTGTCCATCTTTCTCTTGAATTTTTATTTTCACAGAATCACAAGGTTGGAAAAGACCTTTGAAGACCATCGAGTCCAACCATTCCCATCCTAAGCTAAACCAGATCCCTGAGCACCTCATTAACCCTTTTTTTGAACACATCCAGGGAAGGTGACTCAACCCCCTCCCTGGGCAGCCTGTTCCAGGCCCTGACAACTCTTTAGAGTCCTTAACTGAAAAAGATTTCTCTTTCCCTCTAAGACTCTGAAAATCTGGAAACTATAAATCCTGCCTCTGCAATATTTAAAACCTGATTAATTCCAAATGAACTTAGTTATGACAGTGCCATTTTCCAACTGATACATATAGGTGTCAAAAGAATCCTGTTCATATTAATGATTAATGATACAGTGATAGCCTGGGACAACTACAATGCTGGGGACAGACGATCTCAAACAATAGTGAGGTGAGAGGTGCACAACAGTGGTCTTGTCCTTCACTCTATGTTGCTGGAAAGCAGGACCTTAATGGGAAGAACAAGCAGTGTCCTTAATTCTCAGCATGCTGATGCTCAATTACATCAATAATTTTGAGCTAATACTTTTTTTTAACAAATATTTTGGAACTTTGGAAGGGCAACACTCAGCACCATTCTGTGAAGCCCCACACCCAATTTCAATGTGCTCATCTTTAGAAATCTTCCATTTTAAAGGTTTAACTACGTAATAGAGCCAGAAGTTAACATGGGAGAAAACAGCACAGTGCTTAGAGTGAAAAGCCCTAGTTCATTTTTGTACAGTGATTCTTTATTGATTATAAAACAAGCTGGGAGGAGTGGCTGACACGCAGGACACTGCGCTGCCACCCAGAGAGACCTGGACAGGCTGGAGAGCTGGGCAGGGAGAAACCAGATGAGGTTCAACAAAAGCAAGTGGAGAGTCTGGCACCTGGGGAGGAATAACTGCTGGAATCAGGACAGGCTGGGGGATGAGTTGCTGGAGAAGAGCTCTGTGGAGAAGGATCTGGGGGTCCTGGGTGATGCCAGGTTGGCCATGAGCCAGCAGTGTGCCCTGGGGGCTGAGAGAGACAATGGGATCCTGGGGGGCATCAGGAGGAGTGTGGCCAGCAGGTCACAGGAGGGGATCCTCCCCCTCTACTCTGCCCTGGTCAGGCCCCACCTGGAGTATTGTGTCCAGTTCTGGGCTCCCTGGGATAAAAAAGACAGGGATCTCCTGGAGAGAGTCCAGAGGAGGCTACAAAGATGATGAAGGGGCTGGACCATCTCCCCTGTGAGGAAAGGCTGAGTGAGCTGGGACTGTTCAGCCTGGAGAAGAGAAGACTAAGGGGGGACCTAATTAATGTCTATAAGTATCTTAAGCATGGAATGCAGGAGGAATTAGCCAGCCCCTTTTCAGTGTCTGTGGAGACAGGACAAGGGGCAATGGCTGCAAGTTGGAGCACAGGTCCCTTCCAACCCCTAAGATTCTATGATTCTATGAAATGTCAGACACGTGATGTATTTCCCTTTAATTCCCCACATGTGACATAACTATGTAAAAGAAGAGAAAACAGTAAACAAAGAAGTCTCAACCAACATTCCTTCTGTTAAAACAACATGTAGATTCTATCAAATAACAACAAATATAATCTCTAATTGAGCTAAATCTATTCACAGAGCTTGAACAAACCCTTCCTGTAGAACCTACCTAATTCTTGTTAATGCCTGGAATGCCTGTCAACTGTATTTTACAAGGAAGCACAGCCAAATGTATAAACAAGCATGGGTCTACTTCAAACTGTTCTTTGTTCCCTCAATAAGTGCATTTGTCACAGAAATTTTAATTTATAGCTTACAATCCACTTCTAAATCTAATTAGTTAATGCAAAAGGCATTATTAATTTCTCAGTAAATACAATAATTTGCAACATCATAATGTTGTTTAGTACCTGATAAAATGCAGCAGGTTACCATCACAATACACATACCCATGAACTGTAAGGTGTCAGGGCTTGGAAAATTAACAGCAACATTCCCTATCAGTGGAATCACAGGAATAGAACTCTAGTGGCTTCACAATTGGTTAGCTTGAAGTTTGTTAAATGATCATCATCATCATCATCTAAATTTTCAAGTAAAGCCAGTCCATATATATATAAATATATATTTATATACATAAAATATATATCTAAAAATATATATTAAAAGATAAATATGTTTAAATATATTATATATGTGTGTATATGTATATTATATATTTAAATATACATATATTAAAATATATGTATATAAATATATTAATATATACATACATATATATTTTTTAAAATATCTATTATATATATATATGAAATTTATTTGAAGAAAATCAAGAGAAGCTATTCCATTTGTTAAGTTTCTTGGTCTCAGAAGTGACAAAGATACTGATAAATGACAGGGATTATGCTTTAAAAGTTTTTAAAAACGAGCTTAAAGAAATTTTAAGTCCTTACAAGAAGCTCCCCTTGGTTACAAAGCCAACTGCTGATACTTAGATTTGTAAGGAAAAGATTTTTAGGGTTCTTAACCAGATTTGTCAACATTTATCCCCTTTCCTTCTCTAAATAACTCTCAGGATGGTGTAAGCTAATTGTTTTGGTTTATGACTGGTTTCCCATAGGGTTTTAGCTGTCATTAATGATTTAAGACCCTTATTTTTCTTTGTGTAAGCATAAAACCTAAACCCTCAACTGCTAAAGGAGGCACCACAGAGACCACAACGACAGTTGTTTTACAAAACCAGATGTGCATCCTAACTGCTTTTTTTGTTTGTTTTCTCTTTTAAACTTATTATGCAGTGCTTCATGCAAGGAAATACTCTCTTGGCTTGTAGAAGGTAACACAGTCAAGAAAAAAATGCTAGAATTATCCAGAAATACAGGAGAGGTCAATAACTCAAGTCCAACCACGAGAGATACTTTTAAAGGGGGAAACTAAAAGGCAGATAAATAGGCATAAGAAACAATTTCCAGTGGTCAGAGAGTTAACCCTCATGTGGGAAGTTTGTTGAATCTCTTAATTGTTCACCTTTCCCAAACTGAACACAACTGCTGCATTTTTCACCTTTTTATATGATCCAGGTGCAAGGGCAACATTATTGGGTACCAATTTGGTTACAAGGTTATCTCAATATTGCACTAGTTTTCCCACTGTTTCCCTGGTATTATTGTTTGAAACACTGTTCAAGAATATAAAAACAGGAAGAAAAAAGGTCTATCTAACCTATCCCAGCAGCAAAATGCCAAAAGTCTACAAAGAGTGCACAAGAAGTGTAGAAACAGGAAAGCATATACTGAATTTTCTCCCTTACAGAGTTCCAGCCTCCCACTGTTTGTGACATGGGAATTTCTTGATCCAGAAATAACGTCCTTTGATCCAATAAGCTCATGGATCTCTCCCCATTAATTTCTCTGATTAGCTTCTGAAGTCTCATCTTTTTGGATCCTTAACCTCCTATAGTAATGAGTCCCACAGTTCCCTCATGATTTGTGTAAAAATGTCTGGTTGTACGTCTGCTACAGGCTTGTTTCATTTCAGCCCTCTAGCTCCTGCATTTTGAAAAGCAAAGAACACGTGCTTTCTATTATACTTACCCACTTATCCAACTTTAGCTCAAATATCCTCGTTCATCTTTTTTCCAATCTGAAAACTTCTACTTTGTTAAGCCACTACTCTCCTGACATCCACATTTAACCACCCTTCTTATCCTACATACATTTTGCTAGTCTTCATATATTCTTTTGAGACTGGAAATGACCAAAACTTCAAACAATATTCAAAATCATAGAAACATAAGGTTTGGAAGGGACCTGGAGAGCTCATGGGGTCCAACCCCCCTGCCAAAGCAGCTCCCCAGCTCATATTGCACAGACAGGCATCCAGACGGGGCTGGAATCTCTCCAGAGATGGAGACTCCACCACCTCCCTGGGCAGCCTGTCCCAGGGCTCTGGCACCCTCACTGGGGAAAAGTTCTTCCCCATGTTGCTGTGGAACTCCCTGTGCTCCAACTTGCAGAGTTAGATGCAGAGTTACAGACATTTCATTAATTTATAGTTGCATAACAATGCTTTGCTTTGCTTATCTTTTTCTTATGAATGATTTCTAATATTTAACTTGTTTCTATGATTGGTACTAAGCACCAACATGTCTTTTTCACAGAACTAATACAACTGCAAAGCCATTTATAAGAGCAATTGTGAGAAAGAACAGTTAGTACAGGGTAGCCCATATGAAATGAAGTGAGACTTTCTATGACTTTTTATGAGAGAAGGAGAAAACAGACTTCTGAAAAACCTTCCAAAATATCAAATGCACCACACACTCATCCTTGTAAATATGTACACAACATAAATGCAGCATGTAACACGAGTACCATAGTTCTCTGTAAACACCACCAAGCACCTCTTGTCCCATTGAGGATTCTCATCATAAACTATATTTACACATAATTGCTAACCACACTTTTAGACAAAAGGATAATTCAACTAATAAAGAATGAGTTATAAGATGATGTTATTAGAAAAACCCAAACCCAAACCCCTACCACTCACTCTCAGGAACATGTTATCCCTTAGTTGATTTATTTAAAAAACCACAAGAGCACAAGAGAAGTGCTTAGAAAAAAATATGGTTAAGAGGGAACATATCTTTTCAGCAAAATATTCCATCACATCTTGACATTTCTTCCATGTTTTGATACTACACTTCATCATTTCTTTAAGTAACGCAGGATGAAGCTCAGAGGGAACACTTAGGGACTTACTCTTAGGGTCTCTCAAGTCTCAGACTCAATTTTCAAAAACAATAGTCCTGTGGTCTGAGTTTCAAACACTCCATCTGCAAAACTAATTACACAGCTCCACCTGTACCTAGTATTCTTTTCAAGGCATCATGTAACTGGGTAGAACTGAGATCAAGTATCATCTGATTTGATTACAAGACAACCACGATCGCAGTGTCAATATTTACAAAGGCTGATGTTACACAGTGGAAGGAAACCAAGTGTTCTTCGTTGCATTAAGAGAGACAGTTCTTAGAGATATGTATGATTATTCCTTTAACATGATGTGCAGTTAATATTTACATCACTTTCATTTCAAATCACGTCACCTGCGGATCACGGTACTCTCACTGGTTACAAACATTTGCCAACGCTGAATAAAAGCTTTATTATTTTATTATTATTTACTATTTAAATAAGATTTACTCAGAAAGAGTAAATTCTTAATTTGTGAATAAAAAAAAAAGTGGCTCCAATTAAAAAAAAAGGGGGTGGGGGAAGCAGGAGACTGTAAGAAAAGATGGGTTTAATAGAATTAGAACCCATTTTTAATTACACCCCAGCTATGCAGCCATGTCATATTAATGAAGGATTTGATTCCAAAATAAACAGTTTTCATTTAAAATGATTATGTTTTGAGATACCTAATGTATTCCTCAACCACATTTTTAGAAAAGAAATTAGGATATAAAGGAGTTTAAAACATCCTCTTTATTAAAAAGGACACCCCCCCCCCCCCCCGCAATTCTATTCAAATAATTGAAATGAGAGAGTAAAAAATCCAATTACAATTAATTCACACAAGGCACCAGTCAAATTTGCTATTGGACTGGGTTTGCATCATCTTAAAAGCACCTAAATGCTCTGCTGGGTTTTGGCTGGGATAGATAATTTTCTTCAGAGTAACTTTTCTGGAGAGGTCCTGCATTGCCATCCAGAGAGACCTGGACAGGCTGGAGAGCTGGGCAGGGAGAAACCAGATGAGGGTCAACAAAAGCAAGTGGAGAGTCTGGCACCTGGGGAGGAATAACTGCTGGAATCAGGACAGGCTGGGGGATGAGCTGCTGGAGAAGAGCTCTGTGGAGAAGGACCTGGGGGTCCTGGGTGATGACAGGTTGGCCATGAGCCAGCAGTGTGCCCTGGGGGCTGAGAGAGACAATGGGATCCTGGGGGCATCAGGAGGAGTGTGGCCAGCAGGTCACAGGAGGGGATCCTCCCCCTCTACTCTGCCCTGGTCAGGCCCCACCTGGAGTGTTGTGTCCAGTTCTGGGCTCCCTGGGACAAAAAGACAGGGATCTCCTGGAGAGAGTCCAGAGGAGGCTACAAAGATGATGAAGGGCCTGGAGCATCTCCCCTGTGAGGAAAGGCTGAGTGAGCTGGGACTGTTCAGCCTGGAGAAGAGAAGACTAAGGGGGGACCTTATGAATGTTTATAAATATCTGAAGTATGGGATGCAGGGGGAATGGGCAGCCCCTTTTCAGTGTCTGTGGAGACAGGACAAGGGGCAATGGCAATGGGAAGTGGTGACTATATTCCTTTATTTTCCTTCACATGCGTGTTCAACTTTTGCTCTACCTGTTAAATTCTCTTTATCTCTACCCATGATTTTTTTTTTCATTTTTACTCTTCCAATTCTCTCCCATGTGCTGCCAGGGGGGAGCAAGTGAGCTGCTGTATGGAGCTCAGCTGCTGGCTGGGGTTAAAGCATGAGATGTGCCCTCTGGTTTTGAGGGAAAAGCATAAAACACTAAGCAGCACTAAAAGTGAAGGAAACAACTTCTAAATCAGGCCTCCTCCAATGGCTGGATTCAATTACTTTCCTTCCCCTTTCAACTTCTTACACAATTTAGAAAGAGGAATAAAATAGGAAAAAGGAACAGTTGACTCTTTAAATATATTTATTTAATACTGTACACCTGGCAGAATCTATTGAAAGGACTTTTCAGATCTCATTTTAAACAGCACAAATTGAATCTTGAATATATAAACTGTTCAAGAGCAACAAAGAGACTGAGAAAAGGAGCCCAAAAGTACTATTTTTGCTCTTCTGTATTTTCACCTTATGAAACTCATCAGTTTATATAAATGAATATTCAATATTAATTTATATTATTTATAATTAACTAACATAGTATTTATAATTTATATTAAAATATCCACAAACATTTTCAGAGACTTATGTCTTAGATCATCATGATTAACCCTGAGACTACATTTTTCCCTTTTGACCCATGTAAAGCAGAATCAGTACTTTATTCAGGTGAAAAACGTTACTCCAGAAGAAATGGAACAGTTACATAAATGGAAAAAGCATAGCTATATAAATAATCATAATCCATAAAAGCCCTTTCAGAAGTGAGGTCTTCAGAAATCATTATCAACTGGCAAACCAGAAAATTTATTCAGTTGCTCTTTAATCAAATTGATAATAATCAGAAGTGAGCATGCCAAGTTAAATAATAATTCACCTCAGGTAAACAGATGAGAACAACTTAGCAAGAACATACTCATTAAAACGACTGTACAATCTTGATTCAAAGTTCAAGCTCTTTCCTTTCCAATACTCCTTCCAACTTTTATTACCTGGCAAATTTTATTCTATTCTTGACTTCCTGAATACATGCAATAATCACAATTCTATTCTGCAAATAAAGTATTTCACTTTCAGTCGGTTCAGTTAATGAAACAACTAATTATTCTATTAGTTCTTCCTCAGTTAATTCAATACATAGTCAGGGGCTTATCTCCTACAAAAATGCACATTTCAATCCTATCCATAATAGAAATTAGAGAAGTATATGGAAGAGAAAAATCCCCAACTTTTCCCAACTATGTTAACAGCACTAACAGAACTTCAAACTCCAGGAGCCAGATTAAAGTTGTTCTATTTTTTTAATAATAATTTATAATCAATGGATTCCTTTGTTCTGGTTTTGATGGTCTAAATACCTGTTATTCTATGTTAATGTATTTTTTGTACATTTCTTATTTGTCTAGACAGCAGAAAAATCCACAACACCCCCTGAATACTTACTGATACTCAACTAAACAGTATTAAAGTAGAAGAAAAGTTTGCAAAACCAAATTCTGACTGCTCTTAATGACTACAAGAAAATTACTAGTTCAACTGTAAAGTGGGCATCACTCTCAAAGAAAAAAGAGGGCATGGTCTGGAAAACTACATTTGTATAACAGGGCAATTACACTCACTGAGAACCACAATGTTTGTAAATGAAGTATGAGAGTGTCAAAAATATTTATTACTTGAAAACACCTGGATCTGTGTCAATTGATCCTCCAGGAATGAAACTTCTGGTGTCAAACTTAACTTTTGGTCGCACATGAGACTCAGTTTCTGAATGTTTTCTGTGTGGAAAGAAACATCCAGTAAGATACTGTCACACAACTTCCAAACGTCTCCTGGGTTTGAAAAGTAATCTCTATTACTGTTAATGATACTACTTCCAATATCAGTGATAATACTGATGCAAATTTTATCCAGCTTAGACATTTCTCCCTCTCTCCATTGATGACTCAGATCCACGTGTTACTAATAGACTCCAAGTCTGACATGGAGAACTTCAAATTTTCCCTCATTAATAAAGATGCTCCATTTTATCATCCTCTCTCCTAACCATAAGTCAATCAAACCTAAGTAGTTTCTGCAAACAAAAGCAACTTAACTTATGCAAAGATCCCCCCACTGAGGTTCTGGTAGTGGTGGCCATGCTGAAAGAACCTGTGCAAACTGGCAATTCGACTGTGGAAAGGCTCATGTGCCCACATGGGGAGAAGTCAGGAGGTGGAAGAGAGGGATAATCGCTCCCTGGCTTTGTTTCATTCTGTTTTGAGGGGCATGTCAGCCACTTTACACTTGTAAAGATTTCAAAGGTTAAGATTACATTCCCTTGAATGGAGGAAGGGTGGTTTTCAGTGTAGAGTTTCTGCTTGGGGGAAAAGGGAGAGTTGAAAGATCTAAGATTGGAGATTCATTGCTACTAGATCCCATCTTGTCTACTTGGTACAATAGAGAACTGGGGAGGGCCATGTCTTTCCTAACTTTTACGGGCTTGTACCAAGACAAACAGGCCCATGGTGTGCATGGAATACAGACTAAAACTATCCACTTAGGGCATGAGCATATTTAAAGCAGACTCCATGCTGACAAACACTCAAGTACCTCATCTACCCTTTTTTGAACACATCCAGGGAAGGTGACTCAACCCCCTCCCTGGGCAGCCTGTTCCAGCCCTGACAACTCTTGCAGGAAAACATTTGTTTCTAATGTCCAATCTGTCCCTGCCCTGGCACAGCTTCATGCCATTGCCCCTTGTCCCATCTCCTGTTCCCTGGCTGAAGAGACCATCGCCCACCTCTCTACAACCTCCCTTCAGGTAGTTGTAGGTGGGGAGAAGGTCTCCCCTCAGCCTCCTCTTCTCCAAGCTCAACACTCCCAGCTCCCTCAGCTGCTCCTCAGAGGATTTGCCCTCCAGCCCCTTCCCCAGCCTGGCTGCCCTTCTCTGCACTCGCTCCAGGACCTCAATGTCCTTCTGATGCTGAGGAGCCCAGAACTGTACCCAGCACTCAAGGTGTGGCCTCACCAATGCCCAGTACAGGGGCACAATTACCTCCCTAGACCTACTGGCCACACTGTTTTTGACACAAGCCAAGATGCCATTGGCCTTCTTGGCCGCCTGGGCACACTGCTGGCTCCTATTCAGCCTGCAGTCACCCAACACCCCCAGGTCCTTCTCTTCCTGACAGCTCTCCAGCCAGTCTCCCCCAGCCTGTAGCGCTGCAGGGGGTTGTTCTGTCCCATGTGCAGCACTCTACTCACATTAATTCCATTTCTAAGGAGCAATTTCAGGGTTACTCCAACTAAAAAGAAAAATTACCTCAAAAAAGCAGCCCTAGTGCAGCTGTAGTATTTTAAGTGCATATGAACATCTTAAGTTTGCACACAAAGGTGCCTCACAGTTTGAGGTCCATACTTATGGCAAGACAGCAATTCATTAATACTAACAGGTATAACAAAAGGTAGTTAAAAAAAAGTAGCTATCCAAACATACTTTAACAACATAGGACCGCATAGTAAGTATGCAAAAGCAAAGTTGGTGAAGGTATGGTACTCTAAAAATTCCCATAACCCTTCCTCTCCTACCTCAAGGCATAATGAGCATCTTTGATGACCAAATAGTAATTTCCACATAGTTCTCATCTAATTAATTTCTTGATACTCCAGACCAAATTATATTTATAACATAACTTTCAAAAGATATAATGCATGTCCTTTCAGACCATTAAACAGTTTGGGTCAGAAGGGACCTTAAAAGATCAACTAGTCCAAACTTCCCTGCAATAAGCAGAAATATCTTCAACTAGATTAAGGTCCCATCCAACCTGACCTTGAACAACTCCAGGGATGGGGCATCTACCACCTCTCTGGGCAGCCTGTTCCAGTGTTTCACCAACCTCTTTGTAAAAAAATTTCTTCTATCTAGTAGAAATCTACACTCTTTCAATTTAAAACCATTACCCCTTGTTCTATCACAACAATCCCTGCTAAAAGGTTTGTCCCAATCTTTCATATAAGCCCCTTTTAAGTATTGAAAGGACACAATAAGGTCTCCCTTGAGTCTTCCCTTCTCCAGGCTTTAAAAGCCCAAGTCTGCCAGACTGCCTCCACAGAAGAGGTGCTCCAGGCCTCTGATCATCTTTGCATCTCAATACCTTAATTGCCCAGCTGGTATTGATACTGTTGCTGCCCAGATCAATGTGCAGGATCTGCATTTGGCCTTGTTGAGCCTCATGAGGTTCACATGGTCGCACTACTTAAGCTTGTCCAGGTCCCTCTGGCTGGCATCCTGTCCCTCTGGCATGTCAACCATACCATTCAATTTGGTGTCTTCTGTCAACTCGCTTAAGGTTCTACTTGATCCCACTGTCTATGATGTTCATTTAGATATTAAACAGTACTGGTACCACTACTGACCCCTGAGGGATACCATTCATCACTGGACATTGAGCTGTTAACCACAACTCTTTAAGTGTGTCCATCTAACCAATTCCTGACCCACCAAACTATCCACTCATCAAATCCATCTCTCCAATTCAAAGAGCAAAGGATGTTGTGGGGGAACAATCAAAGGCCTTACAGAAACCCAGGTGTTACTTGATTGTCAATTATTTTCAAACAATACAAATTTCTACCCAAAAAATTAACTTACAAGACTCTTAAAAATGCATCAAAACTTATTCAACAGCATATTTAATGTGCACAGTTTTAATACTTATAGCAGTGAAAAAGCCTACTATGTTTTGTTTAAATACTTGCATTTTTAGGTATATGCTTTTCATGTATAATGACACCCTAAGTAGTATTTAAAGCTTACTTCAGATCATTGGTAAAAGGAATCTTTAAAAAATCTTCAAGAAAGCTAAGGAAGAGGTAATTTTTTTCCACTTATTTGTTTTATTATTTTAGGATACTCATATTTTTAATACAACCATCTTAATATCTATGAGACACTAGAGTTGCATATAAACATGTGTCTTCAACAATCTATTTGAAAACTACTCATGAGTTTGCTAGATAGATGTTTCCCATTGCTAAAGGCATCAGGTACTTCAAAATCTATACAAGATGGACTGAAAACCAAAGGGAAACCACATTGACCAGATAAAATATTTTACAGTGACACAGGCAGAATAAAACAAAAAGATAAAAGGAATCAAGGACTATATAATGCTTAGGGTACCTACTCTATATCATTTTTTACCTCCTCTGAAGTAACTGCTTTAAACACCTGACATTAAATGTGTATTGCCTTTATTCTGCAAGCTGTAAGGGATAAGTCTGGGAAAGAGGCAATGAATAATTATATTGATCCATCTGTTTTCTAAGATTTCCTCACGTTTCCTTTCTTTTTTTTTTAATTACTACTGTGTTTAATAATCTGATTACATATTCCAACACACTACATTAAGGCTACAAGTCTAAGATTAAAAGGGAAGAGGAAAACAAAGTATAAATTCCTTCTTGTTTTCATCTGAGACCCACTGCTGTGATTCAAAATACCCACTTTCATAACAGAGATGAGAATCTGTTAATAAGGAGTAAGGCCTGTGTTAAAGCCTTTCATTTTATTGCAGAATCATAGAATCATAGAATGGTCTGGGTTGGAAGGGACCCCAAGGATCATAGAGCTCCAACCCCCCTGCCACAGGCAGGGACACCAACCTCCAGGCCTGGAGCTACACAAGGCTGCCCAGGGCCCCATCCAACCTGGCCTTGAACACCCCCAGGGACGGGGTATCCATCCCCTCTCTGGGCAGCCTGTTCCAGCCCCTCACCACTCTCTCTGTAAAAAACTTCCCCCTAAGATCTCATCTAAACCTTCCTTCCTAAGTACTTAAAGAGAGTTCAGCTCTTCAAATTTCCTAATCTCTGAACTTTCAGGATTGTAGAACCTAAAACTGAAATCCTGGGTCTGGTGATGATTTTAGGATAGCTTATTAGTAGTTGCTTTTCAACACAAGATTAGTTAAAGGTGGGTAGTTGATACTGAAAGTGTAATGTGTTTTCAGCTGTGGGAGTCAGTTCAAAGGTTTGAAATATCACGGGTGGTTTTGTGGTGATTAATGACTGGAAAGGTGTATACTTCTCCCAAGGGGCCTCTTGCTTCTTCGAGAATGTTTGTTTCTTTCTGCTGTCTCTATCCCGTAAAATTCTTTCCCAGGTCTGGCCCAAGTTTTGCTGTGTATCCCTTAAGGAGGGAAGGTTTAGATTAGATCTTAGGGGGAAGTTTTTTACAGAGAGAGTGGTGAGGGGCTGGAACAGGCTGCCCAGAGAGGTGGTGGATGCCCCGTCCCTGGAGGTGTTCAAGGCCAGATTGGATGGGGCCCTGGGCAGCCTTGTGTAGCTTCAGGCCTGGAGGTTGGTGTCCCTGCCTGTGGCAGGGGGGTTGGAGCTCTGTGATCCTTGGGGTCCCTTCCAACCCAGACCATTCTATGATTCTATGATTCTACTTTTGCAGGAGAGTAATTCTTTGATTTTTCATTTTTAACATCTGCATGCTCTTCTAGGAAGAGTGGCTGGAAGGCTGCCTGGCAAAAAGGGGTGTTGGTCAACAGCTGGTGAATATGAACAGTGTGCCCAGGTGGCCAAGAAGGCCAAGCACATCCTGGCTTGTATCAGAAACAGTGTGGCCAGCAGGACTGGGGAAGGGATCGTCCACCTGGACTCAGCTCTGGTGAGGCCACACTGTGAACACTGTGTTCAGTCTTGGACCCCCGTAAGAATCATAGAATGGCATGGGTTGGAAGGGACCCCAAGGTTCACAGAGCTCCAATCCCCCTGACACAGGCAGGGACACCAACCTCCAGGCCTGGAGCTACACAAGGCTGCCCAGGGCCCCATCCAACCTGGCCTTGAACACCTCCAGGGACGGGGCATCCACCACCTCTCTGGGCAGCCTGTTCCAGCACGTCACCACTCTCTCTGTAAAAAAACTTCCCCCTAATATCTAATCTAAACCTTCCCTCCTTTAGCTTTAGTCCATTCCCCCTTGTCCTGCCATTATCTGCTCTTTGAAAAAGTTGATTCCCCTCCTGTTTGTATGTTCCCTTCAGGTACTGGAAGGCTGCAATGAGGTCCCCCCACAGCCTTCTCTTCTCCAGGCTTAACAAGCCCAGTTCCCTCAGCCTCTCTTTGTAGGGCAGGTGCTCCAGCCCTCTGATCATCTCTGTGGCTCCTCTGAACCCTCTCCAACAGTTCCACATCCTTCTTGTATTGGGGCCCCAGATCTGGCCACAGGACTCCAGATGGGGCCTCACAAGGGCAGAGCAGAGAGGGACAATCCCCTCCCTGTCCCTGCTGCCACCCCTCTGCTGATGGAGCCCAGGATCCCATTGGCCCTACGAGCTGCAAGAGCCACTGCTGGCTCATGTCAAGCTTCTCATCCACCAGAATCCCCAAGTCCTTCTCAGCAGGGCTTCTCTCAAGAAGCTTTTCTCCCAGTCTGTATCTGTGTCTGGGATTGACATTGACTTGCTGGAGGGTGTCCAAAGAAGGACAAAGAAACTAGTGAAGGGTCCAGAGCACAAGTCTTAAGAGGGGCAGCTGAGGGAACTGGGGTGGTTTAGTCTGGAGAAAAGGACACTGAGGGGAGACCTCTTCACTGTATAAATCTACCTGAAAGGAGGTTGGAGCCAGGCAGGTGTCAGTAACTCATCCCAAGTAACAAGTGATAGGACAAGAAGAAAAGGCCAGGTTTAGATTGGATATTAGGGATTTCTTTTTCAATGAAAGGGTTGTCAACCACTGGAACAGGCTGCTCAGGGAAGCGGTTGAGTCACCATCCCTGGAAGTATTTAAAAGTCATGTAGATGTGGTTCTTAGGGACATAGTTCAATGGGTGGACTTGGCAGTGTTAGGTTTATGGTTGGACTCAAAGATCTTAAGGGTCTTTTCTAACTAAATGTTTCTGTAATTCTATACTTGGACACATCCTAAACAGTCATATAGGGAGCTACAAAATGAACAGCATAATCACCTCAAACTTTAAATAAATAAACCCACCATCTACCATATACACACACTCCAATTCCACAATTAGATGAAGCCAACACTTTCCAAAGAGTCCAAGCATGCTTCTTAATGAACAGAGAAATATACTCCCTGAAAGTCAAGGGGGATAGCAAGGCTTGAGGGGAGGGTGAAGCAGGGAGAGTGTTTGCATAATAAATTTTCAACAATACAAACACTCTCCTGCATTTTACTTTTGATCAGCTAACATTTTTCTGACAAATTATTTAATTGAAATTGTCTTGACCAGATCAAGTGGAAAGTTCCCCAAAGTAGCCCTAACATTATGTTCTTAATACCACCACACTGCTTCTGAGCTATTTTTGTGCTAGCTCCATGGAAACAAAGACATAATTGTTCATTCAAAAGGCTGCTAAAATTTCCATTACAAAAATACGCTTATAAAAAGCCTTTATTTTGTCATTTTATTAGGAGAGGCAGAAGAGAAACTAGGTTATTTTCTGTACTTTACTGCAAGAGATTGAAATCTGCGTACAGATTCAAACACACCCCATTGCTATAGTAAAAAATTAAATTCTGATGAAGCTCAGCAAACTTGGTGCAATTAAGTAGTCCAGTTATGATTCATAACCTCTTAAATTCCAGGGTTATTCCCTGTGCCAATCATCACTTTGAGAAACCACTCAAATAAAAAGATACATGTGACTAATTTACCTTATTTGATCATAAATTTGGTAATTGAATTATTAAAGCATAAGGTAGTTTTACTGAATTGTTAGGAAGCATTAGTATTGATGGGTTTTTCATGCAATGTTTCTAAGAAAAACACATTAAAGTTGTCTTGCTGCTGAAACTTCATTTAACTGATGCTCCACATCAAGAGTACCAAAAGAATGTCTTTTATTCCTCTGGAGCCTTCCACCTTGCCAGATAAAGGTAATGTTTTTTCACTATTTTACTTTGATTTATTCCCCTTCCCTCAAGTAAGAGGTTTCTGAATAAAAGGCCATATGATTAGAAAGACTATCCATTGTAAAAGTAGTTTCCTCTGGTTCCTGCATACAGAAGAGGAAATACCATGGCACTTATCATCCAGAATTGGTCATCATAGTCATGGTTTTATCAGATGGGAGGACACCAAGGAAAAATACCTTATGTTACAATATGGTCCATAAATATCTCCAATCAAAGGATATATAAGGCCTCAAGTTCTACTTGTCTACAACAAAGACATTAAGAACAAAACAGGAAAAGTGAGCAAAAGATTGCATCATCACATGCATAAATCTAAAGAAAAAAATCAAGCAAACAAAAACTCAGGGGAATGTGAGCTGTATTTTCACATCAGAGCTCGATTTCAACCACATTCAGACCTCCACTTGCAGGATGGTTACAATGCACCATCCAGAAAAATGCCTCTTCACATGGGGGTTTATGTTAAGCACCCAATGTCTGCTCTGGACCAAGTATGGTTCATAGTGTAGTGCCAATACAGCAGTGGGAAAAGTTTCTTGCACCCACTACATCCCCTCTTCCAAAAGCTCCAGTTTGCTCTTCTCTGGAACGTGTCTTAAAATGCAGCAGTTGTTGTCAGAACACAGTTTTGCTCATATATCCAAACTGAAGCAAATTAGAAAGACCTTCCAAAAGAAACATGAGTCTTCCTTTGATAAGATTTGCAAAAGACCATATAAAGGTACTGAAAAATCTTGACTTAAAAATGTGTAGTAAGAACAGATGGATACTCTATTACTACTCCTGAATAAACTCTTTTCATTCTCTTAAAAATTTACATCTCTTAATTTGCCTTGTTTCAGCTTCTTGCCACTTGTTCTTATGATGTTTCTTGTCACTACATTAACAAGGCTTTTATAACAAGGAAGTCCTTACATCCTTCAAATCAAGTCATCCTTCATCTTTTTTTGATGTTTGTTTGACTGGGATTTATGTCCTTTCTTGCAAGATGTTCTCTTGCAGACAGAAACCAAATGACTTTTGAAGGCTAGTAGGCAAGAAAAAAGGAAAAGAGGTGGAGAAGCTCTAGGCACACTAAAGAATGAAAGAAAAAAGGAGGGGAAACCCCCCCAAGATATGTGTATTCTTACAGAAGAACTGACACAAGCATTGATTTTGAAAGAATTTATGCACAAATATGCCACAGAGAGGAGAAAGTGGAAAATAAAAAAAAGAGGGAGGTGGGCAAAACCTAAATATAGATATATTTAGAATTTTGTTCAGCAAATAACACATAAAAAAGTAGAAAACTTTTTCTTCTAAGCAGCACTCAAGTTATCTTCTAAGAAAGAAAACAAAAAAAAACCCCTTATCACACATTTTAGCTTTGTTCTTATGAAAAACAATTGAATCACAGAGTTCCTCACTCAGCCCAGCAAATACAAAGGTTTAACTCTATTTAATTGTGCTAAATTGCTAAATGACTCAAGTATTTTTCTTCCATGTAATCTTAACAAAGATACAAAGGAGATCCTCTATTCAATCCCTCCTCCCCTTGCTCCTACTTAAAAATACCTCTATCTTCTTTCTTCATAATTTGCTGTTCTTTCTTCTTCATATTATCCTCCCATTTCTCAATAGTTATGCAAGTTCTTTTTGTTCTGCAAATACAGCTAAATAATAGCATTCAAGATTTGTTTATAAAACCAACTTTAATGTTTTAACTTTAGCTTCTATTATGTTCTTAATGAATACTAAATAGCTTCCTTTTTCTAGTCACTTGTTGAACCAGGAAGAAATGTTCTGAAGATGTACCAGAAGAAGAATCACTGAAATTACTGTAATTACTGAACACATGTAATTTATGTAACAGCAATGTATAAAAATATGCATGAAAATACAAGTAAGAAATAGGGGGGTTTAGGTGGACTCTCCTGTATGTTAATGCTCAGCTTTACCCCTATATTGCTTTGTTAATGCTGCTTTGTTAGGTATTCCCTGTTCAAACATGAGGGGTTTATTTGCTACAGAATTATAGAATCTCTGAGTTGGAAGAGACTCATAAGGATCATGGAGTCCAACTCCTGGCTCCACAGAGGACCAGACACCTCACAGCATGGGACTGAGGGCATCGTCCAGGCGCTTCTTCACCTCAGTCAAGCTCGGTGCTGTGACCACTTCCTTGGGGAGCCTGTGCCAGTGCCTGACCCCCCTTTCAGTAAGGAATCTCTTCCTAATTTGCAACCTAAACCCTCCCCTGTCTCAGCTTCATACTATCCCCTTGGGTTCTATCAGGGGTCACCAAAGAGGAGATTGGTGTCTGCCCCTTCACTCCTCCTCATCAGGAAGCCACAGACCATGCTGAGGTCTCCCCTCAGCCTCCTCTTCTCCAGGCTGAACAAGCCAAGGGACTTCAGCCTCTCCTCACAAGACTTCCCCTCCAGACCCTTCCCCATCCCTGTTGTCCTCCTCTGGACACTCTCCAATAGTTCTGTGTCCCTCTTGTCCTGTGGCCCCCAAACCTGCACCCAGCACTCCAGGTGAGGCAGCACCAGCGCAGTGCAGAGCGGGACAATCCCCTCCCTGGACCGTCTGGCCATGCCGTGCTGGATGCACCCCAGGATACAGTTCACCCTCCTGGCTGCCTGGGCACGCTGCTGGCTCATGTTTAACTTGCTTTTCACCAAGATCTCCAAATCTCTCTCAGCATGGCTGGCCTCCAGCATCTGACCCCCTCAGTCTGTATGTGTATATTCACTATACATAGGTAATTCCTCAGGCTCTTAGCACTTTTTATGTCTACACATATATTAGTTTTGCTATTATTTTCAAAACACTGGAGAGACTTTTTTAAAACACTAAATAAAGCTTAAGATAATTCTAGTATGACCTTGTAGGGCATTCTTTCAGCACATTAATTAATTTTTCAGGTGTTTTATTTTGTATATTTACCTTTCTGTAAATAAATGTATATTATCCTAAATCTTACTTCTAGTCTATGATTTTTTTTTTCCAAAGCAGTTTAATTCAAGATTTACCACAGAATAATTCAATAGAATGTTACTGGTCCTGAACATAAGAGCTATGTTAAATTAAAGGACAATACATGCCCATCAATCCAACCCATAAACTTATCTAACCCTTTCATTTCGCACCTAAAGGAAGTATTGCTGTTTTACAGGAGTCTGCTTTTCCTGTACATTCACTAGATATTCCTTAAGTTTCCTCTGTGATGCTAATGCTCCAACTTTGCAAATGGTTAATTTCCTATGCAATCAGGAGTCAAAAAATATCCACTATATTCACAGTAGATTTATCATTGAGCTCAAGAATAATTGCAAGACCATCCTGGTTTTATAGGCTGTTCATGCTTTTCCGTTGGCAAAGAGGCCATAAATGTATATAGTATCTAGCCCTGCAGAGCTCTGTTACTATTTGGAACACCTAAAGAGGTTTTTTATCTTGAGGAGTAACATGAATTTGGAGCAGATTTTCCCCTTTAAAAAGTAAATCGATATGTTAAGATTGAGCACGCTCCAAGATTCAGTTCCATTCCCCTGTTGTTAATGAAAACTTCATTCAGAGAACTGGACTGGCTTTTCCCCACACAATTTGCATTTAAATATAATGCTGTTGATAAATTGATCATGTTACAGTCTGAGTTTTTTAATAAGCATCTAATTAGTAAGCCTGAAGTGCATAGTGTTTCCAAAGAACTTCTGGATTAAACACACTGATGATGCAAGCAGAAGTCCAGTACAGCTCGGTTTTCATTGCTCTTAGCTTTGAATGCCACATACTCAGTTTTCAAGGTTGGAACCTAAACTGTCACAAAACTGACAGCAGACAAAATAGCCACAGACAAACAAAGTACAATGAAGTATGATAAACCTATGTTATACACCCAAAACAGAGATGTTGACAGTCCCAGAGATGTTCCTATAACAATGAGCATCGCTTCTGCTGCACTTGCTTTCTGACAATGATGGCTGGGTTTGGATTTGGGGTTTTTTTGTTAAATTAAAGTGCTCCCACAAGTAGGAAAATAAATAAATTTACCATGATAGCAATGGTAGAATCAGTACTACAAAAATTCTATGTTTTAAAACAAAAATATAGAGAGGTCATGCTCACTAATACAGCATAAAAAAATATATGGCTAAAAAAATTCACAAGTAAACAAAAAAACCCTCCTATTCAGACTGAAACCAAAATTCCCCTCTCTTTAATCAGTTTTCTTTCCTGGTATTGCCTCCAGAGGACTGGATATCCCTCAGTTATACCCCTTAAGATGACATAAGCTGCAATGGCTGGAGAAGTAAAGTAGTTTAATCTGGAGAAGGAGTGTCTTACTTCAGTCAGAAGTGTCCTTTAGGTATTTAAGCCACTCCAGAATTAAGAATGGTTAAAAAGAATTATGGTGGTGCCTAACGGAGCTCGATGGAGTGCAGTCAGTACCAGTGGTTATGTGGGCTTCAGGCACAAACGCAAAGTAGTCACAAGCAGAAATCACTCATCAAACAAATACAGAGCTTGTCTGAAGCCCAGCAAAATAAAAGGGTTTGTAAACCTGGAATCAAAGTGGCAGACAAAATTCTCCAGGTTCTGACAGACCTTCCAAGTTAAAGAGCACGTTCACCTGGTGAGTTTCTGGAGCCACATTTTTAAACTTCAATGAATTCACATTTTGCATTTGCACAAGTACAGACCTCAGGCTTCTCTGTTTATTCCTTTGCCTCTTCCTCTTATCACAGAATCACAAGGTTGGAAAAGACCTTTAAGATCATTGAGTTACAACTGTGCCTGTCCTCTACTAAACCGTTTCTCTAAGTACTTCATCTACCTGTCTTTGAAACACATCCAGGGATGGTGACTCAACCACCTCCCTGGGCAGCTTGTTCCACATTCCAACAACTCTTTCAGTGAAGAATTTTTTCCTAATGTCTAATCTGAACTTGTATCTCATCCTTAACTTCCAAAATAAACAGCACAGAAATCCTACAGACAAACACTGTGCATACAGGACATAGGGGGGAGGGATTTGTTCACAGAATCACAGAATCATAGGATTTGGAAGGGACCTGGAGAGATCATGGGGTCCAACCCCCCTGCCAAAGCAGCTCCCCAGCTCATATTGCTCAGACAGGCGTCCAGACGGGGCTGGAATCTCTCCAGAGATGGAGACTCCACCACCTCCCTGGGCAGCCTGTCCCAGGGCTCTGGCACCCTCACTGGGGAAAAGTTCTTCCCCATGTTGCTGTGGAACTCCCTGTGCTCCAACTTGCAGCTATTGCCCCTTGTCCTGTCTCCACAGACACTGAAAAGGGGCTGCCCATTCCCCCTGCATCCCATGTCTAAGATACTTATTAGGTAATAAATATCTTAAACGCTAATTAGGTCCCCCCTTAGTCTTCTTTTCTCGAGACTAAACAGTCCCAGTTCGCTCAGCCTGTCCTCATACGGGAGATGCTCCAGGCCCCAAATCATCTTCGTAGCCCTCCTCTGGACTCTCTCCAGGAGATCCCTGTCTTTTTTATAACAGGGAGCCCAGAACTGGACACAGTACTCCAGGTGGGGCCTGACCAGGGCAGAGTAGAGGGGGAGGATCACCTCCTGTGACCTGCTGGCCACACTCTTCCTAATGCATCCCAGGATCTCATTGGCTCTCTCAGCCCCCAGAGCACACTGCTGGCTCATGGCCAACCTGTCATCAACCAGGACCCCCAGGTCCTTCTCCACAGAGGTCTTCTCCAGCAGGTCATCTCCCAGCCTGTACTGATACAGTGGGTTATTCCTCCCCAGAAATCTACAGAACACCTCGTGTGGGAGCGGCTGTGGACTGTCTGGTTGGTCACAGCCATTTCCAGCTGGCTCCAAAACTACTGTCAATAACCCACCGTACCCCAAAACAGCAACCCCCCAGGTAGCATGCTGATCAGCTGCTCAGGTAAGTCCGAGGTGGCAGTCATAGAGCAAGTGACCCCAATATGCTCTTGGGGTGAGGTACAGCTCCCTACAGCAGGCATGTGCGCTCCCGAGGGACAACAGCCATGGGCGATCCATGCCAGGGCAGTGACACCTCAAGGGACAGCCACTAAGGAAAAGCATGTGAAAGGAAAAGCTGAAAAGCTGCCACAAGGATGATTAGAGGGCTAGACCACCTGCCCTACAAAGAGAGGCTGAGGGAACTGGGCTTGTTCAGCCTGGAGAAGAGAAGGCTGTGGGGGGACCTCATTGCAGCCTTCCAGTACCTGAAGGGAGCTTATAGGCAGGAGGGGATTCGGCTTTTTAAAAGAGCAGATAATGGCAGGACAAGGGGGAATGGACTAAAGCTAAAGGAGGGAAGGTTTAGATTAGATCTTAGGGCGAAGTTTTTTACAGAGAGAGTGGTGAGGGGCTGGAACAGGCTGCCCAGAGAGGTGGTGGATGCCTCGTCCCTGGAGGTGTTCAAGGCCAGTTTGGATGGGGCTCTGGGCAGCCTTGTGTAGCTCCAGGCCTGGAGGTTGGTGTCCCTGCCTGTGGCAGGGGGGTTGGAGCTCTGTGATCCTTGGGGTCCCTTCCAACCCAGACCATTCTATGATTCTATGATTCTATGATTCTGAAGAAGCCCTGTGTGACAAGGGAAAACTATTAAGAAGCAAAGAGACACTGAGAAAACAATCAAGTAAAGTGCAGTGTAGGAGATCAAGAGCCAGATCATCTGACTTAAAGAACATTTGGGATGGAAGGGACCTCCTCGGATCATCTAGTCCAACCCATACAACTCAAGCTAGTGAGGGCTGCCCAGGACTACATGAAGTCAGGTATTTATATCTCCAAGAATGGAGATTCTGCAACCTCTGTGGGCTCTCAGTCTGTGAGACTGTAAGGGATGGTTTTAGTCAGAGGCTGGAACACTTGACAAATAAAGGTTGGAACATCCAAGCACCCACAAGCACATAGGAACCTCAACTTGCCTTGTGAGCCACCTGGCTGGAAGTGTTTTAAGGCCGTGTGTTGCATGGGGCTTGGGGCAATGAGGTCTAGATAAAGGTGTCTCTGCCCATGGCAGGGGGGTTGAAACTAGATGATCCCTTCCAACCCAAGCCAGTCTGTGATTCTAAATGGCTACATTTTGTCTTCATTATCTAATTATAGAGAATTCCATAATCCTGCCTAAAATACTATTCTGAGTTACCATCACATCACTGTTCTAGTTTATTTAGAGAAATGTCATATCTAAATAAATGACTGGTGCATTGAAAGACATTTTAGGCTGCTGATGGAGGAAACTGTTTGCAAAGTGACTTAACTAGTCAACCTAGTTTTTTGGTTTCATTTAAGCAACTCATTATTTAGTTTTCAGAGATTAAAAAAACCAACAGCTTGTGCCTTTATAGTGAGTGTATTGTGGAGTATTTGTGAGGAATCTGTAAAGTACAACACAGTCAAGTTGTATGCATTCCTTATTAAACTGCAAAGCACATCTTAACACTGCATATACACAGCCTAGAATCACAGAATCACAAGGTTGGAAAAGACCTTTGAAGATCATCAAGTCCAACCATTCCCATCCTAAGCTAAACCAGATCCCTAAGTACCTCAGCTACCCTTTCCTTGAACACATCCAGGGAAGGTGACTCAACCCCCTCCCTGGGCAGCCTGTTCCAGCCCTGACAACTCTGTCAGGAAAACATTTGTTTCTAATGTCCAATCTGTCCCTGCCCTGGCACAGCTTCATGCCATTGCCCCTTGTCCCATCTCCTGTCCCCTGGCTGAAGAGACCATCGCCCACCTCTCTACAACCTCCCTTCAGGTAGTTGTAGGTGGGGAGAAGGTCTCCCCTCAGCCTCCCCTTCTCCAGGCTAAACAGCCCCAGCTCCCTCAGCCGCTCCTCAGAGGATTTGCCCTCCAGCCCCTTCCCCAGCCTGGTTGCCCTTCTCTGCACTCGCTCCAGGACCTCAATGTCCTTCTGATGGTGGGGAGCCCAGAACTGGACCCAGCACTCCAGGTGTACTGTGAAACAGAAACTAAGCGACTTTAGTGAAAGGGAATTCAGATTATTTGTTGTAGCTCTGCCTCTATTTTCACCATAATAAACGTAAATATTCTCATGGTGAAACACACAAAGTGTAATATTCCTGTTCTCAATTTATACCCTTCCTTTTACCACAGCAATTCCCAAATCTGTGCTTGTAATTGCTTCCAGCATTTCCACCTGCTTCCACTGTCAGCTGCCCTTACATGACGCTTATTAAGCATTAACAAAAGAGCCTCTAGTATCCCACAGGCCTTTGTGTCTCACTGCTCTGTGCCTGTTCCAAGCGACCTTGCTCTAATGCAACCAGATACACAATAGTGCCTTTTGCCCAGGCCCAGCTACTTCCTTTTGACTCCCTTCTCTGTTCAAGCACCATCCTAAACCAAGGAAAATATATTATGCAAAAACCTGATAGATTTTTCACAGGTAACCAAACTATTTCAATAGAGATGGCCATGCATTACTAAACACACCAATATTTATTTTTGTGAGAATTTTTTATAGATCTGGAAAGAGAAACCCTTCAAGGATGAAAGAATTTGTAATGTCAAGCCATCAATCACTTTGATTCTGCAATGAAAATATATAACTGTAGCTTTGCATTAGAAATGTTATTTCCAAAATGTTTGCATTAAACAGGTTTTGGAGTCAACTGTAAGTATTTCATTTAACTTCAGTACAATTTCAATATTGAAAAAGTAATACGAGTTTTTTTTCCAAGATTCCAGATATATTTGAAAATAGATATTTTTTAGATTAGATATTAGGGGGAAGTTTTTTACAGAGAGAGTGGTGAGGGGCTGAAACAGGCTGCCCAGAAAGGGGGTGGATGCCCTGTCCCTGGGGGTGTTCAAGGCCAGGTTGGATGGGGCCCTGGGCAACCTTGTGTAGCTCCAGGGCTGGAGGTTGGTGTCCCTGCCTGTGGCAGGGGGGTTGGGGCATTGTAACCCTTGGGGTCCCTTCCAACCCAGGACATTCTGATTCTCTGATTCTATGAAAAAGCTTTTGCTTATGTTAACCTGACAGATAAGAATGACTCCAAATGAGGAACCAAGTATTTGTTCAAAGAAGGTATTTAAAGAAAAAGATTGTTCAAGGAAAAACACAGTTCTTCATAAAGCTCTTGAGATTTTGTCCTTTCCTTCTATTAAAAGCTATCAATGGGGCAACCATGCATTGATCTATTCTTCAATCATGCAACTATCTATTCTTATAGCATCACCCTTGCATCAATAAAATGATTCCTATTCCACACATGCCATGGAATAAGAGTGTAACTTTCACCAATCAGGACTTATTAGTCGGCGTCTTTTGACAAGTCTTCATGGCAGCTGATAAACACTTGGCTTGTCAAATACAAGAGCTCTGAGAAAGATATATGGAGATTATCTATCATTTTTAATACAAAAAAAAAATAAGAATAATTGGAAGAGCCAAACTAAGTTCTGTACTTCACCAGAAGGCTCTACAGGCAACTCAATGAGTGGGCAAGATGATCCAACCAAAGCTTGGCAGTCCAGGCATCAGGATCTAACCCAGTTCGTTGCCACATTCTACCAGGAGTGAGCAGCCCCCTTCTCATATTCCTGGCATACCAGGGAGTGAAAAAGCAATTCAGGCCTAATGGTCATTGGCTAGATTTAGTGACAAGTACCTAAAAGCTGTGTAAGAGAGAAAAAAAAATTAACCAAAGAAAAAAGCACAACCCCCACCCTCCCCCCATTTTTATTTCTTTTTACATTGCTTTCCTTGCACTTTAGCAATGCAAGTAAAAGTTTATATAAAGTCATATTCAGCTATACCTAATGGACTAAGTAAAAAACAAAAATAAAGATTTTAAAGATTTTGAAGCACTGAGGTTTACACCTTTCTTTAAGGTAAGTAAGTGTGAAATCCCCTAGTGCTCTGATGCAACTCCCTTAAGATATCTGATCTCAGTTATCATAAAAAACCCCCACAGAGCAACTGTGACCTGTTAAAAAAGGCTTGAAAAACAAACCACGAATCTTACCTAACATCTTTACAAATCAAATACATTCATAATCTGCAAGACTGTGTTCCAGAAACACCTATCTTTTAAATATGTAATAAAATTAAGTAATTCACAGAAATTTTACAGTTCTAGTTTATGGATTTTACAAGACAAGTAAATTAAGTTATAACAGCTAGAAATCCACTGGAGAGTAAAAGTAGGTAACTTAGAAAACCTACTGTGTTGCAAGCACTTAGAATCATAGAATGGCATGGGCTGGAAGGGACCCCAAGAATCACAGAGCTCCAACCCCCCTGCCACAGGCAGGGACACCAACCTCCAGGCCTGGAGCTACACAAGGCTGCCCAGGCCCCCATCCAACCTGGCCTTGAACACCTCCAGGGATGGGGCATCCACCCCCTCTCTGGGCAGCCTGTTCCAGCCCCTCACCACACTCTCAGCAAAGAACTCCCCCCTAATATCTAATCTAAACCTTCCTTCCTTTAGTTTTAATCCATTCCCCCTTGTCCTGCCAGTGTCTACCCTTTGAACAAGTCGATTCCCCTCCTGTTTGTGTGTTCCCTTCAGGGACTGGAAGGCTGCAGTGAGGTCCCCCCACAGCCTTCTCTTCTCCAGGCTGAACCAGCCCAGCTCCCCCAGCCTCTCTTCGTAGGGGAGCTGCTCCAGCCCTCTAATCATCCTTGTGGCTCCTCTGAACCCTCTCCAACAGTTCCACATCTTTCTTGTATTGGGGCCCCAGCTCTGGACACAGGACTCCAGATGGGGCCTCCCGAGGGCAGAGCAGAGAGGGACAATCCCCTCCCTGTCCCTGCTGCCACCCCTCTGCTGATGGAGCCCAGGATCCCATTGGCCCTACGAGCTGCAAGAGCCACTGCTGGCTCATGTCAAGCTTCTCATCCACCACAATCCCCAAGTCCTTCTCAGCAGGGCTGCTCTCCAGCAGCTCTTCTCCCAGTCTGTATCTGTGTCTGGGATTCTTCTGCCCAAGTGCAGCACCTGGCATTTTTCAGTGTTGAACCTCATTAGGTTCCCCCAGGCCCATCTTTCTGGCCTGTCAAGATCCTTCTGGATGGCCTCCTTTCCTTCTATTTTGTCAACCACACCACTCAGCTTGGTGTCACCCACAAACTTACACCATTGTAAGGCAGAAAAAGAGCAGGAGCTACAGCCCCAGACTCCCGTAGCAGCAACAAGGAATTACATCTGAAAATGAAGTGCACAGAAAGGCACACCTGAAAATCAGGAGCAGGAATACCAGAGCAAAAAGCCATAGCTAACTACAAACCAAATCTCAAACAATTACCATCACTAAAAGCACTACAAAAAGAAGCCTCACGAAATATTGAAGAGCCTGAGTCTTCTGTGTCTACTTCCCAATCCAAGTACTGGGGCCACTACCCAGCACGTCTTTGTCTACTGGAGTCTGAGCTTACTGCTGTGAAAAGAAGTCTGAAAAAATCCCCCAACAACAAACCACATTAATAAACTTCCCATTAGACTGCCCTTTCAGACAGGTGAAAATATGCAAGCTTCTGTATTATTTCCTAAAATGACCACAACAAACCTTCACCTGAAAGCTAAAGGTTTTGTCACAAAGCCTTCATGTAAATCAAATATATGCCAAAATTTCATTCATTTCTGTTTGGTTGGTTGGGGTGGGTTTTTTTTTTACTTATATGGGCACAGATACTTATTTTTTAATCTTAAAATATTGTTTAGCCTAAATGAGAGCTCACATGTTCCCTTAAGCAGTGTTCTGTGAGCTAGATATCAGCACTGTACTTTGAAAAGCAGTCAGTACTCTAAAAAGGGGCCAATAAGAATGAAAGTCTAGCATGTCAGAGAGCCATTAAGGAGCTTCATCATTGATTGATTTGTTATTAAACTTAGGAGTTTACATTCAAGGAGAAAAAAACAAACTCAGGTCACTAAATGGACATAAAATGCTGTAAGACATGGCTAGAATAACTGGAACCCTTTTGGACTAAAGGGAAGGTTGGTGAATGTGCTTTAGCACATCAGAGATGAGGTTAAAATTGTGTTTTGGTACTTTGGTTAAGACAGAAAATACAATGACAGGTAATGAAAATTATTTTCAAAATGACAGCAAAAGAGAAAAATCATTTAAAAGAGAAAAAAGGAAAGAAATGTGAGCATAAATTGTCAAACAAGATACAAGAACAAAATACAGGGAGACAAGTTTTACCCTCTTGACTAGGAAAAATATGTACCAAAAGGGGAAAAAAAATGTTATGTGCAGAAGAAATGAAAAGAAGATCTATGATTCACCATAAATACAAAAGAATCAACTTGGAAGAGATGAACACAAAACCCTGAAGAGAATTTAGGCACACATACACAAAAAAAAAGTTGCTTTAAAATGGGACTCTTAAGTGAAGTTGGCTGGGAGCTTCTAATTCACTATCTCAGAAACCTGGATGGGCATGGCTTCCAGAAGATAACACTAGGAAGAACTTTGAGGTCTTGTAGGAATGTCAGGTGAAACTTCAGTATGGTTTAAACATGCTCTTAATTTAAATATTTACATGTCAGCTGCCTATGTAAGTTTAACAAGGCCAAGTGCAGAGTGCTGCACATGGGACAGAACAACCCCCTGCAGCGCTACAGGCTGGGGGAGACTGGCTGGAGAGCTGTCAGGCAGAGAAGGACCTGGGGGTGTTGGTGTGACCTCACCAATGCCCAGTCCAGGGGCACAATTACCTCCCTAGCCCTACTGGCCACACTGGTTTTGACACAAGCCAAGATGCCATTGGCCTTCTTGGCTGCCTGGGCACACTGCTGGCTCCTATTGACCCTGCAGTCACCCAACACCCCCAGGTCCTTCTCTTCCTGACAGCTCTCCAGCCAGTCTCCCCCAGCCTGTAGCGCTGCAGGGGGTTGTTCTGTCCCATGTGCAGCACTCTGCACTTGGCCTTGTTAAACTTCATCCCGTTGGTCTCAGCCCATCGGTCCAGTCTGTTCAGATCCCTCTGAAGAGCCTCCCCACCCTCAGGCAGATCAACACTTCCTCCTAGTTTAGTGTCATCCGCAAATGGACTGAGGGAGCTTCAATCCCTTCATCCAGGTCATAATTTGTATTTTTCTCTCCAGCTTACTCCTCAGCTCAGTGCAAGTGGTAAGTACCTCTCTATGTAACTGTTAGTAAGAGCAATTTTTACAGGAAGTTTCTCTAACAACAGGTATAATATGATAAAAACTTAATAGAAAGCTGCTCCGGATCAAGAGTAAAGGAGGACAGAGGCAACATGGCAGAAAGATGCTCACGATGACTCAAATGAAGTTTAGCCCTGCTGAGAAGGACTTGGGGATTGTGGTTGATGAGAAACTCCACATGAGCCAGCAGTGGCTCTTGCAGCTCGTAGGGCCAATGGGATCCTGGGCTCCATCAGCAGAGGGGTGGCAGCAGGGACAGGGAGGGGATTGTCCCTCTCTGCTCTGCCCTCGGGAGGCCCCAGCTGGAGTCCTGTGTCCAGAGCTGGGGCCCCAATACAAGAAGGATGTGGAACTGTTGGAGAGGGGTTAGAGGAGCCACAGAGATGATTAGAGGGCTGGAGCACCTCCCCTACGAAGAGAGGCTGGGGGAGCTGGGCTTGTTCAGCCTGGAGAAGAGAAGGCTGTGGGGGGACCTCATTGCAGCCTTCCAGTCCCTGAAGGGAACACACAAACAGGAGGGGAATCAACTTGTTCAAAGGGTAGACACTGGCAGGACAAGGGGGAATGGACTAAAACTAAAGGAGGGAAGGTTTAGATTAGATCTTAGGGGGAAGTTTTTTCCAGAGAGAGTGGTGAGGGGCTGGAACAGGCTGCCCAGAGAGGTGGTGGATTCCCCATCCCTGAAGTGTTCAAGGCCAGGTTGGTTGGGGCCCTGGGCAGCCTTGTGTAGCTCCAGGCCTGGAGGTTGGTGTCCCTGCCTGTGGCAGGGGGGTTGGAGCTCTGTGATCCTTGGGGTCCCTTCCAACCCAGACCATTCTATGATTCTATGATTCTTAAAGAAAGTCTCACAACCAACTTAAGACAGTCCAAGAACACACTGCCACTGAAACAGTCTTATCAGCCACTTCTCCCTAGCCATAAGTTCCTATGCCATCAACTGGATGAGTTTTCTAGATGCATCTGTCTCACCACACGACAGGAAAGCTACTAATATTGACTGCAAGCACAGAACCAGAAACATTTTTCAACAGCAGGGAAGCATCAAATTGACCTTAATCTACTGTGAAATCATCATTCGTCAACAAACATGCCAAAAAATTGCCAAGAAAATTCTTAGCAGCTCCTTGTGATCAACATTTACATCCAGTTCTATTTGTGTTTGGTTTTCATTACATGAGGATAGGCTCACAGTGTATTCACTTCTCTTACCAGATTTGGCTCATTTCTCAGTTTAGGTCAAGTGGCTGGAGTTCCAATCGTTTCTGGAATGACTTCTCCAGTGCCCACACCCCCCACTTGGTTACCCTATCACAGGGGTCAGCAGATGGCACGATTACACATTTTTATATATATTATAGGGTTTTTTACTGGTAAATATTTAACAGGAAGGCAATCTTTCTGATTTGCTCTGTGTGCACAGGCGAGAGATCATAGAATCATAGAATGGTCTGGGTTGGAAGGGACCCCAAGGATCACAGAGCTCCAACCCCCCTGCCACAGGCAGGGACACCAACCTCCAGGCCTGGAGCTACACAAGGCTGCCCAGGGCCCCATCCAACCTGGCCTTGAACACCTCCAGGGACGGGGCATCCACCACTTCTCTGGGCAGCCTGTTCCAGCCCCTCACCACTCTCTCTGGAAAAAACTTCCCCCTAAAATCTAATCTAAACCTTCCCTCCTTTAGCTTTAGTCCATTCCCCCTTGTCCTGCCATTATCTGCTCTTTTAAAAAGTTGATTCCCCTCCTGCTTATAAGCTCCCTTCAGGGACTGGGAGGCTGCAATGAGGTCCCCCCACAGCCTTCTCTTCTCCAGGCTGAACAAGCCCAGCTTCCCCAGCCTCTCTTCATAGGGGAGCTGCTCCAGCCCTCTGAGCATCTCTGTGGCTCCTCTGAACCCTCTCCAACAGTTCCACATCCTTCTTGTATTGGGGGCCCCAGCTCTGGACACAGGACTCCAGATGGGGCCTCCCGAGGGCAGAGCAGAGAGGGACAATCCCCTCCTTGTCCCTGCTGCCACCCCTCTGCTGATGGAGCCCAGGATCCCATTGGCCTGGATCAATTCCAGAAGAACAAGCCTAGCATTGTCCTGATGCTCATTCAGGCTACAGTTCATGAGAAAAGTCTGCCTATAGAACATCTAATAATCACCTCTGCTTCAAGGTTTCTGTGTGTTAAACTCAAATTGTGCCTGACATACACCTAAACTCAAACCATGTTTTCTCTCTAAGAAGAAACAGAGATGAAAGCCACAATAATTATTACCATGATGAAAAAAAGTCACATAAATCAAACTCCACCATGGGATTTCCCCTTTCCTCTTATGAAGTGGAATATCTAGCAGAGTCTGACCCCTGTATTACAGAAGACAAAAGCAAGATAACTATTAGTTGTATTCTCTTGTAGCCATCCAACCCGCCCTTATGACATCCTTGCTTACGTTGGGATGACTCCAGCTTTTCCTCCAGGTTAATTTCAGGTAAGTCACTCTGACCAAAAGTAATAAATTTTCCCTGGGTAAGATTTCTACTCTCAAAGAAAGGAAAAAAGAGAAAAAAATTAGAAGATGCATGGTGAATGTTTCATGGGTTTTTTTTTTATAGTGAGATGCCAAGTCCTTATGCTGCCTTTTGCATATGCATCACTTTCTAGAAGTTTACTCAGCTAAAACTTTACCTATAGGTGTCATTCCAACTGTGATTTGACAGCATTTTTTTTCTCTCTACCTATGTATTTCATCCTTTTTTTGCTATATGCATTCTGACCTCGAAATTTCTGCCTGTTTAACTATTCTGCACAATTCCATACTGCCAGTTTACTGTAAAGTATCTGTAATCTGAAGAAACCAGACATGATTTCTATTTAGGAAGCCATTAACAGTGTAAACTAATTTACTACTATGCAAACAGAGGTATGTGAATGCATTTTCTTGCTATTAATGCAGCACTTTTTCCTGCAACAAAGTCATAAATCACAGAGAAGGTGATGGCACAAAGCAGAGCGCTGCAAACCTCAGCAGACCAGAACTCTCTTCATCCTTGCTCACACAGCTCTCCTCTCCTCCAGGTTGCTTCATGTTTGTTCAGTATCCTGTAATCCCCAGGATGTTAGCTGGAGCTATCATCTTTCCCCTACATCTAAGCGACACCAATAATCAAAGGGAATTCAGAGTGGCAAAAAGGATTAAGTTACTGCTTCAGTACTTCCTTCTTTCATTCCAGAAACAGTCAGAGGCCCAGGGTGGCTGGAATGATGATGCTTTGGTAGAGAACAGCACAGATTTCGGGATGATACTGATGCTGAAGCTGATGGTAATGACTAGGATGACTCCAGGATGAGGGGTGATTGCTCGTCAGCAGAGATCACAGCAAATTGCTGGCATGACACTGAGCAACATGCTTCTGGGGCTTAGCAATGCTTTCTTTTCTTCACCTAGAGTTTTGTACCAGAGAAAGGAGGAAACACCTGGAACTGAATGACCAGAATCACCAAGTCCAGAGACTCCATTTATATGTCATAATGACCTCACTAATTAAACCTGCCTTGTCTGGTAAACAGCATCACAGCACACAGTTAAACCAGCAACTTACATTTGCAAACCTGCATTGAACTGTTACTCATTTTAACCAAGCAGACTGGAGTTAGAGTATGGTCAGTTGATTCAGTTGGTATTTGGAAGCCCTTTGAATAATCAACATATTCAACAATGCATTGATATTAAATGTTAATTGCATTTGACATAAATAATGGTTTTCAGTTTTCACCCAAGGTAAAAGTGAATACTCAAAACTATGGCAGTACCAAAAGAGGAATCTTGGACTTTTAAACTCATATTTAAACATCTCTTTTTGTTCACTACAGTGTACAAACATTTCCTTCAAAATCTCAGTATGAGAAAGTGATTTCCTAAGGACAAGACTCAAACACGTGTCTACAAGAAGTACATAGACACCTCGTGAAGCGTATCAGGAGCTAAAAGTAAAATCATTAAATGTATTATTTAGTTTTGAAACCAAAACTATATATTACAGAATTTACTTAATTTAAATATGCTAATTTATGTCCCTATATATTAAACAAAATTTTTGTAGAAAAGATAACATATCCATCTATAACTTCCAAGGCAAACTTTCAAGTTTGTCTTTGCTTTGAATTCCAAATGCAGTTTCAAGTATTTCCCTGAACATTACACACTTTTCTGATTTCTAGATTAATGCCTAAAAATTTCCAGAAGCCATTTAAACTTGGGAAGACTCTGCCTATCTTTATTTGAGGAAAATTCTGGATCAGACTTTGACGAGTTAATCATTCATAACTTTTCTCTTGAGTTTTATTTTAGTTCCCAAGGAACTAAAGGGACTGTGTTGGCCAGTTCCTCATTCAGTTACTGGATATTTTTTCCCCCTGATAGGATGAGACCTTCCAAGAGTGATATAAATATGTCATTTAAGCATTTATTTCAACGTTGAAATAAACTAATGGCATTCTCCTTTGGCCAAAATCTCCACTTTCAGTTCCCAATTCCCAATAACATGTAGAACAAAGCCTGTACCCATTATTTGAACTACACTCACCTTTTTATTTATTTACTTCAGAACAAAAAACTGAGATTAAACCTCACCTGTTAAGATATATGAGAGTTTACTGTATTTCAGGAGCAAAACACATGACAGAAATTTACTTATTTCACTTAAAAGTCTTCAGCAGTTTCTCTTCCATTTACTAAATGATTAGTAATTTCATAGTCACTTGCTTTTCTTCATCTACCTAATCTAGCTAATCTAAGACTTCAATTCAAGTCTTCAATCAACTACGATAGCTGAACAACAAAATGAAGCTAAAGCAAGTTTAACTGCCTAGTATGTCTACTGTGGTCAATGTGAGAAGACACCAGGACTTCCAGGTTCAGTGAGATGCAACCAGAGTCAGTATTCTGCCATATAGACCATTTGTAAAATTTTGCATGCTCTTGAAGATTTTGTGCCTTGATGCAAATAATTTCTAGCTAATTACATAATACATTTGAAATGTGAATTCATGAAAATTCTCATAGAAGAGGGGGAAAAAATAACATCTTTGAGTACAAGGCAGTGATGTTCTGCTCATCACATCTGTTTTTTTAATTTCTTCATTTCATTGTGAAATTGGATTAAAAAAATACATTTCCATAGCCAGATGCAGTATAAATGCTGAAGTGAGATGCTTATTTGGCACAAGAAATGAAAGTTAAGGTCATCTCATGGCAATATAAGGAAACAAAAAAGCTCATAGCAACTGCACCAATAGCTGTTTTTTAAGCTGGTAGATCAAAGGATGAAACAATGATTCAATCATTAATATGAAACTGAAAAACTCCATGACTTGAAACTCCATTTTTAGATTTTATCTTCTTTAACAACATAATTTCCACCATGGACGCATTTCAGGAGAGGATATGGAAGGATTTTTCCCACTCAGTGGCGATGGTCAGTGTTAGCACTTTTAAATGCTAAGTCATTAGAAAGGTCCTCCCCAAGTTTTCTTCAGTAAGTAGGAGGCAGTTCAAAGACACACAGGACAAACTCAAAATTGACAAAGACTGCAGTCAGGAATTTGCCTTTATGAAGGACCTGGTTAAAAAAAAGAATAATCTCTACAATCATAGAATCACAGAATGGCATAGGTTGGAAGGGACCCCAAGGATCACAGAGCTCCAACCTCCCTGCCACAGGCAGGGACACCAACCTCCAGGCCTGGAGCTACACAAGGTTGCCCAGGGCCCCATCCAACCTGGCTTTGAACACCCCCAGGGACGGGGCATCCACCACCTCTCTGGGCAGCCTGTTCCAGCCCCTCACCACTCTCTCTGTAAAACACTTCCCCCTAAGATCTAATCTAAACCTTCCTTCCTTTAGCTTTAATCCATCCCCCTTGTCCTGCCAGTGTCTACCCTTTGAACAAATTGATTCCCCTCCTGTTTGTATGTTCCCTTCAGGCACTGGAAGGCTGCAATGAGGTCCCCCCGCAGCCTTCTCTTCTCCAGGCTGAACAAGCCCAGCTCCCCCAGCCTCTCTTCGTAGGGGAGCTGCTCCAGCCCTCTGATCATCCTTGTGGCTCCTCTGAACCCTCTCCAACAGTTCCACATCCTTCTTGTATTGGGAGCCCCAGCTCTGGACACAGGACTCCAGATGGGGCCTCCCGAGGGCAGAGCAGAGAGGGACAATCCCCTCCCTGTCCCTGCTGCCACCCCTCTGCTGATGGAGCCCAGGATCCCATTGGCCCTACGAGCTGCAAGAGCCACTGCTGGCTCATGTGAAGTTTCTCATCCACCAGAATCCCCAAGTCCTTCTCAGCAGGGCTGCTCTCCAGGAGCTCTTCTCCCAATATCAAAGCACAAGTAATTGTTGAGTCACGTCTCTAAAGAAAACACTAATAAATGCTACCTCTGATGTATGGAGATGATTAGTACAATTTACCTCCTCCTCCACAAGGTGCAGGTTGTGTTCAATTACAATCAGTGTACTTTATATACAGTTGCCTCTACGTTAAAGTTTCTGTCCTGCAAGCTTTGTATAGAGCCCCAGCACCTTGACAGGTCTTCCTCCTTTTCCCTCTCTCTCCAGATACCTACTATTTGTCCCTGAAGGAACTTCAATCAGGACAGCAGACAAAGCAGCAGCTTATACTTGCTTGGGACAGCACAAGCCTGTTTCTGAGAAGACCTACAGATGCTGTGCCCTGAAGGATCATTATCAAGACTCCCAGCAGAGTAAGATTCCCTGTATATAAAGCAGCACAGTAATTCCTCAAGTCACAGACAAGGATCAACCAGCAAACACTAACAGAATTTTCTGTTCCAACAAAAGGCTCCTTTCTACTGCTGTGAGTTGACTGCTGGCATTATGTGCTTAACAAACAGTTTGCTTTATGAAAAGACTTACAGAAGGAACTTAAACCACCAAAAAATGGTTAATTCATTAGAAAAATTATTCCTAGCCCTGTAGAGCCTGGCCTATATTTCAGAAAGAAGACAAAAGAAGAGAATGTCACAGGTCTGTGAGCCATTCGAGACTAAACCAAGTCAACAGCACGTATCTAAATTCAATTCCTCACATGAAGAACTGCCTGAATCCTTGAGGAAGTTGTTCTTTCTTTAAATAATGCATAATTCTTCAAGCTAAATTTTAAATTACATTTGAAATTGTTGCATAAGGTTTGATTTGAAGTAAATACACTGTAGTAATGCTATAATTACATAGTATACCTGAAGTTTTTAATAAATTTTACAACACAAAAGCCATTGGTTACCTGCCCAAGTCTTCTTGCTGAAGGACAAAACCACCCCTCAGGACAAAAGTCTCTTGTAAATAAAATAAAAACTTGGGAAATATCTAATTTTTGTCTATTAGTATCTTCACCTATATCATTATCAGGTCATTCAACCTTCTAAAATACAGAAAAGTAAACCCCACTTCCCTTTTTAGTCTATGAATACAAGTGAACAGGTGGATCTAGTTCTAATGTCATGAAGAAGAAACTCAGGCAACTTGTGGTCGACACCCCAGAAGGAAAGGAAGCCATCCAGAGGGATCTTGACAGGCTGGAAACATGGGCCTGGGGGAACCTAATGAGGTTCAACACTGCCAAGTGTCAGGTGTTGCACTTGGGCTGGAAGAATCCCAGACACAGATACAGACTGGGAGAAGAGCTCCTGGAGAGCAGCCCTGCTGAGAAGGACTTGGGGATTGTGGTGGATGAGAAGCTTGACATGAGCCAGCAGTGGCTCTTGCAGCTCACAAGGCCAATGGGATCCTGGGCTCCATCAGCAGAGGGGTGGCAGCAGGGACAGGGAGGGGATTGTCCCTCTCTGCTCTGCCCTCGGGAGGCCCCATCTGGAGTCCTGTGTCCAGAGCTGGGGCCCGCAATACAAGAAGGATGTGGAACTGTTGGAGAGGGTTCAGAGGAGCCACAAAGATGATTAGAGGGCTGGAGCACCTGCCCTACAAAGAGAGGCTGAGGGAACTGGGCTTGTTCAGCCTGGAGAAGAGAAGGCTGTGGGGGAACATCATTGCAGCCTTCCAGTACCTGAAGGGAACATACAAACAGGAGGGGAATCAACTTTTTAAAAGAGCAGATAATGGCAGGACAAGGGGGAATGGACTAAAGCTAAAGGAGGGAAGGTTTAGATTAGATCTTAGGGGGAAGTTTTTTACAGAGAGAGTAGTGAGGGGCTGGAACAGGCTGCCCAGAGAGGTGGTGGGTGCCCCATCCCTGGGGGTGTTCAAGGCCAGGTTGGCTGGGGCCCTGGGCAGCCTTGTGTAGCTCCAGGCCTGGAGGTTGGTGTCCCTGCCTGTGGCAGGGGGGTTGGGGCTCTATGATCCTTGGGGTCCCTTCCAACCCAGACCATTCTATGATTCTATGAACCTCCAACCTCCTGCACCATTTCCAAGGCTGGTTTAAATGCTAGTGTTGATTTTGAGGAACTGTAATCAGAACACCTAAAATTATACACATCTACCAACAAAAGAATTCTAAAATACGAGGCTTTTGATGCTCACTGACAGAAAGGCAGCATCCAGCTCAGCAGTGTGGCTTCATTTGGGGGCACATTAGAGCATATTAACAGCTACTGAGCACATGAACAGCTACTTAGCACTGAGCTTTCCTTTACAGAACACAGTTGAAAAAGCACAAAGTAGAAGATACAAATTAATATGATTCAGATATGCTGAAATACACATTTATTTCTCTAACAAACTGCTTTGATTTAAAATCAGATTATGACCTAATTTTAGAAAAGATGTACTTATCAGACTCACAAAGGCTTTAGAGACATAAGGTTACCCATCCCTTTGTGAAAATATCCAGAAATTAGCCCTATCAGCAAAGTATTCCCAATAATTAATCATTATCTTCAAATTGGCTCTAAATTCTCACATTAGACAATTAAAATAAAACCACAGTAACTTATTAAAAGCCATTAGGAGCTCCTGGACCATCAGAAACCCCTGTGATTTCTGTTTTAGGGTTGCAGTCAGCCTTAGTTCTGACAGCTAATTGTAAGCACTGATTTTTAGATGAGAGAAAAACTGTTCTACGCCTTCTCCAGATCTCTTGTGAGGAAAGGAAAGAAAAGTAAGGATCTAAAAGCTAGGGCCAAAAAAGAGCTTTTTGCCAGTAGCAATACTGGAGAACGCTGAAGTTCATTACATCTCTGACTCTGTGGATCTTTCCTCCACAGACACTACCAACCTCTTCTTATTTCTGCACTCAACCCTCCCAAAGGCTGAAGACAAACAAGTTATTTAAAGAGGGAAAGGACACTTTAAAATATTTAAGCAAAAAAAAATACTCTTTTGTTAGATGTAATTTTTCTGTTTGGGAAAACTGCTATAATGAGCATTTTATCCAACACTTCATGTGGTCTAGAAATCTTTGCTGTCTGTATTTTTTAAATTAAAAAGCTCACCTGAACTCCTCTTACTGAATGACATTTAAAAGATGTTAAATTACTATCCAGTTATCTGGAAGGAATGTGTAGTCAGTTCATAGTACAGGTTTAAGTAGGCAGATTGTTGACTGAAAGGAATAAAATTAAAAAAACCCCAAATCAAACCAGCAAAACAAAAAATACCCCAAACCAAACAAAGATCAAAACAAAGAACCAGTACAAAAGGGTGCATTCCTACAACTGGGAGGGGCATCCAGGTGGGAAAAGGATATTTGCAACAAGCAATAACTACTCTTACAATTTGTAATATACAGACAGGACAACTATGGTAAGCCAATATTTTAACACCACCAATTAAATGTGATGTCTCAATAAAAAGCAACCCAAAACTTGTCCCTTAGTTTATATTTTCCCTCACAAAGCTGACTTTCCCATCTGATTTCAACTAACAAGGGCACTCTTGCCTACTCTGAAAGAATTACAATTGCTTCACAACAAGATAGTTCAATATCTAGTTCAACCTGTGCCCATTGTATATCATTGTACCCATCATTGTACCCATCATTGCTCTGGGAAAATGGTTGATTGGAAGCCCCTTCTGCTTCTGAGATCTTTTAAGGCAATATCTTTTCAGCATGAGAGTGATTCACTAACCAAAAAGGATCCACTTTGCCCTACATAACTCTGTGAGCCTCTGCAGACGTCCTTTATGTGGACATCCTGCTTTCTCTGGAGTACATGTAGCCTGTGGAAATAAACCTTTGGATACACACACATCTATATTTCCAAAGCAAATTCTAGACCTGCTACTAAGTCAAAGCAAAGACTCTTGGGGGAGACTGGCTGGAGAGCTGTCAGGAAGAGAAGGATCTGGAAGTGTTGGGTGACTGCAGGCTGAATAGGAGCCAGCAGTGTGCCCAGGCAGCCAAGAAGGCCAATGGCATCTTGGCTTGTATCAAAACCAGTGTGGCCAGTAGGTCTAGGGAGGTAATTGTGCCCCTGTACTGGGCACTGGTGAGGCCACACCTCGAGTGCTGTGTCGAGTTCTGGGCTCCTCACCATCAGAAGGACATTGAGGTCCTGGAGCGAGTGCAGAGAAGGGCAACCAGGCTGGGGAAGGGGCTGGAGGGCAAATCCTCTGAGGAGCAGCTGAGGGAGCTGGGGGTGTTTAGCTTGGAGAAGAGGAGGCTGAGGGGAGACCTTCTCCCCACCTACAACTACCTGAAGGGAGGTTGTAGAGAGGTGGGCGATGGTCTCTTCAGCCAGGGGACAGGAGATGGGACAAGGGGCAATGGCATGAAGCTGTGCCAGGGCAGGGACAGATTGGACATTAGAAACAAATGTTTTCCTGACAGAGTTGTCAGGGCCTGGAACAGGCTGCCCAGGGAGGGGGTTGAGTCACCTTCCCTGGATGTGTTCAAGGAAAGGGTAGCTGAGGTACTTAGGGATCTCGTTTAGCTTAGGATGGGAATGGTTGGACTGGATGATCTTCAAAGGTCCTTTCCAACCTTGTGATTCTGTGATTCAAAGATGTAAATACTTAAGATACAAGATCAGAACAAAGCTTTCAAGCATAATTACCTTCAAATACTCTTTTTTCTACCATGAGTGAAGGCCTTTATTTCTGTAAATAGTCCTACTGGTGAAGCAGACTAGTCTTTTTGATAGTTCTCAACATAACACTCATGACAAAATGAACAACATTCGGAGTATGTTTTAGTATTGTGATTCTTATGAAGGATTTGATTAAGAAAATATGTATCAGGGCATTCAAGAGCTCCAGGATTGCAGAGATCTAGATATTATGCAAGATTTTTATAAAACCAGAAATGCTGGAACAGAAAGAGAACAGAGCTCTACTGTAACCAGACTGAAATTTCCACAGAGAAGAAATCTGCTAATAAGTATGTACCAGTTCAGTATACAAAATAGGGATTAACCTATTTTCCTCCATGTACCATCTGGATGCTAAGCAAATGAAAAAAAAAAAAGTCTCATTTCACCTGCTACAAAATTTAGACACTTAATCACATCGTGCTAAGATCCACATTGGATATGGTGAACTTCATAGCCCATCGTACTAAAACTCACAGCTATTCCTGCATGTTCCATGTTCCCAGATACTAATCTGAATTCCCTGCTTTGCTGAGAAGGTGATGGGATTGCAGGAGTTAAAACCTGAAACAGATTCACTGTTTTTGTTGCAGAAACAGAGAAAAGAATCAAGAAATGGATTGTGCTGGTTTACAGCACTTTTTTAGGATGTTCAGGTTGTAGCTAACATGAAGCTTCATAGGGTAAGTGGCCCAAATCCCAATGCATGTTTCAATAGACTATGAAGTGTAAGTGACACCAGCAGGGACAGGGACGGGATTGTCCCTCTCTGCTCTGCCCTTGTGAGGCCCCATCTGGAGTCCTGTGTCCAGGGCTGGGGCCCCAATACAAGAAAGATGTGGAACTGTTGGAGAGGGGTCAGAGGAGCCACAAGGATGATCGGAGGGCTGGAGCACCTGCCCTACAAAGAGAGGCTGAGGGAACTGGGCTTGTTCAGCCTGGAGAAGAGAAGGCTGTGGGGGGACCTCATTGCAGCCTTCCAGTCCCTGAAGGGAACATACAAACAGGAGGGGAATCAACTTGTTCAAAGGGTAGACACTGGCAGGACAAGGGGGATGGATTAAAACTAAAGGAGGGAAGGTTTAGATTAGATCTTAGGGGGAAGTTATTTACAGAGAGAGTGGTGAGGGGCTGGAACAGGCTGCCCAGAGAGGGGGTGGGTGCCCCGTCCCTGGGGGTGTTCAAGGCCAGGTTGGATGGGGCCCTGGGCAGCCTTGTGTAGCTCCAGGCCTGGAGGTTGGTGTCCCTGCCTGTGTCAGGGGGGTTGGAGCTCTATGATCCTTGGGGTCCCTTCCAACCCAGACCATTCTATGATTCTACGATAAGTCTTACAATATCTTTTAAAATAATCACCAAAGACTTCTGCTAGTTTTGTAGAATGATTTGTGTTGATCTGCAAGTGCCAGGAGAGAATTTAAAAGCAGCACTCCAGTTTTGCACAAGCACTGCTACCAGAAAAAAACAAGACTGGTAGTAAGCAGTTCTCCTCCACATAACATACACCAACCACTAAAGCACTTCTCCTTCAAAAAGAAATGGATGATTTTCACTGTCAACAAAGATGACCTCATAGCCACAAAAGACATTACCTCTGCTAAAACCTTTGAGGTGCACACAAGACCATGTGAGCACTTATAACACCTTTGATGTTGAATTAGGAATTCAAGAACTTTCCCAGCAGGACTTAGGTTTATTTAATGTCCATTTTATACCAGAAAATGAGGAATACAACTGGTACAGCGAAGTGGAGTCTGTTAGCCATGATTTGAAAGATACTCTTTAAGAAACCCCTGAACAAATACGTTATTCAGGTGATAAACAAGCTGCACAATCTTGCCAGTTTTTGTACAGAAACAATCTCTGACAGCCAAAAGCCTATCACAGTTGACAAGTTTATGAAGCAAGGAGGTGCTATCAGTTAAAAAGCTTTCTAGCAGATTAAAACTGTTCTAAACTGCTGTGTTTACCTGATTGCTCTTGTGGTTATGGCCTATGTTATGATATAGGTAAAATCACAGGCTGGTTTGGGTTGGAAAGGACCTTCAAAGATCATAGAATCACAGAATCATAGGGGTTGAAAGGGACCTGGAGAGATCATGGGGTCCAACCCCCCTGCCAAAGCAGCTCCCCAGCTCATATTGCACAGACAGGCGTCCAGACGGGGCTGGAATCTCTCCAGAGATGGAGACTCCACCACCTCCCTGGGCAGCCTGTCCCAGGGCTCTGGCACCCTCACTGGGGAAAAGTTCTTCCCCATGTTGCTGTGGAACTTCCTGTGCTCCGACTTGCAGCCATTGCCCCTTGTCCTGTCTCCACAGAGCACTGAAAAGGGGCCAGGATCATCTAGTTCCAACCCCCCTGACATGGGCAGGGACATTAGATCAGGGTGCCCAAAGCCCCATCCAGCCTGGCCTTGACCACTGCCAGGGAGGGGGCAGCCACAGCTTCTCTGGGCAGCCTGTGCCAGTGCTTCACTGCCCTCATTCTTGCTAATATCTAATCTAAACCTACCCTCCTGCAGTTTAAACCCATTACCCCTTGTCCTATCACTACAGTCCCTGCCCAGTTTTCCTGTAGGCACCTTTCAGGCCCTGGAAGGCTGCTGTAAAGTCTCAGCCTTCTTTTCTCCAGGCTGAAGAAGCCCAACTCCCTCAGCCTGTGTTCACAGGAGAGGAGCTGCAGCCCCCTGATGATCTTCATAGCCCTCACCTGGACTTATTCCAAGAGCTCCATGTCTGCCTTGTACTCAGGACCCCAGAACTAGATGCAGTACTCCAGGTGAGGGTCTCACTACAGCAGAGGGGCAGAATCACCTCCCTGGTCACACTTCTGATGCAGCCCAGGATATGGTTGGCTTTCTGGCCAACAAGTATGGACTGCTGGGTCATGTTGACCTCATCAACCAACACCCCCTAAGTCCTTCTCAGGTCTGTTCTCAATCCAGTCTCCATCCAGCCTTTAGTTGTGCTTAGGATTATGCTGACCCATGTGTAGGACCTTGCACTTGCTAAACTTCAAGCAGTTCACAGGGGCCCACCTCTCCAAAGAGTCCCCAGATAGGTCTCCTGAGCAGTGTTCCTTAAAGAAAATATGTCCCATCTTCATATCCTCATTAACTGAGGTGCTATACCAAGTCAGAAGTTCTGAAATACTTTAGTGAGCTAACTGCACATCCACTGAGGCACTGATCAATGCCCAGCTATAATGATTCAGGCACATGATCTGCAGGAAAGATGCAAATACCCACACAGCTCCTTTACAGGGAACTACAGTCCAGAAAGACATGGAAATCTGTGCAAAAGAGTAATCAAAAGGCATGAAGAAAAAATAAAGCTTGATTGAATATAACTTGATACCCCTTTTAAGCCTTCTTTGGAAATAAACAGTAATTGAGCACCCAGATGACAGAAAATACAGACTTCCATGACCAGAAGCACTCTATGGTAATAGAGGAAATGTCTTCAGACACAGGAGACAGAGGCAAAACAATTAATCCATGGAATGGTATAATGAGGTGTGTTAAACAGTGCTTCTGCCCTCCTTCTCCCATAAAGAGAAAATCATCTTTCAACTAGGAAGAAGATTCACATGGTAGCAACTTTATTAATCCCAGCATTTATCAATGCTGCTTGGGAGCAATCTGAAAGCAGTGCTGGGAAATGAATGTATGCCTAGACTGAAACCATGGAAATCTGATGCCATGCTTTCCCACATTTTCAGCAGAGACTGAAAAAGAGAAAGGAAATAAGGAAGAAATGAGAAATTAGATGAGTAACCACATCTGGGAAAAAAAAAAACAACCTGAGGAGGTGGTTCTTAAGTGCAAATTGGGATCACAGTGATGATGCAGAACTTCTTCACAAAGGAGAGATGAACACATCTGTGATTTCACTGTATTCCTACCATTTCATCCAACACCACATGCATAGTGCCCCCCTTCAGCAGGTATCTCTCAGCAATTCTGAATGATGCTCTTCCATTTCACACTGGGGGCTCTTACCACCTGCTTAGTATTAAAAACAGAAATTTTAACTGGCACTGAAGTAAGATTTCAAAGATGCTTCCACGATGTATATTATTAATTGTACATGCACCTTACAAGCTCCACACATTTCAAAATCTGGTGAAAAAAAAGAACAGATAAAATAGTCATTCCTTGACTCAGATATACAGGGTAATTCTAAATGCTTCAGTCCAAAGAACAAGCAACAAGCTTTTAAGTAAATTCTAAAAAAAACATGGTAAACATGGGATCAGGAAATAATTTTAGTTGGAAAAGACCTTTAAGATCATTGAGTCCAACTCTTAACCTAACACTGTCAAGTCCCACCGCTAGAACATGTCCCTAAGCACCACATCTACATGGCTTTTAAATACCTCCAGGGATGGTGACTCAACCACTTCCCTGGGCAGCCTGTTCCAGTGGTTGACAACCCTTTTGGTTAAGAAGCTTTTCCTAATATCCAATCTAAACCTCCCCAGCACAACTTGAGGTGTATCAATCGTTACTTGGGAGAAGCAACCAACACTCATCTGGCAACAACCTCCTTTTAGGCAGGTGTAGAGCATGACAAGGTCTTCCTCAGTCTCTGTTCTCTCCAGACTGAAAAGCCCATTCCCTCAGCTGATCCTCCTACGACTTATGTTCTAGACCCTCCACCAGCTTTGCTGTCCTTCTTTCAACAGGCTCCAACACTTCAGTCACAGAATCACAGAATCACAAAGGTGGAAAAGACCTTTGAAGTTCATCAAGTCCAACCATTCCCATCCTAAGCTAAACCAGATCCCTGAGTACCTCATCTACCCTTTTTTTGAACACATCCAGGGAAGGTGACTCAACCCCCTCCCTGGGCAGCCTGTTCCAGGCCTGACAACTCTTTCAGGAAAACATTTGTTTCTAATGTCCAACCTGTCCCTGCCCTGGCACAGCTTCATGCCATTGCCCCTTGTCCCACCTCCTGTCACCTGGCTGAAGAGACCATCGCCCACCTCTCTACAACCTCCCTTCAGGTAGTTGTAGGTGGGGAGAAGGTCTCCCCTCAGCCTCCTCTTCTCCAGGCTCAGCACCCCCAGCTCCCTCAGCCGCTCCTCAGAGGATTTGCCCTCCAGCCCCTTCCCCAGCCTGGTTGCCCTTCTCTGCACTCGCTCCAGGACCTCAATGTCCTTTTGATGGTGGGGAAACCTTCTCTGGCACCAAGCTCAGACAGGCCTGTAGTTCACAGGATCCTCCTTCTGGCCCTTCTTATACATGGACATCACATTTGCCAGCCTCCAGTCAACTAGGACCCCCCTGGTTAGCCAGGGCTGCTGATAAATGATGGAAAGTGGCTTGGCAAGCGCTTCCTCCATCTCTCCCAGTACCCCTGGGTGGGTCCCATCTGATCTAAAATACCATGCCCAATTGCTGGGTTATTTGGGAGGTGGGTTTTTTGTGAAAGGAGTTAATCTTTACATTACAAGTTAATTCATTTTTATCCCTCACCCCTTTTATTTTTTTGGGGGGAAGGGGTTTGAGAGCAGAATCTACTGAGAGCAGAGTTTAGGTATGATAGAGTTAATTTCTTTCCACAGTAGCTGGTATGGGGCTATGGATTTATGACCAAAACAGTTCTGACAGCTAAAACATCCCTGTGTTCTTACCACAAACTTCTTGCACAGTCTCAAGCCTTCTCACACCACCAGTGAGCAGGCTGGGAGTGCATAAGAAGCTGGGAGGGGATACAGCTGGGACAACTGACCCCAACAGACCAAACCAGTATCCCAGATCATATGACATCATACTCAGCTGGGGAAAATGAACCAGAAGGGTAGCACACAGTTGGAGTTAGAGCATTTGTCTTCAAAAGTAATTGTTAGGCATTATGAAGCCCTGCTTCCCTTGAAATGGCTAAACATCTGCCTGACAATGGGAAGCAGTCATTTAAGTCCTTGTTTTGCTCTGCTTGTGCATGCAGCTTTTGCTTCACCTCTTAGGCTGTCTTGAGCACAGCTTATGGGTTTTTTCACTTTTACCTTTCTCATTCTCTCCCCTTCTCCACCAAGGGGCACGAAACAAGCAACAGCATTGTAAACCACAACAGATCTTCATGTTTTCAAAACCAGGTTCCCTAATGCAAACATGGTTTCTTATCACTGGGAGGTTCTTATGGTTCTCTTAATATTTTTCAGCAGAAGTATTACTTTTTTGGAAATGAAGTTTAGGTAAAACACAGGGCACCTTTCTATCAACTAGTGAAAATCTACAGAATCACAAGGTTGGAAAAGACCTTTGAAGATCATCAAGTCCAACCATTCCCATCCTAAGCTAAACCAGATCCCTAAGTACCTCATCTACCCTTTTTTTGAACACATCCAGGGAAGGTGACTCAACCCCCTCCCTGGGCAGCCTGTTCCAGCCCTGACAACTCTGTCAGGAAAACATTTGTTTCTAACGTCCAATCTGTCCCTGCCCTGGCACAGCTTCATGCCATTGCCCCTTGTCCCATCTCCTGTCCCCTGGCTGAAGAGACCATTGCCCACCTCTCTACAACCTCCCTTCAGGTAGTTGTAGGTGGGGAGAAGGTCTCCCCTCAGCCTCCTCTTCTCCAGGCTAAACACCCTCAGCTCCCTCAGGTGCTCCTCAGAGGATTTGCCCTCCAGCCCCTTCCCCAGCCTGGTTGCCCTTCTCTGCACTCGCTCCAGGACCTCAATGTCCTTCTGATGGTGAGGAGCCCAGAACTGGATACAGCACTCGAGGTGTGGCCTCACCAGTGCCCAGTACAGGGGCACAATTACTTCCCTAGGAGTCAATATAAATCCTTCCCTACAAGTCAATATAAATCAATAGTTTACAAATATAAAATTCTTTTCAAACAATTGCAGCATTTTCTTGTTTAAAACAATTTCTTTCAGAAACTTAAAATGTTTTACCAATAGCCTACTTGCAAATTTCTTGAATTTGTTTTTTAACAAGACCCAAAGTAAACATAAGAGTTTGTCCCATGGAAGGAGGATTGAAGCGTTTTCAGTTTACAGTGAAGTCCCTAATGGTTGAAAACAGGAAAATTCAGTCTATACTTCACTCCTATCATCTCTCTTTGACACTAAATATCTAAGAGTATCCAGTAGTATCTCAAATCCAGATAATTAATGAAGTCTAATCTAAGGAGATGATAACTTGTCCAGCTAAACAACAGCAGAAAGCTTAGAAAACATATGCTGTGAGCACATCATATCTGTCCTTCCACTGCTTTCCAACGTTACTATCAAGATGAAAGATTTAGTATAGATCTTAAAGATGTTCTATCATTTGCTCTTCTGATTTTTAAAGGACCTCCTACAGTTATGTCTTTAAAACTGCAGTTGGCAATTTACTTTAAAGCCTAAAAATGAGATACTTCCTTTATTGCACTGCAGACAGATTTCTAGAGGAGTCAGTTCAAGACCAACTAAGAACCAAGGACCATCAAAACTCTTCCCAATTCTGACAGCAGGGCATGTCTCTGACTTCATCTTATTTAAGAGCCAAACTACTCCTTAGCAAGCTCAAACAGCCCTAACATGGTACACCTCTTCCCCTTGGAAAGCTAATGAGCCATGGTACAGAACAACTTCGTTCTTTGGTTCAGGGACACCTAGAGTTAAGTCCTTCTAGTTCAGGTTTCCATTCAGGTCAATGTTTCATTAACCAGTTTGGTTATCCTGCTCTACTTTGAAACAGTTCAGAGAGAGAAGGGGGAATAATATTCATAAATAGGCTGGTTTACATAATTAAGTAAGTATAGCCTCAAGCCATTGCTTCCAGCTTAGTTATGGAGCTGGAAATAACCTTTATTTCTAGCAACTGCTGTACCTTCCCTTCAGTTTCTTAAATCTGATACAAGGAGCTGAGGAAGGAAAGCAGCACTAGGCATGCTAGAAGTGCAGTGCTGCAGCAGGAGAACAGGATTAGCATGTTAACAGGAAAGCAAACGCAACCATTTCACACCTACATCCAGCTATATGGCAAAGGGACTAGCAGAAGGAAGGTCAGATCTCCAGTGTCAGCAGGACTAGGGGAGAAATGGGCATTAATGCTATCACCATAGGAAGAGAAGTACAAAAAATATTACCTTTCCCTTTCCTTGTCACCTCTCCCTTACGAGAAGAATTTAATTAGAGTTTTAAATTAGAGCCTGGGGCCACAGTAAGAGTTTTCATAATGAAAAAGTTCCTACAAAGTGTCATAGTAGGTCAGGAGAAGAAAAAAAAGCTCTAGAAAAATACCAGGTTATTAACAAGACATTACAAGATGTCATAGGAAAAAATAAAGATAATGTAAGCATAGATATCACTTGGCCTAATTTTCCCCTCTACAACCTCCAGTATTTTCTTTATGAGCTTGTGGGTATATATTTGTGTGTGACAGCTTCCTCTGCAAAAGTCCAGAGCAAGTTGTCTCAGAACATAACTCCACGTTCTGTTGAAAAGCATCTCACTTCATTCTGAATGTTCTCTACCTGTTAGATTAACACAATTCCTAGAGAGAATCAACAGCAGATCTGCTCAAGGCTCCGTATCGTTGTTTCAGCAGATCTGTATCATAGAATCACAGAATCATAGGGGTTGGAAGGGACCTGGAGAGCTCATGGGGTCCAACCCCCCTGCCAAAGCAGCTCCCCAGCTCATATTGCACAGACAGGCGTCCAGACGGGGCTGGAATCTCTCCAGAGATGGAGACTCCACCACCTCCCTGGGCAGCCTGTCCCAGGGCTCTGGCACCCTCACTGGGGAAAAGTTCTTCCCCATGTTGGTGTGGAACTCCCTGTGCTCCAACTTGCAGCCATTGCCCCTTGTCCTGTCTCCACAGACACTGAAAAGGGGCTGCCCATTTCCCCTGCATCCCATACTTCAGATATTTATAAACATTCATAAGGTCCCCCCTTAGTCTTTTCTCCAGGCTGAACAGCCCCAGCTCACTCAGCCTTTCCTCACAGGGGAGATGCTCCAGGCCCTTCATCATCTTTGTAGCCTCCTCTGGACTCTCTCCAGGAGATCCCTGTCCTTTTTATCCCAGGGAGCCCAGAACTGGACACAATACCCCAGGTGGGGCCTGACCAGGGCAGAGTAGAGGGGGAGGATCACCTCCTGTGACCTGCTGGCCACACTCCTCCTGATGCCCCCCAGGATCCCATTGTCTCTCTCAGCCCCCAGGGCACACTGCTGGCTCATGGCCAACCTGTCATCACCCAGGACCCCCAGGTCCTTCTCCACAGAGCTCTTCCCCAGCAGGTCACCCCCAGCTTGTACTGATACAAGTGGTTGTTCCTTCCCAGCTGCCAGACTCTCCACTTGCTTAAACCCTACTATTGCTGTGCTGTTCTGATCTCTTCCTTTCCACCACATTCTTAATGATTCCTAAAATTTCCCTTTCTGTGACTGAGGACTGAGCTAACATTTTCATTACTTAATTTTAATCACAAGGTTTCTTTCTCTGAGTAGTAGCCAGCAACTTAAGGACCACAGTTCTATATGTAAAATTAGGATTATTCCCTTTCTCTGTATAGGTATTTACATTGAAGTGAAGTGCCATTTTATCAGTTGGATTTTTATTTTTCAGCTATCCTCAGTTACCCTGTAGTGTCTGCAAACTCTGACACCTCATTAGTCATTTGTCTTGTAAATGATTTATGAAGATATTAAGAGCAGAGGCCTCAGTTCAGATCCTTTTGGGATTCCTTTGGTGACCTCTCTTCAGGATGAAAATGGGACATATATTTTTATCGTTTCCACTGTACATTTTAACCAGTTTTCACACATGTAATGATCTTCCATTACATCATGGCAACTCAGAGTCTTCTGAAAGCATTTGGTGAAAAACCTAGCCAAATACTTTGGATTATATCAACTGCTCATACCCATAGTTACCTTCAGAAAATGCTGATCCTTAAAATATGTATCTTTTTCCAGTATTCACCCACATGCTCTCTAATTCTATTGTGAACTATGATTTCTACCTACTTAGATGCACTGACCTACACCTCCCCTGCTCTCCTCAGAACCATTTTCATTATTATAACTATAATTTGATTTCTTCATACTTGAACTCCTGAGAAATGCTGGGTGAAGATGACTTGGCTTCTTGCTGCTCCATATGAGACGTACAGTTCCTGCTAGGGTCAGCAGGCTGGGATCAAGCAGCTCAACAGCCAGCCACTGAATGAAGAAAGGTCGTGTGCTGCTGACTCACACAGCAAGGACCAGTCGCTCTGCAAATCCCAGCAGGTTGAGGCAGCCCCACAGCCGATGGGTTCTCAGGAACACGCACTCACCTTGAATGGAATCATCCTCAAACTGCAGTAATACTGCAAATCTCTGAGGGTTCAGGGTGGATGGAGTTCATTCTTTGTTTATTTTGAAGGTAATGGCTCAAATGAGGGGTTCTGCTCCTGCTCAGCCAATCACCCCTGGGGGAGAACACACACACGGTGCTGAGGGACCGCTGCAAGGCGCACACACACTATGTGCCAGCACGACTCAGCAAGAGAGGAGAGCAGTGTAGGAAACTGTTCCCTTAAAAGTCAGGCACCAGCTACAAAATCAGACACAGAATCAGGTCCACAAATTTGCTGGCATGTTTCCTTCCCAGCCATTAGATTTCTTTTATCCCAAAACACCTTATCAGACGTGCCCTACTCTATTAAGCAAAACACAAGAGACCCTCCCCAAATGAAACTGCACATCCTTTTCATAAAAATTAAAGCATACTAGGTTAATATACAGGTCAGTGTGGGTTGGAAATAAAAGGAAAGAAAGATCTTTCCATTCCCTCCTTCTCCCTTTTCCCTGTGATACTCATTAAGTAACAGATGTTGCACTCGTTTATCAGCAAGTGGAAACAACAAACAGCGACGATTGTATCTGTCACTGGTTACCATAGAGGAGAACATTACAGGCGCTGTTTGGAGTACTTCCAATCTGATTTTGTGACATCATGCTGCACTGAGCAGACTGCAGGCAACACTAAAACACCAGATTGTTGGTGAAGAATTACCGAGTCCTCATATCACAGCAGTTTGGGTCTGTCCTAGGTCCATAAGGCTTTTAGAGGTTGATTACATAAAGACTTGGGACTCAAAAAAAAGCCACCATGAAACTTCCTCAGAGCAAGTATTTCATCTTCACCTCATCCCAGGAGCAGGATTTTTTTAATTATTATTTTTAAAATCACTTTACATATTCTAACACTGAAGAAAATGATAGCAAATAGAATCTGATCCTTAGGACTTTGAATATCCATCTCCTGGGACAGCAAACTTCAGCTCATGTACATGCAAATGTGGTTACACAGACGTACTAAAACAAACATTTTGTCTTTAGGCACCTCTTAATAGTCACAGTGCTGAGTGCCTGAACACAGCTGGTTTACTACATATAACTTTATATATAAAATTTAATGCAGCTTCATGAACTGTAAGTTGCTATAGTCATGAATATGTAACAGGGCTGTGTGAGATACATAACCACTGCTGGGGACACCTGATCACTGGCAGTGTTCAAGGCCAGGTTGGATGCAGCTTTGGGCAACCTGATCCAGTGGAGGGTGTCCCTGGCCATGGCAAGGGGTTGGGACTAGATGATGTCTGAGGTCCCTTCCAACCCAAACCAGCCTGTGAAAAAGATATGCCTTCTTAGTATGAATCTTTTTAAGTTCCTGTTCTTTACTCCTAGGCCAGTAAGATGCTACCTGTCTCTTAACACCAATACCCTGGGTGACCTTAGGCAAATGCATTCAACCAACCCAAAGCATTCTGTGATTCTATGAAATTACATCAATCTAAGTTTGTAAACTAAATTTCAACACCCTATTAGAACTGAAGCTTTATGGAGACACATCTGAATCTCTTACCTTCATACCACTGCTGGAAGAGTATTAATAATCACTTTCTCTCAGAGGAATGTTTACATATAATTGTGATGTTCTGAAGCATCATCTTGTAGTAAGAAAACTTTATAAAATAAAAATACTTTGTTTTCCCTTAATCTTTTTAAATATAGGGAGTTATGGATATTCCACCTCTTACATTCATTACCTTACAGCTACTACAGAGATGCAAAAACTCAAGATATTTCCCTCAAGATATATTCCTCAAGACAGCTTTCATTTCCCTTTCTAGTTTTGACACCACCCATACCTGTTTTGTCTTCTCCAAAATCAAAGACTTACTTTGATTTTCATTGTCACTTTTGTTACTTAACGACTGGCTAATTGATAAGAAAAAAAAGAAGTTACTGTAAAATAAAATCTCAAAAGAAAGGAGGGAGTACAGACAACATAGCATTCTTCCTCAAGATGCTGAACACATATAAATAACCCTCTCAGCCCCCAACCACAGGTTGATCACATTTCTAACAGAAAATCTTTAATAATCATATCAAACACCTATTCCCAAGCAAATAGAATTCCATCTTTAATTCACTGTTATTCATTCCCAGTGAAGAAACCAAGTATTTTTGTGGCTACTTTCTTTAAAATGTAACTTAGCACAAATTAGATGTCTAATTCTTTTAATCAATCCTTAGTCTAACAAGTGACATAGGGTAAGACAATTATGATTATGACATATGATAATGATGGTTTATCCTCACCTGTCTTAAGGATTTAAGCACTCCTTGGTGCCTTCTAGTGGTATCACCAAGAAAATGACAAATTTTCCCCTGCAAAAGTCAAGTTTATATTTGAATTTCTCAGGGCTCACTATTTTATCTAAGCCACTGATTCATTCAGCAACCTGTTCATCAGTGCTCAGATCTAGTTCTTCCTCACTTTAATTTTAAAACGTACTAAGTATATGCATACAAGACCTAGGAGTAGAGATTATTATTACTGGTTTTTTAAGTTGAAAAAAGTTTATTTAGCTATCACTATGTAAATAAAGCTCTGGACCTCACCAGGCTGCAGTGGCAGAAGGTGGGCATGTGATATACTGCAATGATACATGGCTGTGGAGAGATGAAGAAAGATGATCACAGAATCACAGAATCACAGGGGTTGGAAGGGACCTGGAGAGATCATGGGGTCCAACCCCCCTGCCAAAGCAGCTCCCCAGCTCATATTGCACAGACAGGCGTCCAGACAGAGCTGGAATCTCTCCAGAGATGGAGACTCCACCACCTCCCTGGGCAGCCTGTCCCAGGGCTCTGGCACCCTCACTGGGGAAAAGTTCTTCCCCATGTTGGTGTGGAACTCCCTGTGCTCCAACTTGCAGCCATTGCCCCTTGTCCTGTCTCCACAGACCACTGAAAAGGGGCTGCCCATTCCCCCTGCATCCCATACTTCAGATATTTATAAACATTCATAAGGTCCCCCCTTAGTCTTCTCTTCTCCAGGCTGAACAGTCCCAACTTACTCAGCCTTTCCTCACAGGGGAGATGCTCCAGGCCCCTAATCATCTTTGTAGCCTCTGGACTCTCTCCAGGAGATCCCTGTCCGTTTTATCCCAGGGAGCCCAGAACTGGACACAACACTCCAGGTGGGGCCTGACCAGGGCAGAGTAGAGGGGGAGGATCCCCTCCTGTGACCTGCTGCCCACACTCCTCCTGATGCCCCCAGGATCCCATTGGCTCTCTCAGCCCCCAGGGCACACTGCTGGCTCATGGCCAACCTGTCATCACCCAGGACCCCCAGGTCCTTCTCCACAGAGCTCCTCTCCAGCAGCTCATCCCCCAGCCTGTTCTGATTCCAGAGTTATTCCTCCCCAGGTGCCAGACTCTCCACTTGCTGTTGTTGACCCTGATCTGGTTTCTCCCTGCCCAGCTCTCCAGCCTGTCCAGGTCTCTCTGGATGGACACAGAAGGACAGAAGAGTGATGCTATAATGAAAATCTAATGTGATGCAGTGCTACAAGCTCTTCATGCTCCACCACTGTAACTGTGGTTAGACTTTCAAACCGGCCAACTGCTCCTTGAGAAGAGCCAAAGGCTTCCACCTCAGCAAGCAGAGAAGTTATGCAGCCTTCACATAACCTTTTTCTTCCCCTATATTAAAATCACAGGCTCTAAAGGCTCTAAAGGTAATGCAACCTTTACTAGAAATACCAGCTCTGAAGGTACTGCAAGCTTACTACACCCCAGCAATCTAGAAAGAACCAAAGAGATGGCCTCTGCTGCCTCCTAAATTCTAAGCATTGATTTGATCAGTGAACACAGTTCACAAACAAGTTCCAGAAGTGAATGCCACAAGCTTCTTTATTCTACACAAGTGAGAACGTACAAAAGCACCTGAAGAGCTTAACATCCCAGTTTCATCCCACTTGAGAGTCATTCTTCAGGCTCTGATCAAAAGCAGTAGTATTCTTTCATAAGTGCCTTGAAAAACCTTTGAGAGATGGTCCAAAAGACATGGACAGGTAGGGGATTTTAAAATTAAATGTTAGGTCAACAACCCCAATTTCTTAATTGGCAACTAACTGAAGATGGATGAATTCCATGGGACAGCAGTTCACATAGCTTTTAGCATCTGCTGACCATGCCTTCCTAAGATGAGCATTTACACAACAATGTGAGGAAAAAAAACCACTATTGGGGTTTCCACATACATACTTTTAAGGAATCAAATCCCTGGAAAGTAAGGCTGACTTATTAAATAAAACAGTGGATTAGAAAAATTCAAGATAAGTTTGTGCTCTTTACAAATCTATCAGTCTTTTGATTATGTGACCAAGGCTTTTGAAGGTATACAACTTCCCTGTAGGAACAAAGTGTGTATCATTTCAATGACTTCTGTAAAACAACCATCCCAAATCCTACTTTAGCCTGGCAGGACGTGCAAAAGTAAGCTCCACCACTCTCTAAAAAAGGCCACTGTTTGCAGGTGTTAAGTCAGGAAAGCTTATTAAAAGAAGAAGATGACCATTAAAAGCATAAGAAGTATTTTTCAAATCTATACAAATCAGCCAAAATATAAACAACACTTTATAATTTTTTTCCTTCAACCAGGTTTTTAAGAGGGCAATTCAGTGGATAAGAGACTATACACACAATATTTACATAGTTAACAGTTCAGCCTTCAGAGATAGCTGATATTAAGGCAAATTATGGAACTTCCACCTCATTCAAACCACACTTTCAAGTTACAATAGAAAGTAAAGCAAAAAAATCAGCCCAGCTTTCTGAGGATGCCTCCAAGCTTTATTTTGCCTTACTCGATCTAGTTAACACAAATCAGGCAGGTTACGTGAAGAATAAAGAAGTTTTAAAAATAAAATATTTGGTTATGCAAGAATCCACACAAAAACATACCCTACATGTTGAAGAAATGCATATTTAGCTCAATACATTAAATACCTGGCAACTATGTACTTACAAATGTATTTCATTTCACAAGTCGCATTTAAAGTTTTACAAGATGCAAATACCAAGTAGAAGATTAACACAGCTCAGCTCTCAATCACAAGACAATATCTACTTCTGTTCAAATACCCTATTTTCTTTATTTGGGTCAATTCAACTTTTTGAAAGGCTGAGTGAGCTGGGGCTGTTCAGCCTGGAGAAAAGAAGACTAAGGGGGGACCTTATGAATGTTTATAAATATCTGAAGTATGGGATGCAGGGGGAATGGGCAGCCCCTTTTCAGTGTCTGTGGAGACAGGAAAAGGGGCAATGGCTGCAAGTTGGAGCACAGGGAGTTCCACAGCAACATGGGGAAGAACTTTTCCCCAGTGAGGGTGCCAGAGCCCTGGGACAGGCTGCCCAGGGAGGTGGTGGAGTCTCCATCTCTGGAGAGATTCCAGCCCCGTCTGGACGCCTGTCTGTGCAATATGAGCTGGGGAGCTGCTTTGGCAGGGGGGTTGGACCCCGTGATCTCTCCAGATCCCTTCCAACCCCTGTGATTCAATCATTCTATGACTTATCACAATATTACAGCAGCAGGTCCAACCCATGCACAGTGGAGCCAAACAGGCAGATGTTCTCAGTTTGCATTGGATAGCCCATGCAGGGCTCCAGGAAGCAAGGGAAAGATGGAACCCAGAACTGCTGTTTTTCACACAGTGGGGGGTTACACATAGACTACAACATGACCAACAGTGTTTTGAAAACAACGGCTTCCTTGGTTCCTACTGAAGACTCACACAACTGGGGAATAGCTCAGCAGTAGGATTCTAGTTTAAGTGGCTCCCTGATCTAAAGGAAGGAAATGCAAACAGCCTGAAAAAACATCTTTGACAACTAACAACATTCAACCCAGATTCCTCTTTCATTGATCAGAATCACATCAGAAAATTGCAAATTAAGGATGCTAAAATTGAATGTTAAGACAAGATACCCAGACCAAATAAACTGTTAAAGACAGTATGTTTTCAGTCAAAATCAAAGCATACTGTTTAACCATTCGTTCCCCATTTACCTGTATCTTCCCTTTTTCTTCCTCCTCCCACTTCTCAAATCTCAGCATTACCCTTATTCTTTGTTGTTCTTGTGTTTTGTATCACTTCTCACATATCCTCCACGTTTCCAAGAATATTAATCTTGCCTTTTGATGAGATGATGCCTCTTGAATTTTCTGCATTCCAAATCCTTTCTTTACACTGTCACTCAAATGTCACCTTATTTCTCTTTGGTCTCTTTTTCCCTGTCTTCAACCCATTCCTACCAAAGGAGCTACATTTTCTTCCCCATCAGCTTCTCATTCATTAATTCACTCTTTTCCCAACGCCTTTTCCCCACAAACTTTCCTGTTTTTTCCTGGGATAGAGTTAATTTTCTTCATAGCAGTTAATATGGGGCTGTGGTTTTAGATTTATGCTGAAAAGGGTGTTGATAACACAGAGATGTTTTTGTTGTTGCTGAGCAGTGCTTACACAGAGCCAAGGCCTTTTCTACTTCTCACACCAGCCTGACAATGGGATGTCTGAGGGTGCACAAGGAGCTGGGAGGGGACAGAGCTGACCTCAAATGACCAAAGGGATAGTCCATACCATATGACATCATGCTCAGAATATAAGTTGCCAGGGAAATAGGAAGAAATGGGGCAATGGCATTCAGAGTGATGGCGTTTATCTTCCCAAACAGCCATCAGAGTGACAGAGCCCTACTTTCCCAGAGAAGGAACACCTGCTTGCCCATGTGAAGTGGGGAATGAATTCCTTGTCTTGCTTTGTTTATGTACTCTTTGCATATTAAACATTCTTTATCTCAACCCAAGAGGGAGAACACTCTGACTCTTCTGATTCTCTCCCCATCCTGGCCTTGAATGCTTCCAGGGCAGGGGCAACCTGTTGCAGTGCCTCAACACCTTCACAGTACAGAATTACTTCCCAATACCTAATCTAAATCTACCCTCCTTCAGTTTAAACCCATTACCCCTTCTCCTATCACTACAGTCCTTCTCAAACAGTCCCTCTCCTGATTTCTGGTAGGACCCTTCAGGTACTGGAAGGCTGCAAGAAGGTCTCCCAGACCCCTGTTTTCTCGAGGCTGAACAAGCCCAACTCTCTCTGCCTCTTCATAGGAGAGGTCCTCCAGCCCTCTGATGATTTCTTTGGCCCTCCTCTAGACTTGGTCCAACAGCTCCATGTCTTTCTTGTACTAGAGTCCCCAGAGCTGGACTCAGTACTCCAGGCAGGGTCTCGCCAGAGCAGAGGGTCAGAATCACCTTCCTTGACCTGCTGGTCACACTGGTTTTGATGCAACCAAGAGTAGGTTTGATCAGACATTTTCACTGTACTCCTTCCAGGCTGTCTGCCTTTGCTTCTACCCTCTGTAGGCTTCCTTTCTGTGTCTTTGTTTGCCCAGGAGCTCCTTGTTCATCCATGCAGCCCTCCAGGTGGTTTTGGCCCAACTTCTTCTTTGTTTCAATGCATCACTCCTGAGCTTGGTGAAGGCAATCCTTTAATACTAAGCAGCTGTCTTGGAGTCCCTCTTCTCTCCAGGGATTTATCCCATGGCACTCTACCAAGTAGTTTCCTGAAGAGGCCAAAGTCTGCTCTTCTGAAATCCAGGGTGAGCTAGCTGTGTGCCCTCCTTGCTGCCCTAAGGGTTTGAACTCCACCAGTTCATGGTCACTGCAGCCAAGGCTGCCCTTGACCTTCACATTCCCCACCAGCCCCTCCTTGTTGGTGAGCACAAGGTCCAGCACCTCTCCTCATTGGCTCCTCTATCACTTGGAAAAGGAAGGTATCATCACACATTCCAGGAACTTCCTGGATTGTTTGTGTCCTGCTGTGTTGTCCCTCCAACAGATATGGGGGTGGTTAAAGTCTCCCATGAGGTCCAGAGCTTGTGAACGTGGGGCTTCTCCTACCTATCTATACAGTGCCTCATCTGCCTGGTTTTCCAGGTCTCATGGGCAGTAGTAGTGATAATGTCTCCTGTCACTGCACTCCCTTCAATCCTGACCCATAAACTTTCTGTCACCTCATCCATGCCCAGGCAGAGGTCCATGCATTCCAGCTGGTCACTTACACAGGGGTTGACATCCCCTCCTCATCTCCCCACCTCTCTTTTCTGCAATGCCTGTATCCTTACATACCAACACTCCAGCCAAAGGAACATCCAGCCCTGCAGGTACCTGTGTGTCTAACTCCTTCTGTATGTTCCCCATACTATGTGTGTTTGCAGAGGTATTTTAGTTGGGCCCCCAGTTAGGCTGATTTGTTGGCTGGAGTGGTTGGAATAGCTTTGATGTACTTGACCAGTTTCCCTGGTGGTTCTTATTACCTCAGGAGCCCCTGGCTCATCTCTGTTAGACTTCAAGTGTGCTGCAGTGTGCCTAGGACATCTCCAAGCAACAAGCTGAGGGACATGCTGGCACCCTGTCCCTCCAACCTCAGGTGTGTCATCCTACAACTTGCTGCAGGCAAGCCTGACATGATCACCCTTCCCCTTCATGCCTAGTTTAAAGCTCTGGCAATGAGTCCCACTAGCTCCTGGGCAAAGACTCTTTTTCCCTCTTGAGAAAGGTGAATCTTATCTCACTTCACTGAGCTTTGTAGACCATCCCATTGCCAAGAACCCCACAGCTGTGGTAGCGACACCAGAGGAAAAAAATCTTCAGGAGATGTGGAGTGAGTACTTCAGAGATACCTGGGCATCTAACTGCTACTATGTCTAAGTTGTTTTGGAACATTGATCTCATTAATTTTTCAATTTCCTGAACAAGATGTTAAATACTAAAACATCAAGCATCTATCTATTAGATACTTTAAAAACTTCATAAAATAATTAAAACTATTAAAAAAAATTGTTAAAATGCTTTTTCAGATACTTGAAACCCAGTTACTGTCCAAATTCAGTTTGACACACATCTCAGACATCTAGTAAGAGCATTGATATTGTTGTTAGGCATTTTGGAAATACTCATTGAACCAATGGTGAAAAACCACTACCTTAGACATGGAAGACAGCTTTTTGATTACTGAGCAGTGGTAAATGGAATTTATTAAAAGTAGATGCTCCTGAACTGTCCCTTTAAAGCTTGACTAAGGCTGGGTACTCAGATAACTTCATTAAATCAGTACAGTGCAGGGAACAGCAAAGCAAAGGGCATGTGAGCAGTCAGCTGTAACAGCCACACTCATTGTTACTCACATGTGAAGAGCCTTAAAACAGGGTGAGAAGTAGAAAAGGTAGCAGGCAAAAAGCACTGTGTGTGAGCACAGGTTCTCCTACATGCAGAGACCTACTGGTTCCAGCAAACAGTAATGTTGCCCTCCAGTGTTCAAGACTTTCTTTTAAGAATCACTCCTAATTAATATCTCCATCAGTCTCCTCAGACATGCTCAATTATAACACCACTGAAGCAGAGAACAAAATCCAAGCCTCAGGCTAGGTATTCAACACAGGATAAATTAGAGACAAGGATTTTAAACTTTATGTTGTTTAAAAGAAAAAAAAAAAGGTGGTTTTTTTGGTCCATAAAACTGTCATAAGAATACAGTGCTCATCCTGCTGCTTTTTGGCTTTTGGTACCCAAAAGCTATTTCAGAAAGCTTTACAAGTTACAGCTCTGACAACACTTACTGTACAAACCTATTACTCAGCTTTTCAAAACCCGTTACTCAGATTCACACACAGCAAGTGACTGTTTTCCAAAAGATAGAAGAACAGATTAGTGCTTGCATATTTTTAAAGTGTCAGGACTCTTCATGCTCACGTCGTAAGCAGAACCGAGTTCCAAGTGATAAAGGCTTCAGTCTGTAAGGAAGGCATGTCGCTGTAACTCAGCTTAAAACCTTCTGAAAACAAGTGGGCAAGACTGCTCCTTGCCAAAACACAATGAAGCTTGCAAGAAAAGCTTTATTTAAGCAAACCTAGACTCACAGAAACGGCTGCATCTGGGTCAGTAAAAATACAGAGAGAATAAGCCTACTGATGTTAACTAGGCAACTGTCCTGTAACCAAGAAAAAAGTACCCATGAGACAGATGCACAACACAGAAATATGCACAATGCCTAGAGAGGCAAAATAATGAACTTGGCATTTCAGTGATTTTATTCTAAATATGGTCTGAAATCACATATATTCATAGCTTTTCCATTGGAAACTTAGATACATTTTATATCAAGTATAACAAAATAGCTCACCAAAAATCAGTACAGATACCAGCATAACAACCAGTATAATAATTTGCATAGCCAATCCAAAACCAGACCACAAGAGAAAAGTCTGGGTTAAAAAAAATCCAAAACTCTTCTAAAGTTCCGAGAAGAAAACATGAAATTCAAAGTTCAAACCCTCCATTTGAATTTCTCAGCACTACTGACTGTAACACAAGAAGAGAGGTGATATTGGCTGGGCAATAATGGATCTCAAATTAACTGGAAATTAATCACTAGGTGATTAGGAAAACATCCGCACAACCAAATTTGAGAGATCTAATTTTGTTCCTAAATAAAGGGCTAATCTCTTGAGACAAGGGAGACAGAAAAGAGAAGAGTTTTTAAGGTCAACTGGAAGAAAAAGGAAATCTAATTCGGGCGTTTTCCCACCTCTGTAAGACCCTCCATCTCTTCCCTTCCTTGAACAGCTCTGAAGTCCACCTGCAGAGATGATAGCCTCAAACTCAGTACCTATTACACAGACTAATCACCAACTCTCCAACTTCATTTTACCCTCTAGTCCCCACACATTCCCAGAATCCACAATGTAGGGCTGGATACGCTTCCTACTGCCCAGTCTCACAGTCTCATAACAGGTGTATGACACCTCCAGAGAAAGAAAAGCTACTCCAGAGCCCTGCAGCAGAATGCTTAAGTCATGGAAGAGGTTCCACCCTCTCTTACACAGGATGGTAGTTCCAGTTTTCTCTTTGTTTAGGTTTTGCTGAAATACAGAACAGGGGGGTGTTTTGCCATAATCTCACAGGGTAGGTGCCATCTACGTACACCTTCAGAAGGGTCTGGTCACATTCTTGTGAGCACTAATCAGTTAATATGTTAATAAGCTGCTTAGTAGCAAGATTAGGCTGGAAAGGTGGGTCTAGGTGAACCTCGTGAGGTTCAACACTGCCAAGTGTCAGGTGTTGCACTTGGGCTGGAAGAATCCCAGACACAGATACAGACTGGGAGAAGAGCTCCTGGAGAGCAGCCCTGCTGAGAAGGACTTGGGGATTGTGGTGGATGAGAAACTTCACATGAGCCAGCAGTGGCTCTTGCAGCTCGTAGGGCCAATGGGATCCTGGGTTCCATCAGCAGAGGGGTGGCAGCAGGGACAGGGAGGGGATTGTCCCTCTCTGCTCTGCCCTCGAGAGGCCCCATCTGGAGTCCTGTGTCCAGAGCTGGGGCCCCAATACAAGAAGGTTGTGGAACTGTTGGAGAGGGTTCAGAGGAGCCACAAGGATGATCAGAGGGCTGGAGCAGCTCCCCTATGAAGAGAGGCTGGGGGAGCTGGGCTTGTTCAGCCTGGAGAAGAGAAGGCTGTGGGGGGACCTCACTGCAGCCTTCCAGTCCCTGAAGGGAACATACAAACAGGAGGGGAATCAGCTTGTTCAAAGGGCAGACACTGGCAGGACAAGGGAGATGGATTAAAACTAAGGAAGGAAGGTTTAGATTAGATCTTAGGGGGAAGTTTTTTCCAGAGAGAGTGGTGAGTGGCTGGAACAGGCTGCCCAGAGAGGTGGTGGATGCCCCATCCCTGGAAGTGTTCAAGGCCAGGTTGGCTGGGGCCCTGGGCAGCCTTGTGTAGCTCCAGGCCTGGAGGTTGGTGTCCCTGCCTGTGACAGGGGGTTGGAGCTCTGTGATCCTTGGGGTCCCTTCCAACCCATTCCATTCTACGATTCGATGATTAGTCTCAAATGTGTGAAATGACACAGAATTTTGACACCAGTTCACAAGAGCAGGTTAGTGCCCAAATCAGAACTAAACCAGAGAAGAGTTACACAATAATCTGAACAGATCTATATGGAACACTGCAAAGTGGCCCCAATTTGTCTATGTTCAAGACTGAACCATTAGAACCAGAAAACATGTTACATCGAGGAGACAAAAGCCACATCTCTGCCTCATCAGTGTAATTTACTTTGCAAAATCAGAAAGTAACTGAAGGGAGCTGCTAAAAGAAATACCAAAGATTTTACAAAAGCCAACCAAGTTCCTCTTGAATTCTCCTGCCAGAAACCAAGCAATGCAGAGAAACAGCAGCACCCTGAGATGCTGTTTGGAAAGACCAGAAACACACTAGTACCTCTGTGCTCCCAAGTGAGAGAACTACAGTAAAGAACATCCAATCTGACACTTAAACTATTTTAACGTTTTAAGAATAAAACCCAAGCACATTGTAAAGCACTAATTAGATATACAGGTCCTCAGACTCTGTATAAGGCAAGAAAGGAGTTTTAGCTTACCTTCTAATAATGTTAGCTATACAGTCATCAGAAAAAGAATTCCACTTAAAGGAAAACTGTTGATAAATTACCAAAGGCCAGTATGTCAGCTGATGCACAATGTCATGGTAACAAATTTAAAGGGAGCTAAATTCAGTCCAGGATCACTACTAGATTTTGTGTATTCACTGCAGCAATAATCTCCACTACCTGTAAGCAACTGGTTTAACCCAAATCAAGCTTGTGTGACTCTTCCAGTTAAGTTTTATTTATGGGCTTCACATATTTATTTCCCCAGTATTCTCTTCCCATTGAAAAAATGAATGGATGCAAAGTTCATTTGTAGTAAAATACTCATCCCTACATCATTATTGTAATTGCTTGAGACAAAAACACCAAACAGGTCCTAATAAGACAGAAGGAGCATCTAAAAAAAACCCCCAAAACCCCCAACAAATAAGGATTTACTCCATGTATCACACACATAAGCAGTGGGAGAAGGAGAAAGAAAAACACCACCCAAACAAACAATGTTTTCAGAACTAGGGGATTTAAAACTAAGGGATTATGACTTCAATTTGTTCCAGCAGGCTCGTGAACAGGAAACCTGAGACAGCAAACAGCAGTTCAGACTGAAAGGTGTAACACTTCCACTCTGGTTACAAACTGACACACTGAGTTTAAGGTATTTTTCAATTCACCATTCACTGTTTCTTTCTGTTTAGATACAGTAGTTTCCTACAAGAAACAAGTAAACCAGGACTCTTCAACCTGAAGAAGGCAACTGAAGAAAAAATAGGAGACCTATAAAATTATTGGGGTGTGCTGGGTTCAGCTGAGAGAGTGTTCATTTTCTTCATAGGTGCTTCTATGGGGCTGCATTTGTTATTTGGTAGTTATGCTGTAAACAGTGTTGACAATACAGAGCTCTTGGTTTTGCTGAGCAGAGCCCACACAGAGCCAAGGGCTTCTCTGCATCCCACCACACCCCATCAGCAAGTGGGCTGGGGGTGCACAAGGGGCTAAGAGGGGACCCAGCCAAGACCACAACTGACCAAAGGGATATTCCATCCCATCATGCTCAGCATCTAACAGTTCTCTCCTCCATCTGATTCTCTCCTCCATCCTGCTGGGGGGTAGGGGGTGATGGGGTGTGAGTGAAGAGCTGTGGGGTGCTGAGCTGCTGTCTGGGGTAAAGCCATGGCAATAAAAAATGAGCAACTCTTGAAATAAAATAGCTGGGGTGTATCACATGGAAGTGGGAGATGGTGGGTTTAAAAATAAAGCCTACACTAATAGTTTTGTAATTCCTTCCCACAGGAATTCATGCTGAAGCACACTAAGTGTGTTCAAAAGCAGTAGAGAATTTAAGGTAAGGGGGAGAAGAAATGCAGTGACATCTGTGATGCTCAGTACAAAGACAGCACCTGAGAAGTCTGAAAGCCATGCTCTGCAAGTGGCAAGAGGAGCACTGGGAAAAGCCCTTGTTACACACTTCCCCTGACCTTAAACTCTTGCAGAAGCTTTTTGTAGGTTTTTGCTAATTTTGGCCATAAACAGGGTGTTATCACTCCAACCTGGAGAATTATATTGGATTTAAATAATACAGTGCAGACTGTAATGCATGGTTAGCATGATTCTAAACATACCCTTCAGCTTCTCCCTCTTATAATGCCCATAAGACTGATTAAATCACTCCATTGTGCTTCCTTGGTTAATAGCATGATCCCTGCAGCAGATGACAGAGCAACAGTTCACAGGCTTCCCAGACAGTTTGAATACTTACAGCAGTCAGATGCAAAACTTCTCATAAACAAACAGCTCAGTATTTTGTAGGGAGTGAATTTCATAATGGGAAAATGCAGATTGAACAGAAGAAAATTTAGCATAAGAACCAATTAAAGTTATAATCTTTATTTTTAAGGAAAACTATGGTCAAGTTTTACATCTCCCTTACCAGCACTAACTGAATGAAAAGGTTCTTTCTAGCTATCAGCTCTGCTTAACCAATTGTGCTGCCATCCAGAGAGACCTGGACAGGCTGGAGAGCTGGGCAGGGAGAGACCAGATGAGGGTCAACAAAAGCAAGTGGAGAGTCTGGCACCTGGGGAGGAATAACTGCTGGAATCAGGACAGGCTGGGGGATGAGCTGCTGGAGAAGAGCTCTGTGGAGAAGGACCTGGGGGTCCTGGGTGATGACAGGTTGGCCATGAGCCAGCAGTGTGCCCTGGGGGCTGAGAGAGACAATGGGATCCTGGGGGCATCAGGAGGAGTGTGGCCAGCAGGTCACAGGAGGTGATCCTCCCCCTCTACTCTGCCCTGGTCAGGCCCCACCTGCAGTATTGTGTCCAGTTCTGGGCTCCCTGGGATAAAAAGGACAGGGATCTCCTGGAGAGAGTCCAGAGGAGGCTACAAAGATGATGAAGGGCCTGGAGCATCTCCCCTGTGAGGAAAGGCTGAGTGAGCTGGGACTGTTCAGCCTGGAGAAAAGAAGACTTAGGGGGGACCTTATGAATGTTTATAAATATCTGAAGTATGGGATGCAGGGGGAATGGGCAGCCCCTTTTCAGTGGTATGTGGAGACAGGACAAGGGGCAATGGCTGCAAGTTGGAGCACAGGAAGTTCCACACCAACATGGGGAAGAACTTTTCCCCAGTGAGGGTGCCAGAGCCCTGGGACAGGCTGCCCAGGGAGGTGGTGAAGTCTCCATCTCTGGAGAGATTCCAGCCCCATCTGGACGCCTGTCTGTGCAATATGAGCTGGGGAGCTGCTTTGGCAGGGGGGTTGGACCCCATGAGCTCTCCAGGTCCCTTCCAACCCCTATGATTCTGTGATCAGGTAGGAAATGAGGATTGGTAATTTGTGCACTAAGTGGAAAGATTCTCAAAAAATGGACGAGAAGGGAAAATTCAGATTATGTCTATGCCAGCATCATAATTCATGAGACCAAATGCATAAGTTTGAAGAAAATCATCAAGGTTTCTCCATTCTGACTGTGGATATTTCAGTTCACATCACAAAGCAATCTTGGGAGTGCACAAATTGTATTTCAGATGCCTAAAATGAAAGATGCACTCTGGAAGTACACACAAAACTCCACACAGGGAAATCCAGATCTTCAAAACTAAAGTGCACTTCAGTTGCTAACAAACAGGACTAGACTGAAGGAAGTTCCCCTAAAACACATACCATCCAGACACTGGGTCCTCTGCACCACTTGTACTGCTTTTCAGAATCCCTGTAGCACTTATAGCTATATCATAGAACCATAGAATGGCATGGGTTGGAAGGGACCTCAAGGATCACAGAGCTCCAACCCCCCTGACACAGGCAGGGACACCAACCTCCAGGCCTGGAGCTACACAAGGTTGCCCAGGGCCCCATCCAACCTGGCCTTGAACACCTCCAGGGATGGGGCAGCCACCCCCCCTATCTGGGCAGCCTGTTCCAGCCCCTCACCACTCTCTCTGGAAAAAACTTCCCCCTAAGATCTAATCTAAACGTTCCCTCCTTTAGTTTTAATCCATCCCCCCTTGTCCTGCCAGTGTCTACCCTTTGAAAAAGTTGAATCCCCTCCTGTTTGTATGTTCCCTTCAGAGACTGGAAGGCTGCAATTAGGTCCCCCCACAGCCTTCTCTTCTCCAGGCTGAACCAGCCCAGCTCCCCCAGCCTCTCTTCATAGGGGAGCTGCTCCAGCCCTCTAATCATCCTTGTGGCTCCTCTGAACCCTCTCCAACAGTTCCACATCTTTCTTGTATTGGGGCCCCAGCTCTGGACACAGGACTCCAGATGGGGCCTCCCGAGGGCAGAGCAGAGAGGGACAATCCCCTCCCTGTCCCTGCTGCCACCCCTCTGCTGATGGAGCCCAGGATCCCATTGGCCCTTTCTCATTCTGATAGAGGCCAAACAAGATGACTACATTCCAAAGAAGCAACCAAGGTCTACCCAGAGCTAAGTATCAACAAAGGTTTGTATAATCCTGACACGTCCAGCCCTATTCACTAACACTACTGAATCTCTGGGTTCCCAATAGCTCATCTGCATTAGCCAAAGGACTAAGTTAATTCCCAGGTGACACTGATCTCAGCAAAACATCTTGGATCTTGCCATCCTAGAGGCTTCATGGAAGGAAAGCTGAAGTTCCCATTTTGCAGGATTTGGCACCCAGGAGCTAACTGCAATCACATATACAAAAGAATAAATTTTTGCAACTTTTATGTATTAATTCTGAAATCTGTAAAACACATTGTGTGGTTCCAAGAGAAACAACAATCCTTGTGCAGTGTCTTGTGAAATCACAAGTTACTGGAATTATTTTTCAGAATTCATGGAGAAAATTATTGCAAAATAGTTCAATCAAAAAAAAAAAAGTTATTAGATATTTTTGAATTACCCACAGCTTGATAGAAGTGAAAAAGAAGGTCTAGGTAGCCACCTCTTGATGCCCAGTAAGGAGAACTCTCAAATTTCAAACAAAATCTATTTCTGTGGCTTTATGTAAATTTTGAGACAACAGAAAACACATTTATCATCTAGACCATGATGGCTGCATCTTTAAAAACACATGGTAATTGTAACACCTTGGTTCATCATGGTAAGAAGGTAGTTTCCCTGGATATCAGGAATGCCACTGCCTGAGAGGTAGAGAACAAAACAGAAAGAAGTTAAGCCCATCTGAGGAGAAATTTAGTCATGATCCTCATTGAGCATGACTAATCTGATTTTTTTTTCTTATTCTCTGTGCAGAAAAAGATAGGAGAACACTAACCTGTCATTAAAGCTACGAGTTGCTCCAGTGGAGTCAGGAGTTTTCTGAAAGGGTGAAATAAGACATGGATTGCAAAGAGCAGAACACACACCAACAACTCACTGACTCTCAAATTCTGAACCCATGGAGGTATAAGCTACCTAAGAAAATTAGGCAATATACTATCCCTATATAGAAGTGTGGGGAGAGAGAGAAAACAAAGAGCAGATGAAGAAAGAGATGATGTTGGACAGCTTCAACCCAACAGATTTCAATGCAGCTCACAGTCATCATTGGATTAGGATGCTTCACAGACCCATAAGAAAGTCTCCTGCTTGAATATGGTTCACTTGGTGGAATCTGCACAGCCCTTACCTGTCTTAAAACAGGTTAAGGAAAGAAAGGTACCTAGTGTACAAAATCCATTTCCCAAGGAATGAGAGTGTCGTGGGTTGACCCCAGCTGGCAGCTAAACTGCACCCTGGCTTCCCCCTGATGTGATGGGGAGGAGAATCAGAAGAGTCCAGGTGAGAAAACTCATGGCTTGAGATAAAGACAGGTTAATAGGTAAAGCAGGAGCCACACATGTAAGCAAAGCAAGTCAAGGAATTAATTCCTCACTTCCCACGGGCAGGCAAGTGTTCAGCCATCTCCTGAAAAGCAGGGCTGCACCACACATATCTGTTTCCATCACAGGGTAACACTTCCTTAGGAAGACAAATACTGCCAGCACTCCTCCCCTACCCCCCACTCAACCCTTCCTCTTCCCCAAGTCCCTTACAGTTCTGAGTGTGACGTCACATGGTATGCAACATCCCTTACCTCTGCTTGGGTCAGCTCTCATGGCTGTGTCTCCTCTCAGTTCCTCACACACTCCCAGCCCATTTGTTGGCAGGGAGGTGTAAGAAGCAGAAAGATCCTTGACTCTGTAAACACTGCTGAGGAAAAAACACCCTACACCTCTATACAACAAAAACATCTCGAGATTATCAACGTTGTTTGCAGCACAAATCTGAAGCACAGACCCATACCAGCTCCTATGAAGAAATCCACTCTCTCTCAGCTGGCACCAGGGTAGAGGTTCAGCTAAGAGACACCCCCTTCATCCTCTGACTAAGCAAGAACACACAGATTTACAAATCCCAGCTAACAGGCTTAACCAGCTGAAACAACAATAGCATCAAGGCTTCCCCACACCAACACAAGCAGGGTCACAGGCACTTTGGCTCACTCCTCTCCTCCCACCTTGCCCCTTAACTATATTCAACCTTGAAAATTATAGAAAGAGAGATTACAGCAGGAAAATAATTACCTTCCAGACTCACAGCCCTAAAGCCTAGCCTGTCTTTCCTTTTAAAAGGGTTTCTTAATGTTTCACTGAAGTTTTAGAGCAGAACCTTCATAATTTAAGTTTGGAATGGCATCACTCAGTTACATTTATCTATCAGCAGATCCTCTTTACTCAAAACCTGATCCCAATAGCTGAGCTTCTAAATGGCCTCCCCTCCTCTTTTAGAAGTCTGAAATGCAGTCACAAACTCTCACTTTTAAGGGCAGCATTATGTACACCCCACACCAACAGGCATCTTAATACCAATTGTTGCAGTTTCATCAGCACTTGACTACTGAATATACTGTTGTTGTCAAGTTTAAAAAACCTCTGAAGCCAGAAACTCACAGCAGCTGGAGAATTAGTGACTGCTGTACCATACAGTTATTATTAAAATAAATAAACTAAGAAAGAAATATCACAAAGGCAGCAAAAAGGCAGTTCTTTTCTGCCTTTCCTGCCTACCACAAATCAAGGACCTCAGCAGAAATCAAACTATGTCAAGAATATCATTCCAAACCAGTATTTTAATTTAAATAAATAAAAAAATCCTTATTTAATCAAACCTTAGTGTAATACAGGTGCACATTCTTACAGCAAGGATGTTTACCAAAGCCATGAAAGAGGAATAAACCAAGTAATCTTAGAACACATCTGAAAATGCTGAATGGTGAAGGGTTTTTTTCCCCCTCCATCCTTTCCTTCTCTTCCTATAAACCATTGACTCAAGTTCAATGAGGAGCCTTTAGCTCCTTTTTTAGCACTTAAAAGAAATATTTTAACTTGATGAATGTAAGAGTTCCACAAGTTGTTTAGTACCATACTTGAATATTTCAAACCAGTCTGAAATTCAGCTGGTAATCTGAATGTGTAAGATAAATGTTAACAGCACAAGAATTTACCCATCAGTACTGGCTCTTTTGCCAAGGAAACACTTAAGTCTGAGTTTGAAGATGTCTTCCACATTGACCAAGAAATTCAGAGATGTATTTTTCAGAACTGTATAAATCCCACTTTTCTGGTTCCTAAATCTGCCCTCCTCAATAAAACATAACTGCTGAAGAGCTCAAACTATGTTCAACAAATGGTGCTTGGATGATCTCCACCACATAATTATTTCCTTCATTAATTACTTAACAGAAGACAATGGTCTATCAGACATACCATATTCAATAACAGGGGAGGAAGAAGTAAAAAGTAAAGAGTTATTAAATATAGAAAGGGCAACTAAAACTTCTGGAAAGATTCATACACATTTATTTTTCCCTTAAAAATAAAAAGGTTTTATTTGCATCTACGATGCTGTATTAAGATGCATATTTATTTGATTCTATATTTCTACAAGTAAAACATTTTCCCCTTGTTCTATCATATGCTATTTACACAGCTAAAAATGCTCATTTAAAATATCCCTTCAAACAGAATGTACTATAGCAATTAAACTTCATGAGCACCAAGACTTTTTCATTAGAACTTCATTGTACAGTTTCTCATATGCTACTAAAAACATGTTTTTCTTCAACAGCATACAGGGCAGTAGGTTTTTGATGTTCAGAAGTAGAGAAGAAAACCTCCCAAACAATCCAACTATGGAGGAAGGTAGAAATAGAATCCACCGTGACAGGGCACAAATTAAATCATTTTTTACTGTTATTGATGCTGCCTAAAACCATTGAATCATAGAATCACAGAATCATAGACTCATAGAGTCACAGGGGTTGGAAGTGACCTGGAGAGATCATGGGGTCCAACCCCCCCTGCCAGAGCAGCTCCCCAGCTCATATTGCACAGACAGGCGTCCAGACGGGGCTGGAATCTCTCCAGAGATGGAGACTCCACCACCTCCCTGGGCAGCCTGTCCCAGGGCTCTGGCACCCTCACTGGGGAAAAGTTCTTCCCCATGTTGGGGTGGAACTTCCTGTGCTCCAACTTGCAGCCATTGCCCCTTGTCCTGTCTCCACAGACCACTGAAAAGGGGCTGCCCATTCCCCCTGCATCCCACACTTCAGATATTTATAAACATTCATAAGGTCCCCCCTTAGTCTTCTTTTCTCCAGGCTGAACAGTCCCAGCTCACTCAGCCTTTCCTCACAGGGGAGATGCTCCAGGCCCTTCAGCATCTTTGTAGCCTCCTCTGGACTCTCTCCAGGAGATCCCTGTCCTTTTTATCCCAGGGAGCCCAGAACTGGACACAATACTCCAGGTGGGGCCTAACCAGGGCAGAGCAGAGGGGGAGGATCACCTCCTTTGACCTGCTGGCCACACTCCTCCTGATGCCCCCCACGATCCCATTGTCTCTCTCAGCCCCCAGGGCACACTGCTGGCTCATGGCCAACCTGTCATCACCCAGGACCCCCAGGTCCTTCTCCACAGAGCTCTTCTCCAGCAGCTCATCCCCCAGCCTGTACTGATTCCAGCAGTTATTCCTCCCCAGGTGCCAGACTCTCCACTTGCTTTTGTTGACCCTCATCTGGTTTCTCCCAGCCCAGCTCTCCAGCCTGTCCAGGTCTCTCTGGATGGCAGCGCAGTGTCCTGCGTGTCAGCCACTCCTCCCAGCTTTGTACCATCGGGTACTTGCTGAGGGTGGATGCTGTTCCCTCATCAAGGTCATCAGTGAAGATATTAAACAGGACTGGACCCAACACTGAGCCCTGGGGAACACCACTGGTCACAGGTCTCCAGTCAGACTCTGCTCCACTGATCACCACCCTCTGGGCTCGGTCCCACAGCCAATTCTCAACCCACCTCATTGTCCACTCATCTATACCGTTCTCTCTCAGCTTTGCTATCAGGGTGTCATGGGAGACAGTATCAAAGGCCTTGATGAAGTCAAGGTAGATGACATCCACTGCTCTCCCTCCATCTACGCAGCCAGTGATGACATCACAGAAGGCTGTGAGATTGGTCGAGCACGATTTCCCCTTGGTGAATCCCTGCTGACTGCTCCTCATCACCTTCTTCTCTTCCAATTGCTTGGAGATGGCATCCAGCATTCTTTTCCAAGTGGAAGTGATACTAGTAATCTAATTCTAGTCCTTCATAGACCTAGCACAAATCAACCCAGAAAAACATCTTCCACAGACCATACCCAGAACTGAGACTTCTTGAAACCCCCTTAAGTATCCCACTGTGCAAATAACCAGCTTTAAGCTGTAGTTCAAAGAAAGTTATTTAAAAAGATTGGAATTCCAAGAAGTTTAAGAATGACTTGATTTCCAGTCAAGTGAGACTCTTTCATTATGTGTTGGGGTTTTTTTCCATTTGTTATTATTTCTTCCATAAGAACACATATTTTAACAAAATAATAATAAAAAATCAAAATAAAACCAAACAAACAGAACAAGAACCCCAAACTCACCCCACAATTCTGAAACCAAATTTTCAGTGTTTTTATGAAAGCTGGTCTAGTAAAGTTCATGTAAGCACATAATACAAGAATTTTTATGGAAAAAAAAGTATTTTGTGAAAATACTCCTGCCAGAAGAAATGCTTCACACTTACAAATACTGTGAATATTATTTGGAAAGCATCTTTTTATTTTAAGGAATTCAGAGCTAGAAATATATGCATATTTTTCATTCGAAATCCATAAAAAAGAAACCCTCCCCCAAAACAATTAGCCCCAAATCCTGGATGAATAGGCACAGCTTTGATGTTCATGAAAATTTAAGTACAGGAAAATGTAATCTGTTTACTCAGGATAAAAGACTATGGTAGCCCTACTTTCACTCACTGAGAAACGAATCCTTTGAAGAAGGATTTAAAATAAGAATTTTGAAAAAAAAAGTACAATAATTTTAGCTACAGATAAGCTGCAATAGTGCAGCTATGGGAGCTGAGGGGACAACATATGTACATCTAATCAAATGGGTCTACAGAAGAGAAAGACAACTAAGACTGCAAGTTTGCATTAGGTACATGGTTTCTGCTTCCTTTGGGAACAATATCCACCCACTAGTCCAGGAAGACATTCATTAAATGCATCTCCAATGCTTGCTTACTATGACAATTCAATTTTTATTTAATTTGAATATAACCCACTGGTCCATAACCCACTGTTTGACATCACATAGGACAAGGATTACAGTGAACTTTGCTATCCCAGATCAAAAGGAGACTTGAAAAACGCAGTCGTATTTGAATAGTGAAGATGATAAAGATTCTCTTTACTGATACTTTAAGTACATTAATTCAAATTTGCATTCTGAATGAAGTCCAACCAATTGAGCAATGTCAAGAAATAATAATCTAATAAATGTCATAAAACAACTAATAGTATCTCACTAAACAGGTATGTCCCTTTTTATTCAGTTTTTTCTCCTTACTTAGAGCAGACATGTAGCTTTTTTAATTACTTTTTTAGTATAAAGAAATCTGTAGAGCCCCTTCACCTCAAAGGACCAAGTTTGATTCACCTATAAGTCATATGTCTCCAATGCCACCAGCCAAGAAGATCTACAAGGCCATGGCCACACTCTCTTAAGGACAAGAGGACTGTACAGGTCCAATAAAGTCCCATTCTTTAAACAAGCAACCTTTGAGAGGAAAGTAAAACCAATATTAAAATTTACGTATTTGAACAACAACAATAACAAAAATAGATATATGGAATGTATCAGATGTTTAGATCTGCATGTGTTCCATCATGCCCTCCCCCAAAGTCTACACTTGAATACATGTTTCCCTGCATTGACTACCAGTAATAAGAAGCCTTCCATTCTAAATTGTTTTGTGAGTCATGATTTAACACTCTGTAACTGGTCCAAGCATTAATTTTTTTTCTGGTTTTAACCAACTTCCATAGTTCATTTCTAAGGCTTCAGAAATCTGTGATTCAAAAATTGGATAACAACATCTACATTAACATTTTTTTGTACCACAGAAGTGCCTCCAAAGGCTTCTATTTACATTTATAATTTACTGATGCTCACTAGGCATTCCATTTTCTTTCATTTTTGCCATGAATTTTTAAACAAGAAAAGATGACCCAACTGAACAACGGGTGTGCAGTTCAGTGGTAGTTTGCAATTAAATGTGCCAGACATCTGTGAAACTCTTAACTGGCCCTGTGCAAGGAAAAAAGGGAACAGTTCTACGATTTCAAGATGAAACAAAGTTAATATCACCTACACAATGAAAAATAAAACCTTATGTAAGCATCCATGGTATAACTACCAAGTAGAGATAAAGGCAATCAAACGTATCCAGGTAGAACACACACACACACACTGGTTTCTGGAAGCAAACCAAAACAAAGTACTTTATGATAGTGATAACAAGGAAAGAGTTCAAATATGGCCCTGACCCTTCCTTCTACAAGCAAGAGAAAAACCTTCCAGCCTTCCAGTTAAAAGAAAATCTCACAGCAATTGTGCCATGATAATATGATGCTGAACTAGAAGCTAGTTGGGTGCATTTTGAACATATCCAGAACCAATACAAACCGTAACAAATAACAGTTTTAAATAGTAACAACAATCTGACAGGCTTGAAAAAGAAAACATTTCATTTCCTCTTTAATACACACAATCATAACATTCCAAGCAGGGGTAAAACATCTCAACCACTCCAAACTCTCCTCCAAACAAGAGGAAGAAACGGTTGGGCTTGTTTCTGCTCAGCCAGGGAACTAAAAAAGCCACGAGGAGCTAGGAGACACAAATCCTGCAAGACTCCAGCTCTGAGCCTTATGTGTTTTCCATTCCCAGCAAATGTGTCACACAAGGGGTGCTCGTTAGGAGGAAATAATCCCTAAATGTGTAAGTAAAAGCTGGAGGGCATGAAGCAGAAGCACTTTCATCCACATCACACTGAAGGAGACCGCGGGATTAGTGACAGGAAAAGTTTAATACAAGCTGTTTACCAGTAACACTGTCCTCCAAGAAGCCTCTAAAGAGAAACATCAGCAATCTACATGAGAGAGCAAGCTGATTCCTCTCTGTCAAGACTCTACAGAGGCAGCAGTGGAGCTGCTGAAGAGCTGTGTGTCGCTGCCAGTTCTTTTAACTAGTCGGAATCTGCTGGGGATCAGAAGCAGCAAAGGCATCCAGGACAGTCAGGAGGCTTAACCAAACCTTGCTCATCACTTGAAAGTATCAATCACGTTATTTTAATTACACCTCAGCACTGCAAATGGCAATGCAAGAAAGTCCACAGATTTTAAAAGGTGAAAAGCACGTGTTTGTTGAAATACAAAGGCAACCAGGCTGGGGAAGGGGCTGGAGGGCAAATCCTATGAGAAGGGGTTGAGAGAGCTGGGGGTGTTTAACTTGGAGAAGAGGAGGCTGAGGGGAGACGTTACCACCACCTACAACTACCTGAAGGGAGGTTGTAGAGAGGTGGGCGATGGTCTCTTCAGCCAGGGGACAGGAGATGGGACAAGGGGCAATGGCATGAAGCTGTGCCAGGGCAGGGACAGATTGGACATTAGAAACAAATGTTTTCCTGACAGAGTTGTCAGGGCCTGGAACAGGCTGCCCAGGGAGGGGGTTGAGTCACCTTCCCTGGATGTGTTCAAAAAAGGGTAGCTGAGGTACTTAGGGATCTGGTTTAGCTTAGGATGGGAATGGTTGGGCTTGATGATCTTCAAAGGTCTCTTCCAACCTTGTGATTCTGTGCAGTGTGTATTGCTCAAGCTCTGCAGAAAGCTGTAATTCTGTTTACACCTATAAACAAAAACATACTTAGCCCACAAGTTTTCTGTACCTCCTTAAAAACTGCATTTTAGACTGTTCCATCATTTAAATAAAATGTCTCTCTCTGTGGTGGGCTGGCCCTGGTTAGAGGTCAGGTGCTCACCAAAGTCGCTCTGTCACTGCCCTTCCCAGCTGGACAGGGGAGAGAAAAACTAAAAGAAAGACTCATGGGTTGAGATAATATAGGGAGAGATCACTCAGCAGTTACCATCATGGGCAAAACAGACACAACTCAGCAAAATTCATTTAATTTATTACCAATGAAATCAGAGTAAGATAATGAGAAATAAACCAAATCTTAAAAACACCCCCCCAAAACCACCACCACCCTTCTCTTCCTCCCAGGCTCAACTTTATACCTGATTTCTCTACCTCCTCCCCCTGAGTGGCACAATGGGACAGGGAATGGAGGTTGGGGTCAGTTCAACACGTGTCTCTGACACTCCTTCCTCCTCACAGGGAGGACTCACGCTTTTCTCCTGATCCAGTGTGGTGTTCCACCCAAAGGAGACAGTCCTCCACCAACTTTTCCAACATGAGTCCTTCCCACCAGCTGCAGTTCTTCAACTGCTCCAGTGTGGGTCCCTTCCATAAGATGAAGACCTTGAGGACCAGAGTGCTCCAGCATGGGTCCCCCACAGGGTCACAAGTCTCCCCAGCAAACCTGCTCCAGTGTGGGCTCCGCTTTCCATGGGCTGCAGGTCCACCAGGAGCTTGCTCCAGCATGAGCTTCCTGTGGGGTCACAGCATCCTTCACATGTCTCCACCTGCTCTGGTGTGGGGTCCTCCATGGGCTACAGGTGGAATCTCTGCTCCACCATCCTCATCCATGGGATGAAGAGGGAGAGCCTGCCCTGGTCTTCTCCAGGGGCTGCAGGGGAATCTCTGCTCAGGTGCCTGGAGCTGCTCCTCCCCCTCCTTCTCTGGAGACACCAAGGTCAGAGTTGTTCCTCTCACATATTCCCACTCCTCTTCTTAGCTGCACTTGCTCTTCCCCCACCTAGCCAACCCCCCCTACCACCCTGCCCCATTCTTAACTACATTATCTAAATGAAGGCACTACCACCAATGGGCTTGGGAACCCTAAAATACTCTGAGACCAGGACTGTATCACTCTTACCTACTCAACTCCAACTCCTTCAAAACCCACGTTACCCTAGATATTGTCTCCACAAAGCATCATAATGTAGTTTTTTCTCTGATGTTTTCAGCTCCAGCACAAACCTATTGACACAGAATGGTTGGTTACTCAACTTACAAATACATGAGAAGAAAAAAACAAATCTTAAAAAAAATAACAAAATACTACTAGGGCAACTGAATATAGATTAAGAAGCTGGAAGCTACTTACCACATAGCAGTTCCAAAATGTATTAACAATTACTTCTAAATGCTACTTTCCTCAATAACTCTCTTGGCTGTATTAATTTTTAATAATGCCTCAATAGCCTTTCATTATAGTGTTTTAAAGATCTCATTTTGCTACTCTAAGTATAAACTATTTAGTTGGATTTCAATTTTCTAAATAAATAGAAATGCCAAGGACTTTTCGTTAAGTCAAGATTTGTTTTCAGACCACAATCAATTCATTCCTATTTCTCAGGAAATCTTCAGGATTTTGGAAAGCAATTTAAAAATCAAAATTCACAGTGGCTGGACTGTCAGCTACAGCTTGTACCACACCCTGCTTGTGCTATGAAGTATGTGGTCTCCTCAACAGCTTATACTCTACAAAATGCATACATAAGGAAACTTTTAAATCCAGGATTCTGCAAATATTAATGCAGCAGAAACATAGAGCCAGTTCAAATGTCCTGCTTAAGCAAAAAGGAGAACCAAGCCTCATCCCCCAAAAAAGCCTCAACCAAATCCTCATCCCCAAAAATGCCACACACAACCCAAGTTCAGACTACCTATAAGGAGCTGAGGGAAAACACACTCACTTTAAGGGACTGTTACTGTCATATGATATAACATGACCATAGACTGAGTTCAGGAAACTAAACCTCTATGTTAGCAGGCTGGCACCAGTTTAGTTCAGGTTGCTTAACCAGCTCTGTACTGAGGAAGCTCTAAAGTCTACTTGAACTCTACAAGGAGTATATGAGAGGGGAATAGTGAAAAAATAATTCAAACAAGGTGCTCCTAAGATTCCTCTGACCTCCAGAAAGGGTTTAGATTTTATCAACACTTCAAGCTTATTAATGGCTTTTTATGCACATCTGGATAGTGTCTGGTTTGGGTACAAGACAAATTTAGGGGTGATCTCAGCCAGAAGAAAATACATTATATGTGCTGCTCTCTTTTCATAGTGAAATAAGTTCTAACTACAACAGAGCTGACTGACTTAAAAGTAAGCTAAAAAGCCCTTTGTGTCATGATTGTGGAAGAGCTCAATTACAAGTATCTGTAGCCATTCTAACTTCAGAGTACAGGCTAGAGCCACAAACCAAAGCTGTGACAAAGATCCAAGAGCTTAGATCTGGAGTATTTAAAAAAAAAGTAAATATTTACACTCTGAAACCTCTTAACTGCTTACATTTAGTTTTAAGAGAAAGGTTTCTTACTGTAAAAATTCAACTCTTAAAGCATTTTGAAGCCCACACGTGGGCTGAGACTCAACTGGAGAAGTATCAGCTTTGACATCCTAGAAGTTATCATTTTACATGGTCTAGCTTCATTGAGTTGAAACTTCTGCTTCCTCCTCTCACATCCTTCCTTTTGATTGTTGCTTAGAGTTACCTCAGAGATTCTTAAGTCAAGTTTTACAGGTATTTGCATTAGCTCGAGCTGTTGGGTTTCTGCCTTTGTAAACTACACATTCAATAAGGATTACAGACTTGAAAACTCTGTTTTAACCAGGACACACAACAAAACAAGTAGATTCAAATTTTTTCTTAAATATAATTTAATCACTTCTTATTAAAAAATAAATCACAGAAGCTATTTTACTGTAATTAATTTTCCCTTGTTAGAGAACCCATTTATACTAATCAGAAGGGAAGTCATCACGACTATGAGAACTGGGAAGAACCTGCTTCTGGACTTTAGGAATTACTTGTAATTATCAACTTCTCCATTGAAGAACAGTCCATTTTAAAGGCAGTATCAACTCCTGTTCAGCGAGCACTACTTTTCAAGTGTCAAATACTGTACTGTGTCAACTGGCAAAGACTGACTCCCTCTCTGCCTACACACTGTTCCAGTCCCAATGTGTTTATTACAGTGCATTCCAAGTTACTCTGAATGAAAGAATGATTTTATTTGCATGAAACATGAACTATAAAAATTGTTACAGAATCATATTTGCTTAATATATTACAGTTTCTCAGTTACATAGAGTTATAAGCACGTAAAGTGCTATTGAATATTTAGCTATAAATACTAAACTTTATGTAAGTCATTATTCTTTTCAACAAAATTAATGCAGAACTTTGACAGCTTTGGATCTATACTGATAATTAATATTTTCTCCTTCTGTCATCAAGCATCTGTAACTTTGAAGACTATGCTAATAGCTCTTCTAGTTTAATTTTGATTCATTTAATGCATTAAAGAAGGTTGCACTTATAGTATATGTTAAACCAGAAAGTTTCATTAACTCAGTATTAAGCACTTAATATCAATTTCATACATTTTCAGCCGAAAATCAAATGTAGGTAGGATTTCTATTTCTGAAACCCAAGGAATAAAGCTTACCTACAGCCACAACTGTGATCTGCAGGACTGACAGACTCTCTCAGGTTTCTGTGCTTCATCCAAGGCCATCTATTAACAAGCAGGCACAACAGATGAAAAGCAAACACTCACTGCTGTGGCTCACCCAGGTCTGGTTCTTTCTTGGCTGCATGCAGTGCAAATTGTCCTTTGCTGGGTTAGGAATAGCACTATTGACCGGATTATTTAGGGTAAATATTGCAGTTCATGCTGGGAGATGAAGGAAAGGGTTGCTATAATTAAAAGGCTTCCCAGACTCCACCTCCCACTTTTTGGGAAGACAGCACTATTATCTGCACAAGGAGAATAAAGATCTAAATGTGCAAATGATTAAGGGACTGGAACATACAAAGAAAGCCTGAGGACAGCTGGGACTGTTTAGTATTAAGAAGAGAAGGTTTGAAGAGATCTTAGAAATGTGTATTTGTAGCAGGGTAGAGCGGCCAGGGAGAAGAGACAAGAGAGCCAGACTCTTCTCAGTGGCACCCAGTGACAGGACAAATATCAACAGGAACAGGAAACTCCACTTAGACCTAAGTAAAAACTTGACATGAGAGCATCCATCCTGAGAAACACCCAGAACCCAGCCCAGCCATGAGTAACTTCCTCTAGTTGACACTGCTTTGAGCATGGATCTTTGTCTAGAGACCTCCAGAGCTCCTTCCCATCCTCAGCTGTTCTACCTTTGAAACTTCTATGATTCCCCTGATGTATGAAAGTGCCCTGACAATGAAATATCAGGAGGATGGTGAGGTGTTAGCCCCAAAGAGAAGAATGCAAAGGCATCATCACTGACATGATTTTGATGGGAGGGAGAAGTATGAGTCCAGGACAGTATGTTGAAGGGTTTTTTCAGATTAACTCAGCTAATTTCAGCCTTGGACAGTGGTAGATGGGATTCTTAACAGGCTTTTCTTGTGAGTCTATTTCTGCATTCACATAATGCTCCTAAGATACCAACAGATGCAGTGGAAACCACAAGATTTCCATGAGGAACAGAATGGATGAGAAAGCCTTTCAAATCACCCAAAAGCTGTGTAAAACAAAAACCCTAAAACCAGAATACTTCTGTGGAGCAGAATCTGACTGGAGACCTGTGACTAATGGTGTTCCCCAGGGCTCGGTGTTGGGTCCAGTCCTGTTCAATATCTTCATTGACGACCTTGATGAGGGAACAGCATCCACCCTCAGCAAGTACCCGGTGGTACAAAGCTGGGAGGAGTGGCTGACACGCAGGACACTGCGCTGCCATCCAGAGAGACCTGGACAGGCTGGAGAGCTGGGCAGGGAGAAACCAGATGAGGGTCAACAAAAGCAAGTGGAGAGTCTGGCACCTGGGGAGGAATAACTGCTGGAATCAGGACAGGCTGGGGGATGAGCTGCTGGAGAAGAGCTCTGTGGAGAAGGACCTGGGGGTCCTGGGTGATGACAGGTTGGCCATGAGCCAGCAGTGTGCCCTGGGGGCTGAGAGAGACAATGGGATCCTGGGGGGCATCAGGAGGAGTGTGGCCAGCAGGTCACAGGAGGGGATCCTCCCCCTCTACTCTGCCCTGGTCAGGCCCCACCTGGAGTATTGTGTCCAGTTCTGGGCTCCCTGGGATAAAAAAGACAGGGATCTCCTGCAAAGAGTCCAGAGGAGGCTACAAAGATGATTTGGGGCCTGGAGCATCTCCCCTGTGAGGAAAGGCTGAGTGAGCTGGGACTGTTCAGCCTGGAGAAAAGAAGACTAAGGGGGGACCTTATGAATGTTTATAAATATCTGAAGTATGGGAATGGGCAGCCCCTTTTCAGTGTCTGTGAAGACAGGACAAGGGGCAAGTTGGAGCACAGGGAGTTCCACACCAACATGGGGAAGAACTTTTGCCCAGTGAGGGTGCCAGAGCCCTGGGACAGGCTGCCCAGGGAGGTGGTGGAGTCTCCATCTCTGGAGAGATTCCAGCCCCGTCTGGACGCCTGTCTGTGCAATATGAGCTGCTGAGCTGCTTTGGCAGGGGGGGTTGAACCCCATGAGCTCTCCAGGTCCCTTCCAACCCCTGTGATTCTATGATTCTACGGGTCATGTGGAGGTATATAATGCCAGACCTGAAGACACAGAAGAAAAAGCAAAAAAGATGATTTTTGGAAACCAGAGACTAAAACATATGGTAGGGACTCCACAGATCCCTCTAGAGAAAAAGTACCAAAAGAATGTAGTAGCTCCCACCTCTTGAGCATCTGTCTGGGAAGACCTTGTTCAGTCAAATGAAGACTTTCACAAACGTTTCCATAAGTTTCAGCTCTTTGGCATATCAGTATTAACAGCCAAGTAACCATCAGTCAGAGATATGACTCACAAATACCACACAGCTTGCTATTTACCAAAATAGATGTATTTCACTGGAGTAACAGGAGGAAAAGAGGGGGGTGCTGATACTAATTTATTACAGCTTTATATCACCGAACTTCTTGATCATGGAGGAACACTGGGTGTGGAACACTGAATTTACAGTGATGGATTCTGTTGGAGCTTCCAATCTCAAAAGAAAACAGAAGTCAACAGCCAGGAAAGCATAACATGACAGTTAGCAAGGTTCTTTACCTCCTTCCTCTTGCCATAACTTAACATATTGAAATCCAGCTTTCAGAGGCTCATTGATAAGTTTTGCTTATTTTAGTGAATTTAGTAGATTTAAAGAGGGATGAAGATGCTTTTTTCCTACAAAATTGACTTTCCCCCCCCCCCACCCCTCATTGTAGGAAACAGCCCTTACACCATTCTCCCAGCATTCCAACTCCTGAATTAAAGAGCTGCAGCAGCAGAGCCTTTCAGCAGAGATGCTGAATCCCTAAATCCATTCTCCAGGCTCACTTTCCCTGCACAACATCCTCAGAGATACCAGTTCATACCTTGATTTCAAGAAGTTCTTACACATGTACTGCTTTACCCTTTCTCAATCATTAGGTACATTTGCTCACATGGAGTTGCTACCCAATGGGAGCTGACAAAACCTTATTAGTTACACTATGATGTATATGACCTACTGGAAGGGGCAGAAAGCTTTCCCATCCTACTAGCTATAAAACATAAATTCAACTTTAAGCAAGAATGTTCCTCTGATTACAATTTGTTTGGGTTTTTTTTTTAATTGAAAGTTCTTACACTGGAAGTGACACAGGAAGATTTTCAGTTCACAACTAAATCAAGAAATGTTTTTTGGATGCAGTGAGCATTGCTGAAGAACAGCAGCAAACTCTGAGGATTGGTGAGGCATGAGCAATCCAAGATCAGTCTTGTCTTCAGTCAGCTCATTACGAGCTTGAAAGTGTATTTCATGGTTCCTTTTCCACGTTTAATGAAAAGTTATCTTAGTGATTCCTGTAATTCTGTAGTAGGAAAGAGCCTTGTTTCAATAGGTTTGTTCAGATTCCTTTGTAAACAACGTGTCCTTTGATTCACAAATTCATATTTGTGTTTATTAAGAATATTTTATTTTTAGCAAACTAAAGTGCAAAGTAAAAACAAAAAAGGCTGTTGCAGTGGCTCTTAAAGCAGACAAAAGTCAATAAAAACTAGAAATTTTTATCTAATTGAGTATTTGTCCCAGAATATAAAGATTTTGAAGGAAAAATAGTGAGATCACGTAAAACTGGTTGAAATGCCATATTGCTGGTACTAGTTAGTTTAGAAGGCTCCACAAAAAACCATCAAATACCAAAATGCACCAGACTTGTAACTGAACATTTTGCCCTATCTCACTTTTGACTAACTCAAAAACCTAATACCAATTCTGCATAGTTAAGAAAGGCTTCCAACTGTAAACAAGAGGGCAGTGAAAGCAACATAGAAGTCCAGCATTTGTAAGCTGTTGGGAAGCAAAAGCAGTATTCATGTTTATAGAAGCTTTCAGTGAATTGTTAGGTTGGAATAATTCCACTGATGCAACACAACTGCAAATTAAAGCAGGACAGTCAGATTACAGGGTGGCATTAATATAAATGAAGAGACACCACTGGTCTAAGATCTAAGTAAGACCAAAACTACTTAGACCTACTTATTTACTGAGGACTATTCATTTTTCATGTACTTCAAAAGTAGAACGAACTTTAAGCCATAAAAATTACCAGAATGAAAATTTTAGCAGAGAGTCAGTAGGTTGATCAGAAGTTGAAGTGATTCTCCATGAAATAACAAATAATCTTCATTGAGACAAATTGGAAGTTATGAAACTCTAGCTGAAATAATCCTATAGCTGAAACAGGCATTTCTATCATGACAGAAACAATATGTGACTATTCACAAGTAATCTTTTTTCTAAGTTACCTTTATGCTGAATATCATGTTGAATAGTGTAGCATTCAGAGTATGTCCAACTGAAGCTTTTGCAAGACACAAGTTGAAGGTAGATCACCAAATTCAAAACTGATGTTTCAAAATATGTGCTGCCTCTGATTATAAAAGCAAGTTCTGAATTTTAAAAAGTTCCATCTATGCAAGAATTAATAAAAGTCCTCAATGGAGAACTTAAAACAAGCATGAATGGTAATTATAGATCAAATTCCATCAGAAAATAAATGGAACTTCATCAACATAAGAGAATGTTACTACACTGACACTTTGGCCACACACATGAGATAACTAATGAGGTAGCTGCAATGATTCTGCTCTGTGTAAAGTCCTACAAAATGTTACTGCCACAGGAGAGCAACACAAGGTAATTTGAAATGGCAGATTCACTGAGACAGACTAAGAAACAAAACTAAAAAAGTTCAGTAACAAGTAACGAGCTGGTAAAATTAAGAGGCTGATTTAAGATAGCTTGGATAGCTTATTAACACAGATATTTTAATACCACACAGAGTATTTATCAAGATACAGAAGTTGGTTTGATACTAACCCAATCCCCAATTTCACTCAACTTTGAGTAAATCAAGGATAGTGTGAAAGGCAAACAAACACTTCAGCTGGAAGTCAGAGATGATTATGCAGCTTTGGGGTGTCTAAGAGATCAGCATAGAACTGAGTACACAGCTAAATGCTTAGTCTTGTGAAACACACAGTTTAAATGGGGAATCAGGTCATAATTTTGTAAAAATAGCATCCTGATAGAGACAGGTGCTAACCCTTTGCTGGGTGCAAAGGAAGAGAACACAGGTAAGGTCTCAGGTGGGAGGAGGGGGAAAGGCCAAAGACTGGAGGTGTTTTATTAATACCAGTCTCAGAACTTTATTTCTTCAGAGAGACAAAAATAATATAAAAGCCTTTAGGTATTCACCTTCCTTAAAAATCCATGAACTGAATGCTGTAAAGACAAGTTAAGATGTAAAGCTAAGAAGAAAATAGCTGTCAAGAGTTAAACATCAAGGAATAATCAGTGATATGCTCATGACAACAGATTTTTAAAGAGTTATTGCCTATAGAAATATATCAATCCATCATGCCAGAGCAGATTCCAAGCCACCTGCTGAAATATCACTGGTGCTCCATGACTGATACAATAACTGAAAAAACTTCCCACCCATAAACACCTACTGTCCAAGATCAGATTAAAAAGTCAAAAGCAATTAGTTATATAAAGAGAAATTAAGTGAACATTCATTCAGCTAAAGATTTTCTGTAACCAAAACTAAGTTTTCCATCAATGTATTAGATAAACAGTGGCAGTAGTTGTAAGAATGTTATTACAAACTCTTGCATTGGATGCTGTTCTTTTCCTATGGCTCCAATAAATTCTACAGTAACTTCCACACATGGCTTAGTGCAGAGATAGTAGGAGCAGGATAAAAAGGGACTGGTGGGGCAGACAGTAACATGGACAAGGACAGACACTACCAGTAAAGTTTTCTCTAAACCAAAGCTCACATGCAAAAAAAAAAAAACCCAAAACAAAACAAAAAATTCTTTAAAATTCCCCCGAATAGGCTTTTTTTGAGGATTGCTATTTATCAGCAGAAAATTATACTGCAGAAATAGGAAAGTTTCCACCAAGAAAATGGAGCAGGATCCTCAAGCCTGCAAAGCTAGTTCCACAAGAAAAACAGAAGTCCTATGATGGAGGCTAAAGGTCACAAGGTCTACATTTTATCAGTGTACAACAGCATCCAACAAACAAGAGTAAGTCTTCTACCCCACACAAGAGTCAAACTGCACCACAGAATGTTGTGGCAACCAAAACTATAAACATCAAAAGCCAACAAGAAGATCCTCAACCAGTGTTTGAGGAGAAGGAGTACAATAGGGGGGAAAAATATCCCTTACATCCCATACATCCCTTCCATTTTCCCTTATAACCACTGCTATGGAAAGCCCATAGGTGGAGAAGGATGTCTCACATGATCCAACCCATTTGCTCTGAAGCTGCAAATGCCACTCCTACAAGTGCACAACGTGACAGAGGGCTATAAAAAATGGCTTACCTCTTGTGATGGGTGACTAACTCTGAAGTAGGATGGCACAGGCAAGAAAATGAGAAGAGCTAGGGGCTGCGTGGGCTGCAGTCAACAAGAACAGCAAGAGACTTTTTGAACTGTGCCTGGTGTTTGACCTACTTCTTACAAACACTCTCTAACCTGACAAAACATATATAAAAGCTTTCCAGATTGCACAAGGAGAACCCTGGTCAGCTACACCTGCATCAGACTGAAGTACGTTCAAATCTGCATCACATCACCTGTTCAAGGTGCAGAGGCAAAACAAGCAGCATGTGTCAGCACCAGTCACAACTTCTTAGTATCAAGCAGCTTCCTGCTCACCCTTCTTATTCCACACACTGCCATTGAATCAGCACTACAAAGCCCAGAATCAAAAATCCTAGGAAATTCAAACTGGAACAGAGAAAGCCTTCTAAAAGCCAGGAAACAATGTAATGTACATAGTGATGTTTGATAAAAGCTGGCCAGATAGGAGATGGCTTAAAGTGTACCATGAAGGAAAAAGCCCAAGACCGTTATACTAGTAGAAAAGCAGAGAATTATCACAGAATCACAAGGTTGGAAGAGACCTTTGAAGATCATCGAGTCCAACCATTCCCATCCTAAGCTAAATCAGATCCCTAAGTACCTCAGCTACCCTTTTTCTGAACACATCCAGGGAAGGTGACTCAACCCCCTCCCTGGGCAGCCTGTTCCAGGCCCTGACAACTCTGTCAGGAAAACATTTGTTTCTCATGTCCAATCTGTCCCTGCCCTGGCACAGCTTCATGCCATTGCCCCTTGTCCCATCTCCTGTCCCCTGGCTGAAGAGACCATCGCCCACCTCTCTACAACCTCCCCTCAGGTAGTTGTAGGTGGTGATTATGGAAGCAAGTCAGTAAAAGTAATGAAAGGAAAGACATTTGAGAGACATTATAAAAATAAATTAAAGCCATGTGTGGAAATTGTGCACTGGGAAATAAGTGAAACAAAAAAATTCTTGATGTAGAATACAAGTGGATTGACTGACCCATTTCCACCTTAATATCATATTGGCTGGAGCACATGGAGCAGAACGTTACTTTAAACGTCAGTCTAAGAAATAGTGTAATCACAAAAGGGTATCAAGCAGCAAAGGAGCTATGGAGAGTAACAAGCACATCTATCACAGCAATAACAACATCCTTGATAGTACCCTAAGAAAACTAATAGAGCTGTTCAAAGGGGAAAGGCCTCCTCATCAATAGAGCCACAGAACCGGTGTCAAAATACCCCCAAAGAGAAAATGCTAAGAGCAATTAGAGGATTAAGTTGCTTGCAATGAAAGCCTGTTCCAGTTTGGTGCTTTGCTGTACACAGGGGGGTCAGAATCTGTATGAAACCCAGGGACCAAAATCCAAAGCAGCACCATCGCGGCGGAACGCGTGATACGATGAGGTTCCCTCCTACTCCCAGAAATGCAGAAAGAACAACAATATTCTGTAAAATCATTCCATAAGAGCCTACAGTTCATAGAGTATTAATATTCTGAAGGTCAGAGGATGTTAACACTGGCAAGTTTTGGTTTTTTGAGGATAACCTTAAGTAGTTTACAGCACTGCTGTGGAAAAGGCTGGACTCTCCTCTTCGTTGTACCTTTCACTGTAGCATTAAACAATGGGAAATAACACCAACCAAACCAGCAACTCCACCAAGTGCTACTCCAGTAAACAAATGCACCAGCATGACAGAACTTTAAACACACAGTCAGTCTGAATGAAATGTCACTGAGAAAAGCATGGAGAGAAACAACTCCAACACAAGTAGACGTGCCCAAGAACAAAATGCTGTCTGAGCTCAGAGTCCACTGTTAAAATCTGGCAAAGCTGAAAATCCAACAACATGTCAGACATGGAGAAAAAGATTTTCAACACTGCATTAAGAGTGCTTCATCACCTCACAGATATAATAAAACAGTGTCCATCAACATCAGAAGGTACCACATGAAGTTAAGTCTGAAATGCAGCGATAAGGACCACAGTGTAGGGCCACCAAAATAAACCCAAGAGAAACCTGAAGAGGAAAACTTAACAGGAAAGAAGAGCCACCTTCTCTGTGACAATGGCAAGCCAAAACAAAGTTTGGGCTCAGACATTTGCTGCTGCTTCCACACAGATGCAAAAAAGAATGAATAGGCTTATTTAAGCTTTACACAGAGGGGAGCAGTAATCTCAGATTAAAAAAATAAAATTAAAATATATCTGCATCTTAAACTTTGAATTCTATCTGATAATAAACAGAGCTTCAGCCATGCCAAAATACTAAAAGTCTTATAAAGTGCTTGTAGATACCCAATATGGTAAAGCAGCAGTTCTATTTCTCTCAGAAACTTGGAATATAAACTGATACATGAAACTGAGACCAGCTCTTTAAACATTGTCCACTCAGTGTAGTACTTGCATCAGAAGTCATTCAGAAAAAAGTACAGTTAAAGGATGAAGGAAAAAAAAAATAATCCCCCTCCAACCCCAAATCAAGTTCCCCCACTCACCCCCAAAGAATACTTTCAAAATACAAAACCTGAAATGAAGTTGCTATTAAAATCCTGGCTACAGAACCAGGTAATGTTTAGTAGTTTAGGGATATGCCACCAGCTTTACTTTGTATCTGTTCACTGTTTGTTTCACACGTGAGTAAAGGAAGTTTCCAGCCTAAGTTTGAGACACTGACTGCCCAGAGAAAGGGAAAGATTAGCAGACACAATGTAACCTCTCTCTGCTGTGGGAATACTGACTATTGTATATTAGAGCCCATCTGTTAAGTAATGACTGATCCAGAATGCAACGCTACTGCAGCAGACTCCCAAGCAGTTTC